>NW_011494739.1:694744-696487 GCF_000754665.1 Bison bison bison
TAACACATGCACACACTAAAATCAAACTTACCATTTTGAACAAAAACAAACCGAAAGGGCGGCTGGGAGTCGTAGTCCCGGCTGCCTCTCTGGCCTCCCCCGCTCCGGAAGAATATGGCTGCAGGAAACTCTTGGACCACACTTCCCGACGTGCCCCGCGTCCCGTCTTTTCCGCCCTCCCCTCCTTTCCTCCTCCCCGCGCAGAGCTCGGTAGGGAATGGGGGACGGGCAGTCGTTCGGGGAAGGGGCTGGGCGAGTCTCGCGAGGTGCGGGAACTGGTTGGGGGCCCGAGGCATTGTGGGAGGTGATGCTGGGAAGGGGCGGTGGCCGGCTGCCCTCCTACCCCGAGCTACGTTTAACCCCTTCGGCGCGTCTCGTCTTCGGGCCGACGCGCGGCTAAGGGTGGGAATAGAGAACTGGTAGCTCGACTCCCAGCGCCCACTTTTCCCCCTCTCCGCCTAAGCTGTTCTCACTGACACTTCTTGTAGGTGACTAGACACAGGACTTTCCCTTTTGGTCCTCCCCTAAATGACTCACCGCCGCATAATAATGAGACAGAAGACTTATACCAGTAAAACGGTTATTGCACGATTGATGGACTTAAACAGTTCCCCATTTCCTCCTGTGCTTTCATGCCGCTCTACGTTTGCAGAAGCTGCACCCGCAGCCTACAGCATTCTTACCACCTGGTGAACTTGATGATAAGATTACTGGTAGTGTAAAGAACTTGGACTTTGGGGCCATACTTACCAGAATGCACCTGAGACCTTTTTAGAAGCACTATCCCAGAGGGAACACAGAACATGGAGTCAAAAGAACCTTGAGCCGAATCCTGGCTGAACCATTCCGTGGCTATCACAGTATTTTTGAGATGAGAATCAGCGCAAAACACCTGGCAGGTTGGAAGAGGGCGTGCAGGGGGAACCCTGACATTCAGTTCAGTTCAGTTCAGTCGCTCAGTCGTGTCCGACACTGCGACCCCATGAATCACAGCACGCCAGGCCTCCCTGTCCATCACCAACTCCCGGAGTTCACCCAGCCTCAAGTCCATCGAGTCAGTGATGCCATCCAGCCATCTTAGGTACGTATAATTTGGCTCCTGGCACAGAGTGTTTAATAATTGGTACAGGCTAAGAGACAATGAGCAACATACTTACCCTCTCCAAGCTTTGGTTGCAGAAGCATGAAATGAAATGAGGTTCAGAGTACCCAACACATAGGTTCTCTGTGCCTATTTATTGAATCAGTCAACTGTCCAGAAATGTCACTAAAATCAGCCCTAAACTGGATAATGATCAATTCTTTAAAATTAGAGAGGAGGTGTCACTGGTCACATTTGAAAGGATTCCCGCAGTGAGGAAGCACACCTTCCACTCCCTGGTGTTAGCACATGGGAGAGCCAGTGATGAGGGAAGATAAACAGGGTGCTGCCCACGTGGAACACCATGGAGTTCAGTGCTCCTCCTTCAAATTCTCATCACACAGGAGGCTTTCAGGTCCAGTCGGACACGACTGAGAGACTTCACTTTCACTTTTCACTTTCATGCATTGGAGAAGGAAATGGCAACCCACTCCAGTGTTCTTGCCTGGAGAATCCCAGGGACGGGGGAGCCTGGTGGGCTTCCGTCTATGGGGTCGCACAGAGTCGGACATGACTGAAGCGACTTAGCAGCAGCAGCAGCAAACAAAATCCTGCAAGGTAAAATAAGGCATGGTTTTGTTGGGGGTGTTTCGGCTGCACCA
>NW_011494739.1:696587-708045 GCF_000754665.1 Bison bison bison
AATAGGGAGATTATCCTGGATTATATTGGTGAACCCAGTGTAATCACATGGACCCTTGTAGGCAAAACAGATGCCTTGGAGAGAAATGGCAGAAAAGAATCAGATTGGAAGCTTGAGAGGAAGTCAACCCACTGTTGCTGAAGGGGTCATGAGCCAGGGAATGTCAGAAGCCTTTAGAAGCAGAGAACAAAGCTCTGTCCACAAGTAAATGGGACCTCAGTTCAACAGTCGTGGGGGACTGAGATTTCATAACCTGAATGAGCCTGGAAACGTGTTTTCCCCACCTCCCATCTCTCATCCTGCAGAGGGAAGTCCAGTCCTGCTAACAGGCTGATTTTAGCCAGATCAGAGAACCAGCTGACCCACACAGTCCAGACTTGTGACCCATAGAAAGTGTAAGACAGAATGTTGTTTTAAACCACTAAACCTAGTAGCTTTTTAGAAAGCTAATGCAGGGACTGTGGAGATACCTAATTTTTTTCCTGGCTCAGTTGAGTCAAGCCACAGGGGAATCCAGATGTGAATGTTTCAAGGTCTCTGCCCTTGCAGAATCAAACAGAAACTAATGACAACATCATAGTTAAATGTGAAAGGAGTATGTTCAGAGGACTGCAAGATGTGTGTTAGAGAATTGGCTTTAGTCATTAAACCTTAAGTAGCTGTCATTTTTTTAAAAGTTAATGAGACTCATGAGTATATTCTATTGTCAGAAACACCAAAAACAAGCCTATATATTTTTTTTGGGGGGGGGTGTTTTTCTGTTTTATCACAGTACTTTTATTACAAAGTTTCTTTGAAGTCAACACAGGTGCCACAGGGCAGTATAAGATAAACAGGTCTGATATTCAGCCCTGCCCTGTTTGGGGATGAGTCAGTGTTTTCAAACTGCACAGTTATGAGCGAAGCACACATTCAGGAATCTGAATAGCAAACATACCACCAGCAAACCTAAGCGTTCTCAAGAGGACACATATACCCTAGGAACCTCACTAAGAGATAATGCATTGCCACTGACTTTGGATTTTGGCAGGCCTGGGTTTGAATCTTCTTGTAGTCATTCTCCACAGCTGTGTGGTCTTGGTCAAGCTGTGAAACCTCTCAATGACTCAAGAGTCATCATTTGGATAATGGGGTACATAAACTCAAATGGGTAGAATTGGGATTAAGTGGGATCTTTGTAGAGAGATCACAACGGACTCACTGGAACACAGCAGACTCACTAAAGGCCATCAAGAAGGTTTGAGTCAGAAGTGTAAAAAGTGCCTCATTTTTATACTTCAGTGAACCAAGCCCTGGAACAGAGTTTGCCACACTGACACATGTTCTCTCCTAGTGATTCTATCCCCATTTTCAAATCAAGTTCAGAGAGGTCATATTATCTCCTTCAAGTCCCAGGGAGATAACACTGGCTAAACTTCCAACACAGCAGATGATTCACAAACGTGCACCCCTCCTGGTTTCCCCCCAGCCAGTTCATTTCTTTGTATGATTTTTGGTTTAGTGTCTCTGCTCTTGTTAGCATCTTCTTGGGTTCATCATCACACTTTCAACACCTGGCACAGTCTTGGCATGTGGTAGGCACTTAATCTGTGGAATTAATGACCTTACTCAATAATTACTGTATTGGACAAAATCCCTAAGTACTATTTATGAGCCCTGTACAGTATTTGGAATCTGCCCAAGCAGAACTGGTAAACAGGCAGGATTCACCCAAACATATCTATGCAAGCTGTAAAGATGCTTAGAGATGGGGACTTCATCACCACACCAATTCAGCTTACCTGCCTTTCACCATCATTTAAATCCATTCCTGTTTTTCAGTCTCCCATGAAGCTGAAAAAGGTGTTTAAATCCCAATTGTTAATATTGGTTACTTCTGGTTTGTAAGACTACATTCAACTGGGGGGAGAGTGGGTTTTACAAAGTATTACATTTTTTTTACTTGAAAAAAAAATTTTTTTTAATGTATTTGGCTGTGTTGAGTCTTAGTTGCGGCATGTGGGATCTTTATTGCTGCTGGCAGGCTCTCTATTTGCCAAACTTGGGCTCCAGAGTGCCTGGGCTCAGTTGCTCTGAGGCATTTGGGATCTTAGTTCCCCATCTAGGGATTGAACCTGCGGCCTGCATTGGAAGGCAGAGTCTTAATCACTAGACCACCAGGGGAACTCCCGAAAAAAACTATTTCTCATCTAAACCACAAAACAGAGCATTTAGATTAAGGTGGCAGATCTCATGTTTTTCACTTCCTTACAGTTGTCTGTAGTTTCCAAATCTTCTAGAATGAGTATGTGGTACTCATACTCATTTGAGTATGATGAAAAAGTAAAGTTTTTCATGCTTAACAATGTAAGAACACCTTTTTTTTTTTTTTTTTGGCCGAGCTGTGCAACTTATAGGATTTGGGATCTCGGTTTCCTGACCAGGGATTGGATCCAGGCCCCTGCAGTGGAAACACAGAGTCCTAACCAGTGAACTGACAGGGAACTCCCAATAATACATCTTTCCATTTTACTTTAGGGACTTTCCTGATGGCTCAGTTGGTAAAGAATTCACCTGCAATGCAAGAGACCTGGGTTCGATCCCTGAGTCGGGAAGATCCCCTGAAGAAGGAAATGGCAACCCAGTCCAGTATCCTTGCCTGGAAAATCCTGTGGACAGAGGAGCCTGGTGGGTTACAGTCCGCGTAGTCATAAGAGTCTGACACAATTGAGCAGCTAAACCATTACTTTGCTTTAAAAGATCTTTGGGATCCCCTCCTAAAATGGCTTCAAAGGATGACCTGAGTGATTTTTTACCAAAATTGTAGATAAGAACAGCATACTGCCTAATTCTTTAAAATTTTCAGGTGGAGATTTCAGGACCCCACGAAGGAACCCATCCCAGTTTTCAGTCTCTTTAATGCCAGAGAGTTGTACCCATATCTACCATAAATCTTTTTCATCTTAATTTAAGCCATTTCCTCCATTCTTTCCTCTGTGAAAAAGGAAAATAAACTTTAAAGTGCATTTTGACACCAAAATTGTCAGAGTGGTGCTAATTTGTTGAGACTGGTAGATGAGCTGGTTAGTTCTTCATTTGCTATTATTTTGTACTGAAAACATTAACTTACACACTGCACCAAATGGCGTTTCTTCCTCCTCCTCTTTATTGATTGCTAATAATCGAATGTGAAGTCCAGGGCTTGGATAAATGGCTTTCACAGGCCTTAACTCTTGAGTAGCACAATTACCATGTGAGCTGAGTGAGAAAACTGGCAGGGCCAGTAAAGTGAAGGAACTTTCCCAAGATCACACAGTTGTCAGTGGAGTCAAGATTTAAACCGACAGCTCCTCATTCCAAATTCCTTCTAAGGCACTGTGGTAGCCAGCCTCCAAAATGGCCCCCAGTGATTCCCAGCCCTGACATTCACATCTGTTTTAGTCCCTCCTATTCTGAATAGGGCTGAACTGTGAAACCAACTAGGTGCTTTGGAAACGGCCGTGTGTGGCTTCTGGGGTTCGGTCATAAAAGACACTGCAGCTTCTGCCTTGTTCGCTCAGATCATAAGCTCTAGGGGAGGCCAGGCACCGTGTCATGAGGACACTCAGGCAGCCATACGGAGAGGTGACGTCTACACCGCGGGTAGCCCCAGACAAGCTTTCAAATGACTTCAGCCCTGACTAACATCTCTAGAGATCAATCTCATAAAAGATCCACAGCCAGGATAACCCAAACAAGCTTCTCCTGGATTCCTGACCCACAGAAACAGTCAGATAATGTACATTGTTTTGGTCAGATAATGTTCATTGTCTTAACTCCCTAAATTCTGAGGTCATCTGATACACAGCAATACATAGCAATAGACAACTCAGAAAATGTCTTCCTCCTGCTTAGCTTGTACATTTTGTGAAATTTAAAAATCAAGGAACCATCCTTTCAGAAAAACTTATACCTATTTAAACAAAATTCTTTATAGAATTTTAACATGTGTCCAGACCCTCTGAAGCCAACATGGTGATACTAATCACAGTATTCACCTTTCCCTGAAGGCTCAGAGAAATAAAACACTTGTCCCACCTCTGGAGCTGCTAACATGCCAGAGCCAGGATTGAAACCCAAGTAACCCAGCTTTCCCTGGAGAAGGAAATGGCAACCCACTCCATTATTCTTGCCTGGAAAATTCCATGGACAGAGGAGCCTGGCGGGCTACAGTTCATGGGGTCGCAGAGTCCAACATGACTGAGCGACTGAGCACAGCCCAGCTTTGCACATGGCTCACACTCTGCCAGCTTGCTCCTCTGCTCTCAGAGCCCTAGGTTCAGAACCACTGCTCTAAGCTAACTAACCCCACCCCTTCTCTTCTTTCTGTACTCTGCCCTTTTATTTATAGAAGTTGCCTTTCTCTGACCCCATTTTAATTGCAGTTCCTAAGTGATCCATTGTATATTAGTTCCCACCAGAGAGACAAGAGTCAAGGTCACTGACTCTGAGGGCCCCCCCTGGTCTGATGGGATCATACACATGGAAACATAACTATACACGACCATCAATTTTGGAAAAGGATTCAGTAACAAACTCTGGGAGGGCAGACTTCACAGAGGTGGTGATACTCTGGTTCTTGAATGCCGAGAGAAAAAAGGAGAGGCTCAAGGGAATTCTTTGTAGAAGTGACAGTGAATATGATGGGCGCAGGGGATGGCAGCCTCCACATGTGTGAAAGTGCAAGTGTGTTCAGTTGGCGAGGGGGCCTAGCAGTTCAGTGGGGCAGGAGAAGACGAGGTCAAAGAGGTGGGCTGGGACCTAGTAGGGGGCAGGAGGGAGAGACAGGAGATAGATGCCCATGCTGAGGAGTTCTAATTGTCTCCTGTAACTCCCAAGAATCAACAGAGCTCTGATTAGAGCTCAGATACTGGCTCTTACCCAACCCTGTGGCCCCAGACCCAACAGCATAGGACCTGACACAGAGCAGATGCTCTTTGCTGAATGGATTTATTCAAGGAGGCCTGGGTGCTAACACTAGTCTGCCCTGGAGAGGGAACATGTTGGGTGCAGAGTCATCCTGGGCTGCTCCTGGAATATTTCTTCAGCAAGGCTTTTCCCGCTGCTCTGTACTCAACAAAGTCCTTTACACTCCTATAGCACCCAAAACTCCCTTCAAAATGTAATGAGGAAAAATATTTAATGTAATTCACTCTTGACCCTAATGATGACTTCCTCAATGTCTGCTCCCAAATTAGACTGTCAGCCAGATGAGGTCAGGGACTGCTGGACTATTTGCTGCCCTGCCCTGTGTCCTAGAAGAGAGGCTCTTCTATTCCAGAAAAGAGTAATACAGCATGGGGCACCTTCTTTAAGTGGCATTGGTAAGTCTGTACTGATACAAGCCCTGTGCTGAGCCCTGGGGACTAACAGCCCAATTAGACACAGTTTCTGCATCAGAGAGATGGATTTCAAGTGACAGAAAACCAAGGGATGGAAACCTGGGGTGCTCCCAGAGCTGAGAGAAGGGAATGTCTCAAAGCTGATACTGTGCAGGGAGAAATTATCCCCCACATCAACAATTATAGCTACTTTGGGTGCAACATAAACATTTAAAAATGAATGACCAGATACAGAAAACAGACCAGTCGTTGCCAGAGGCAGGGTAGACAAAATGGGTAAAAGTGATCAAAAAGTACAAAGTTCCAATAAAGTAAGTCCTGGGGATATAAGGCACAGCATGGCGACGATAGTTAATAATACTGTATTGTATATTTGGAAGTTGCTAAGAGAATAGGTCTTAAAAGTTCTCATCACAAGAAAAAAGATGAATCATATAGTGAGAGATGTTAACTAGACCCTCATATGGTGAGAGATGTTATATGTCAATTACCTCTCAATTTAAAAAGGGAATAACTTTCTTATGTACTAAAGAATTCACGTTCACCAAAATGACAACAAAACTTATATCACCTGGAAATAAAGTTAACATAAAATCGCACCTCTTATATGAAGAAAACTATAAACTCTTCCAAGGAGCATAAAGTCTCCTACCCATAAAGAGCACAACTTGCCTCGGACTGGAAAACGCTATAACATGTCGACATTCGTTATCTGAAAATTAGCATATCAAGTAAATGTCATCCCAATCAAGATCCCGGGAAGATTTTATTGTTAAAGTGATCCTAAAATTCAACTGGAAAAACAGATGCGTCTTTTTCATAACAAAAAGACTGAACATTTACTGACCATTTACCGTGTGCCAGACTTGCTATGCATCATTTCATCTTATCATCACAAAAACACAGTAGATACTGTTAGAATTAACTTTGGACAGATGAAGAAGCAGAGTTTCAGAGAGAAAAAAAAAATTGCCTGAGATTACACAGCTTGTGGGTGATTGACCTGGGATTAAAGCTCTGGCTGGGTTGTCCCTGGTGGCTCAGTGGTAAAGAATCCACCTGCCAATGCAGGAGACACAGGTTCAATCCCTGTTCCCTAGAAGATCCCACGTGATGGTGCGCCACAACTACTGAGCCTGTGTGCTAGAGCCTGGGAGCCTCAATTACTGAGCCCACGTGCTGAAACCACTGAAGCCCGAGCACCCTAGAGCCTGTGCTCTGCAACAAAAGAAGCCACTGCAAGGAGAAGCCCACATACTGCAACTGGAGAGTAGCCCCTGCTCGCCACAACTAGAGAAAAGCATGTGCAGCAACAAAGACCCAGCTCAGCCATAAATAAATAAATGAGTAAATTATAAAGCTCAGGCTGGCTGAATGAACACAAACTCCGTGAATTTAACCACCCCACTCCACTGCCCTATTGCCAAGAAAGGTTTGAGGATGAGTTGGGACTTGTTCTACCAAATATTAAAATGTACCTACACCAACTAGAGAAGGAAATGGCAACCCACTCCAGTATTCTTGCCTGGAGAATCCCATGGACAGAGGAACCTTGCGGGCTACAGTCCATGGGGTCGCAAGAGTCAGACATGACTGAGTGACTTTCACTACTACTACGACACCAACTAAAACAGTGCCATTTTGAAAAATGAATTGACAGACCCATTAAACTGAACAGAGTATAGGAATAGAGCCAAATGTATAAGGAATTGCAGTGCACAGTAAAAGTAACATGTCATATTGGTGGAGAAAAGATGGAAGTCAATAAACAGAACAGGACGTTTGGGTAGCCATTTGGAGAAAAATTAAGTTGGAGCTCCATCTCTCTCCTTAAATCTAAATTTCACCTCTTAGATCAAAGAGGTGTATGTAAACAATGAAATTTATTTCTTTTTTGGGTAGAAATAAACAAGTGACTATTTTTATAATCTGGAAATGGAAGTATTTCTCAACATGTTTAAAACTTTTTTTTTTTAATCCATCAAGTAAAATCAAGTCAAGATTTGACTTAAAAAAAAGATTTGACTTCATAAAATTAAAAATTTGTATTCAGCAATAATACACCACAGACAAGGTTAAAGACAACCAATGCAGTGGAGGAAAATATCTGTCATATTCATGACAAAGAGTTCTTAAAAAGTCAATAGGAAACACCTGAATAGAAAAATCGTCAAATAACAATGGCCTAAACAGGCAATTAACAAAAGGAGAATCACAAATGGAAATGAATACTTGAAAATATATTCCACTTCATTAGTAACCACAGATAGAAACAAAATTGAGACACCGTTTTTCAACAGGTCAGACTGGCAAAAATCAAAAAGATTGGCAGAACCTAGTGTTAACAAGGCTGTATGGAAGTGGGCACAATTTATGCTGGTGGAAGCACAAATTCATATAGTCTACTTTGGGAGGCAGTTTACTAAAATGGAACAAAATTATAATGGGAAAATTCTTGGCTAGTCATTCATTTACAGTGATTTATCCCAGGAAGGACATTAAACAAGTGAACAACCATCTACGTATGAGGTTGCTTACCACAGTATTGTATCAGGACTTCCCTGGCAGTCCAGTGCTTCGGACTCCTTGCTTCTACTGTAGGGTTTGATCCCTGGTTGGACAACTAAGATCCCATGTGCTGCATGGTGCAGCCAAAAAAAAAATACAGTGTTATATAAAACAGAAAATAATCCGGAAATTACTTCAATAATCATCTATGCTGCTACTGCTAAGTCACTTCAGTCGTGTCTGACTCTGCGACCCCATAGACAGAAGCCCACCAGGCTCCCCCGTCCCTGGGATTCTCCAGGCAAGAACACTGGAGTGGGTTGCCATTTCCTTCTCCAATGCATGAAAGTGAAAAGTGAAAGTGAAGTCGCTCAGTCGTGTCCGACTCTTAGCAACCCCATGGACTGCAGCCTTCCAGGCTCCTCCGTCCATGGGATTTTCCAGGCAAGAGTACTGGAGTGGGGTGCCATTGCCTTCTCCGATGATCATCTATAGTATTAAATAAATTCTGGTGATTCACACAATAGATTACTAGGAAGCGATTAAAAATGAAAATAGAAATCTATATTTACCAACTGAACATATGTGTACAACATATTATTGAGTGAAAACAGGACAGGTGTGTACTGTGGACCCATGTATATTATAAAGGTCAAACTAAGAGTTGGCATAAAGAGATACCTAAAAAATTCGCCATCAGCTATAGGAAATGGAATTTCCAGTGATATGTAAGTATTTTCTTAAATGTTTTTGTATTGTTTCAATGTTTTATCATCAGAATATATGATTTTTATAATCAGAATATTCAATAAAGCTTTCTGTATTTTGATTTTAAAATGGCACTTAGCACTTATTATACAACCTAGGAACTTATTATCACATTTATGTCAATCCTACAAGGAAGGTATTATTCATTTTACAGAAAAGGGAGACAATCCAGTGCTCAGAAAGTTTAAGCAACTTGAAATGGGAATGTCAGAATCTGAACACAAGTCTCTTGCGTTGACACAAGAGCTTGGCTGACACAAGAGCTCTTTCCATAATGCTATACTGTTACTAATAATTAATAGTTATTAATATTTTAATTATACACGACTCTTGAATCTGCCTGCAATGCAGGAGACTGGGGTTTGGTTCCTGGGTCAGAAAGATGCCCTGGAGAAGGAAATGGCCTGTCCATGGAATTTTCCAGGCAAGAATAATGGAGTGGGCTGCCATTTCCTGCTCCAGGGGATCTTCCTGTCACAGGGTTCAAACCCACATCTCTTGCATTTCCTACATTGGCCAGTAGATTCTTTATCCCTGCGTTGCCTGGGAAGCCCAGCTCCAAAACTTCTCTGTTCCAATTTGCCACATTTCCTGCTTATCTGGTAGAATAAATACTGTCTACACCTTGAGAAATCTTTTGCCCTGAAGTCTCTGCTCCTCCACAGGTCCTTACATCTCTATCTTGTAGCTCTTTGGTTAGATCATCATGCCTAAATGGGGCTTCACTGGTGGCTCAGATGGTAAAGAATATGCCTGCAATTCAGGAGACCCTGCGATCCCCAGGTCAGGAAGATCCCCTGGAGAAGGGAATAGCTACCCACTCCAGTATTCTTGCCTGGAGAATCCCATGGACAGAGGAACCTAGTGGGTTACAGGGATCACAAAGACTGGGACACGATTTAGCAACTAACACTTTCACACTTGGTGCTTAAATAGAGATTATGCATTTGACCATAATGCAGGTGTTTACTTTTACAATGAAGTATTTAAACAAGAATGTTGAGAAGTCTGAATTTATCTGCTAATCTGATCACTGAGTTCAGAAGCCTTGGGCTCTCCCCTGGCGGACGAAAACCAAGGCGCCAGGCTTCAACACGGTGTAGCACAGAGTGCCGTGGGCCTTTCCTTCCACGCTGCTGCCCACACCTCTCCCAGGGTTTTCATCACAAAAGCCTGAGCATCGGGACTGGCCCAAAGTGGCATTCAGTTAATGCCAGCTGAAGGGAGGGAAAAAGAACGCTCTGCCATGAGAGACATTTCAACCAGGCAACTCGAAAGGGGCCTTGGAGGCTGAGCGAAATTTAATTGAGCAGAGATGAGGGTAGGCTTGGATGAAGGCAACATGCTTGCAGTCACCTGGAGAACCACCTCTATACAGCGCTGTCCACGGTTTCAAAGTGCTTTCCTATAATAATGACAACAGCTTCCGTGGACAGAAGGCTTGCCTCATGCCCGGCGCCAGGTGCGTTACATCTCTGCTTTCTTATTCATGTATTTTTAATGTATTATGATTACTATTGTCTTTATTATTAATATTTACTTGCTGTCTCTCTCTACTAGCTCCACACAAGCTCTAGGGAAGCATGCTTTTTTTCCCTGTTGTGTTCAAAACAGTGCTTGGTACTGAACAGGTTACTGAATCCTCCACAGAGACCCACGAGGTAAGATCTTTCGCCCCCATTTTACAGATGGGCAACCTGAGGCTCAGAGGGGACAAGTGACTTTTCCAAAAGTAGAGATCCATCCCACATGAGGACAAGACTAAAAATAAATCTATGGTCTCTCTCCATTACCACTGCAACTGCCTGGACTCAGAAATGTCCAGTTGGCCTCAATGTTGGGAGCTGCCACCTGCCTGCTCCTCACTTAATAATGATAACAGCCTCGCAACACTGACCCCTCCCTGAGCGCTTGCTGCTACACACCAGGTGCTCTTCCCAGTGCTTCGCGTGGTTTGACTCCGAGCAACTTAGGAAGTACTTGCTATGATGCCTTTATGGCAGTTGAGGAATCTGAAGCCCCAGGGAGGTTAAAAACCTTTGCAATAATCATACAACCTGTCAGTGGTGGGTTCAGAATTCAGAATCCAGCAGTCTGGGCCCAGCGCCCATGCTTTTCACCCCTGGCCACAATGCCTCAGCAAGATGGCGAGCAGTGGGGGAGAGCTGGGACTTCCAGAGCACTTATGAAGGCCAAGGCCACTCTGCCTGGTAACTATTAGGCATGCTGTCCTGTTTCTCTTCATGCTCTCTTTTCAACCTCACAATCACCCTGTGAAGTTACAGAGGAGGAAACTGGAGCTTTGAGCACCGGACAGATGAGACAGAGTCAATTAGTGGTTGCCTACGGCTTGTGTGGTGGGGAGGAAACGGGGAGTGGCAGTTAATGGGTATTTTGGGGGTGATGAAAATGTTTTAAAATTGATAGGGGTTGATGATTACACAACTGTGAATATACTAAAAACCAATGAATTATATGCACTTTAATGGGTAAAATGCATGGTAGGGGGATTATATCTTAATATCGCCTTTTATCTTAAAGTGGGGGAGCATGGAAGGAAGTGGCAGGGGTGGAATTTCCACCGGCTTCAGATCAAAAACTTTGGAAAACTTTGGAACCGCTGTTGCCTCTTCTTTGTCTCTCACTTCTCACATACAATTATCAGCAATCAGCATGTATCCTAAGGCGTGTTCCCACTTCTCCCCACTGGCTCCCACTGCCTGGTCCAAGCCACCCCCTCTTCTCCAAACCACCACACCCCTTCTACGCAGTCTCTTTCCTCTCCCCTTGCTCTCGCTCCTCTGTTCTCCACAGAGCAGCCA
>NW_011494739.1:708145-720567 GCF_000754665.1 Bison bison bison
ACACACCCCAGCCTCCAGGCCTCTGCACCTTGGTTCCTCTTCCTTGGAATACTCTTGGTCCTGGTGCCGGAAACCCATGCTTGTTCCCCAGTTTCATTCGGGGCTCTGCTCAAATGGAAAACATGCTGCACAGAAGCCCTGGCTGGCCTCCCAGCCTGAGCCAGCCACCAACCCCTGCTCGTCTCTCTCTCACTCCTGCCCTGCCTTGTCCTGCGGGGCCATCCCTGGGAGCAGGAGCTTCATCCTGGGTCCCTGCGACTAGAAAATTGCCCCCACATAGTAGACACTCAAAAAATGAGAAAGGATCTGACACCAAAGTGCTGGCTCCTCTCACTGCCCCAGATCAAGCAAGACGACTCATCACCACATTTAACACACTGCGCACTGAAAAGTCTACAACCCCGTGAGTGCTGTGTCTGAACCACTGATCACTTTGAAATGTATGCATTTGTGTGGGATGATAATTCCCTACCAGACTGGGAGCTCCAGAAGGGCAGGGCCCTGAGTCATATGTAGCCCTTGACATCTGGCATAGAGTGTTGAACAGCATTTGGTAAATCTTTTGGTCACTGGCCAAAGATGATAAATTTCAAAACCAATGGCAGAAGTTTAATTTCTGTTCCTAAACGTAGCAAAGGCACCATCTTCCATTCTACTGCTTTGAAAAATGCCTCAGCCCCATTTCCAAGGGAACTGAGTCACAGTCAACCCTTGAAATTCCTTGGGTTCTGAGCTGTGCCAGGGAAAGCTCCTTGCAGAATGGAGTTTGCCGACTGAGCCCAGAAAACCTGTGTGAACAGCAGGCACACTTAAAGCAGCGCTTGGTGAAACTGCTTCCTGTTATCTCGGGGAGAAACAGGAGCAGGAGAGGCTGGCTTAAGGAGAAAACGCCTGGAGTGTAGGTAGGACTGGGCGTCACCCCCTCACACACAGACAACACCCACCAAAAAAGCCTCCAAGGGCCGGCCCTCTGTCTTCAGGCTGTGCCATGGAGTTGGCCCCTTCCCGCAGTCTGCTCCCTCACTCCAGCACACCCTCCCTGTGCTGTCCATGTTGTTGTCTTTGTCTGCCACGCCCTTCCCTCCTCCTCGGAGCGGGGTGCTACCCTGCCCCTTCTGCAGGAGCACCCCTCCTCTGTGAAGTCTTTCCACCCCTCCTGTCCCACCACCCTTTCCTCCGACAGAAAACACTCTGAGCTGCGGGTGTCAGCACTGACCCTACCACTTGATCCATCAGAGTGTCAAGCTGGAGACGACAACACAACATGCCCTCAGGGAACTTACAGTCTAGTGGGGGGGAGACCAAGGCAAACAAATACAGTGCAAGTTGGGCAAAGGGCTTAGAAGGAAACACGTTTCAGTGAGAGACACTGCACAGCCAGGTTGAGACGGGGGGAAACCAGAATGAGTGGTTGGGGAAGGCTTCTTAGAAGAGATGGCATTAAATGAGTATCTGAAAGATGAGTATGAGTGAACCAAGCAGGAGTGGGGAGAAATTACCAGAAACAGAGCACAGCACACGCAAAGGTGTCATGGCCTGTGAGCGCTTGGCGTTACCGAGCACCAAGAGGAGGTCTGGGAGAGCGGCATGAGGGGAGGAGACTGGCCTTCTAGAAGGTCCTAACCACTCTGAATCACTGTTCTGAAACTTGTTTCTCTCATCCTGTTTCTCTCTCTCCCCGCCTCAGAAGGGCTGGAGTACATGTTACTCCTCTCTGTCTCCAGGGCAGAGCAACACACCTGGCGCTCGCGAGCATTCCACAAGTTCCTGTGGGTGGCACCGTCCCTAGCCATGCGGGTGAGCCACCTCTCTTTCTGCCCGTTCCCCACCCCCAAAGCCATCCCCAGTCAGCTCGCCTAACTGAAGCACCGGGGGATGGTTAACCACAGACTGCTGATAGAAACAGAGGATGAAACAGGAGCAGCTGTGACAGCTACGGTTACATCCTTGATAAACGCCACTGACAACCCTGTTGGCAGATGTGACCACCGCATGGTCCTCGGAGACCAGATCCTCAGGGTAAACTTCAATCCGATGGCAACTCCAGTGAAAGAGGACCTGCCAAAATCACGCACCCTGAGACAGACTGTCATCGTGAAGTTCAAAACAGTTTCCAAGGTCAACTGTTTTTAGTCACAGTACTTCTGACAATGAAATGCATGGATTTTTTTTTTTTTTCCCTGCACCCAATGTCTCTGATTCTCCAGACACCAAAAGGGTGTCCTGCAAATCAATTTTCAATACTGACACTAACTCCTAGTATTTAAGGACTTGGTCCCACAAGACTGCCCCCCGCTTCAGAGGCTAGTCCAATGTTCCAGGTTGCCACTTGGACCTATGACCAGCTGTAACTGCCGAGGGTTTCCACAATCCTTTCCTCAGGTTAAATAATTACTAGAATGAATGGCTCACAGAAACGCAGGAACGCACTTTTAACTACCATTACTGTTTTACTGATGCAACTCAGGAACATCCAAATGGAAGAACTGCACAGTGCCAGGTCAGGGGAGGGCATGGAGCCTCCTGGCCCTCTTCGGGCACGCCGTCCTTCCGGCACCTTCATGAGTTTACCAGCCTGGAAGCGCTCCAAACCCCCATCATTCAGGTGCTTTTATGGATGGGTTCCATTAGGCAGGCTGGAATGACTGAATCATTGACTATCGGTGATTAACTCAATCTCCAGCTCCTCTCCCCTACCGGAGGTCAGGAGGGGTGCTGAAAGTTCCAACACTAATCAATCACATGATCGGTTCCCCTGGCAACCAACCTCCACCCCGAAGCTATCCATAGGTCACTTTGTTAGCCTAAGCTCTGGTGTGACTGAAAGGGGCTTGTTAGAAATACCGGAAGTTACTCTTATCATTAAGGAAATTTCAGGGGTTGTAAAAGTTTTTGGGGGGACGAAGACCAACTATATACTTCTTACTCTGTCACACAAGGTTTGAGTAGTTCCTTGGTGGTTTTTTTTTTTCCTTAAAACAATCCAGAAGATGAGAAGACAACCTGGGGAGTCAGCAGGAATTTCCAAGTTGCCCAGCAACCCTGCCCTGCACCTCCCCTGATAGGTTAGCCCCTGACCCACCTAGAGCTCTGTCACTTTCAAGAACACACTCGTAATTCTTCAGATCACACTTTGAACCCTTGCTTTCTGGCTAATGAGTTTTGATTTTATTCTAAAATAGTTAACTATGTAGGCTAGGCTAACCTATGATTTTTAACTCTTTTGGGAAAGAAAGGGGACTATAGGGACATTACATGTAGTTTGAGGGCATCTTCTGAAGAGTTAAGGGTCATTTGTCTAATCACATAAACCACTGTCCTCTCTGTTCTTTCCATTTCTTGTTGGTATACTTATTTTTAAAGTCCTATACTATAATCTTTTTTACGGTAGCTTTGCATGCTTCCCCCTAGTGAGGGTAGAAAAGGACTGCAGATACCTTCCCATGAAATCCTAGCTGTTACATGAGGCTTTCACAGGTGCTGTCCCCTCTTTGAACAAATCTCTTTCTTTATTCCTGTCCCAATAACTCTTTGTCCTCTGGATTCTCACTTTATGCCATTTCTTCAGAAAGCCCTTCCCTTCTTTACTCACCTAATCCAATCAGGCTCCTATTACTCTCTTATAATATCACTTCATGACATTTGTCATGATTGGTTATTACACGTTCAGGTGCGTTTGGTTAGCATTACCCCACCTCCCTCTCCCATGCAAGCACAAGCTGTGTGTGGGCAGGGACTGTGTTGCTCACGTCTCTATATCCAGTTCCTGGAACAGCATGGCACAGAGGAAATACTCAACATGTATTTGTTAAGTGATTAGCCGCTTTTCTATAGAGGCCTAGGGGTTTCTGAACATAATATACCCAGTACTAGCCTCTAGTTTCTTAGGATACAAATTGCTCATGATGTCTTCTGAACCCAGGGCCCTGTCATAGCAATAACCAAATAATTTTATTATTTAGTGGTGGTGGGGGTGGGGTGGGGGCTTTGGGGGTACGAGGGAATGGCATCACTCAGTTTGTATGATCTTAGTTCCCCAACTAGGGATTGAACTCAGGCCCTCAGCAGTGAAAGTGCAGAGTCCTAACCACTGGACCACCAGGGAACTCCCAATAACCACATTTGAAAATGTCTGCTTTCATCCACATACTTGTGTACTTGTTGCTTTAAATGCAATGCTAATCCTTACAGTGGCCCTTCCAGGTGTGATTATGACCCTGTTTTACAGACAAGGCCCCCCCCCCCCCCCCCACACACACACACACCAAGGTTTAGAGAGAAAAACTAAAATCCTCATAGTTGCACAGCTAGTAAGCATAGGCACAAGCAGGATTCAAGCCGAGCTCAGAGTCCAGGGTCTGAGCTCCTTCTATGGAGTCTCCACTCCTCACACAGGGTACATGACCCCCCCCTCCATCCTGGGGCGGGGGACACTCCAGCAGGCCTGAGCACATAAGAAACCATAAGACCAATGAGTTGCTCATTTCTAGTAATTTTTTCTTGATAGTAAATAACAAAATATTTTTGTTAAAAAATGTATATTCTGAAGTATATAATAAATGTAAAGAAACATTAAAAAACAAAACACAGAAATTAAAAGTAATTTCATGCCTGTCTTAGGAACTTCCATGGAAAACCACAAAAAGCATTCTTTTGTCACTCTTTCATGTCCCTTTACCTTGCTGCTATATTTTTTAAATGCCAACATTCCAACTCAGTCTTCATGTTCCACTCCCACCCTCCTTCCACTAGAAACATTCAAATGTTTAAAAGAAATTGGCAGTGTGTCAGTCACCAGCATGTCATTCTCAGAAGCATCAGTCATTTATGAGGACACCTTTTTGGAGGTACAATAAATCTGATTTTTATTACACATCTTAGTTTAGAGTCACTTTTACATTCCTAGACAAAGAGATGATACAAATAAATATTGACTATAAAACTCAGAGCCCCAAGTATTGGCATATTCTTTGTCTCAAGGTAGCCAAAGAGAAGGTCAAGATCAACAGTAACTCCAAGGAGCCATAAAGCCCACTGCCTCCTGCCTGCCCCAGGATCACTCCTTTCATAAACAACCTCAGAAGCATTTCATTCAGGAAGTGAGGGCAGGGAGGAGCGGGGGCAGACTTCCAAACAGTGCAAGACAACAACCTTGCACGACAGACAGTAGCCAGGCCCGCTGTTTATCCAGGTCCTTCGAGCATTCTGATTATGGCTTTTAGAGTGTATTAGCAGCCCCATTTTCGTCCACTGATGGTGCTGAGATGACCCAAGGTGGTGTTCACACCAAGCCTCGACCTCCAGTGGGAAATGTGAGGCTGGACTGATATCCCAAGTTGACAAAGAATGGACACTTCTCACAAACTTGGCAACGATTCTACATTCAGTGAAGGGGCACTTACAAGAGTCACACAGGAGAAGTAGAGCGTGGCCCACGCCGGAGCTGAGCAACTCTCTTGACGCCTGTGGTCGTGGAGATGCGGGTGGTGCCATTCAAGCAGCATGCAGGCATTCGATGGGGAGCCATCCAACGTTAGGGTGGAGTCTTAAGAAAGTGCTTCATGCCTATGATTTGTGGCCTTGAGTTCTGAATCCAGGGGCCTGGGAGACACGGGATTTGAAATCTGAAACCAGATGCATTCCTGCGGGCGGTTGCACGTTTGTCTCAAACTCCTTCTCTCAGATGAGCTTATTAGATCCTGGGGCCTTGCTGCCAGATATCATTAGTTGCTGCTGACATGAAGGTGCTCAGAGGGCTTGGAACACTCTAGCATGACTACAGACAATAAAAACCTGGTCCCTCAGTCATCTTGGTAGGTCTACACCTTTGGCTCAATTCAGAGCCCAAGGCAGCAGCTTCCTGGTGGCAGCAGGACACTCTCCTCTATTCGACTATTTATCAGATCCATTTTGAGAGAAGAAAAGCACCAGAGACTCAACCTCCAGCCAGGTGTTCTTCTTCTTCATTTCACAGACCACCAGATGAACACAGCTGAGTACAAGGCAGGCCTGTTTTCATGACCCTGCCTGTCAACTTGGCTTACTTCTTTTGCCTTCTTAGAAAAGTTCCATGGTCATTCAACCACCCATGGTCAGAACAGTCACCTTGAGACATCCGTATTCAGCTACAGGGTTATCTGCAATTTTTAATTCTCAGACTTCCTAGATGGAAATGTTCAGCCTACAGATCAGATTCAGGTCTGATTCTGTTCAGCTTCAAGGAAATGTAGTGCAAGAGACAGGTGTAACCAGCAGGTCACCATCTTAGGCTACCCACCCCATCATATAGTTCCTGTTCAAACAGGGACATTCTTAGTAAATAATAAAGAACAGAGTTTGATCTCGAGAAAGAAGAGAGATGCCTCCATCATGCTCCGCGAATTGCTGAAAAGGGCCCTGGGTTCAGAAAGAATGGTTACTAAACAGGAGATAAGCTGGTAGACGACCGATCTCCATTTGCAGGACGCTAAGACATTGCACTCGGTACCTCCTCTTTCCCGCAGGTTCTGATCCAGAAATGTGCCCTGGGAACTGAGCAGCTGAGTTAAAATATAACTCAGGGCCCACTGAGTCGCCACCTTCCCGAGGCACGGTGCCAGCAAGGTGCGCCGGTGTGGCCGACTAGGGACACATACTGTCCCCTCAGGCTTGGCTCATGGACTCAGACCCCCACGTGGGAGCTTCCAGCCTGGATTAGTCATTCAGCGGGCCTTTAATACAGACAAAGGCAACAACTGCACGTTAGTGTATTTCTAAAGTCGGGCAAGTTCTTGGTCTCTCTCTTACAGACACACACGACACATTCAAAGAACATAGGCACCACTGTGCTTGCGCACCCACACACACTTATAAGTTTCTCATGGGGGGGGGGGGAATGAGTAACATCCACCTAATGACCAACATAAAGCCAAATTCTGAATTTCAATAATACAGAGAACTAAAACTTACAAACCAAACCAGTATATGTAAACGGGAACTCCTAACTCCTCTGAACTATTCGATCACACGGCCATGCCTCGCTACTGCCCCGGGCTCTGCCTGGGGGGAGCCCCAGTTCTAGGATTCAGTGAGTCTTCTGCTGGAGGCAGGCAGGACTCCTCTGCCGCTCCAGCTGTCACATCTTCCTTTGCCACTGCACCGAGCCTCACGACACCATCTTGGCACCTACCTCGTCACCCCAATGCTCTCTATGCAAGGATGGAAAAAAACAGGGGATGCAGAAGTGCTTCTCTGTGTCTCGTGCCCCCAGCTCTGGTCCCATCAGAGAAGGCAGAGACAGCCTCTCTTTGCCCAAAATACAGGCCCACTGCAGAACATGGGCCCAGGCAGGTTCGCTCAGAGAAATGTGCATGGAAATAGATGGTGACCAATAAAGAGCAAAGTGACATGGCGTATGGACATGGCATCAACTTACAGATTCACGTCTTGGACAAGATGGTCATGGTTTTGAGGTTCTAAAGAAGCTGTTTCCCTAAACTCTCCAAGGAGGCAGAGGAAGTGTTATTTCTATTGCTTCTGACATGGAATCCTTCTGGAGCAGAAGTTGGCAGTTTCCTTGGAAAATATCTGCTCCTTCAGCAGATCCCAAAAGCAGATCCACTTCTTACTGAGGTGCATGGACCGTGCCCCTCAGAGGCTTAGCTCCAAATGAGATTTCTCATTTTCTACCTATAAGAACGAGCACCTGCTCAAGTTCTAGGACTTTCGCTTTTCAGACTCATTGCCACTTTATCCTGAGGCTCCAAAGAGTTGGTCTGCTGATGTGACTCCTGATTTTGCCCTATTGTTCAACAAGAAGGGAGCCCAGTATAAAGAACAGGCTAGAAAAGTAGAGGGGAGAGGATGGGACAGCAAGGAAAAGGAGAGGAGGTGGCAAGGGAGAAGGGAAGCAAGGTCACCGGTCACTCTCTTGCTTTCCACCCCAGCTATCACACTTTACCTTATCCAGGCAGTTCTGAGATGCTAATTAAAGGACAAGTCCTAGAGGAGCTGAGTGCCGTCTTACGACCAGCATGTTCAACCAGATTAAGTTGGTTCATCAGCGAAGAGGCCATTGCTTTTCCCCAGGGGAATGGTTCTGAGTTTGGGGTCAAGTCCTCTCTGCAGGTTTTTGCTTGTCTCTTCTCCCAGAAGGCAAGGCTGTTTGTAACCTGGGAGAGGGGGAAGTGGCTTTACTTTGGAACTAGCCCCCGAGGCTGTGGATAAAGCTGAGATGCGGGGGTTCCTGAGGAAGAAGAGGAGGAGCCCGACTTCCTTCCACTTTTAGGCCTGCAAGAGTCAAGCACATATGTCCATTACACATCCCATCGCTGTCTCTGATGCAGATAAGCCTCCCTTCCCATTAATGGCCATTATGTCTCAGAGTGGCCTTGCCTCATGGACTTTCAATTGTAAAACCACTAGAGACTGGCACAGCGTGACCCTCTCGGATAGCCAACATGACCCGACAATGGATGGATGACACCTCAGGGAGGGACTCTGATTCTCAGCAATTGTTCTTCCATTAAAATTACATCTTGACTGTCTTCTCCAAATTGGTAAGAAGGAAAAACAAAAAAACTAAGTATGCAGGTAAAATTCCTTCCATTTTTGGCTTTGCACTCAGTTATTTTCCTTAAACTTCTAATCTGGAATTTAATAAGACAGGATTTCTAATTGAGCACCAAATTAAGTGGCTGGTTATTTAAATTGAGGCTCAGAGCCTGGGCTGTGGATGCAGACAGACCGAGGTTAACTCGGGCTTTGCCACTTAGTTCTGTGATAAACAAGCACATTTGCTACCCTCTCCCCTCATCTGTCCTTGTTCAAACACGTCCCCAAAGCCACTCACCTGGCCTTGGTTTTCTTATGTGCAGTGCTTTCAAAGGATGACGCATCCACCTGTATCTCATCCTCATCCTGTAGAGCCGCATCCAATGCAGCCTGGACCTTGGGGGCAATGGCGGGGCCCTCGTAGTCTCTGGTGGTCCGACTGGGCATGTCCAGCTCCAGCAGCATGATGTTTTCTGCCTGCAGAAGCAGAGCCAAGACAGCTAGGATCGCGTCCAATCAGACAAAAGGACTTCAAACAATCTAAACCCAAGAACAGAACCTCGGATTGCTTGCTACTCAAAGCCTACCAAGGATGTGTTTAAAAAAAGCAATGTACTTTTATAACTTTTTTCCTGGTGCCATTTCAGATGACTTTTATTTTACTTTCTATGCTTTTCTCTATTTTCCTTTAAAAAACAAAAAGAATGTGTATTGCACCCTAAGGGGAATAATCAAGAGAAAATAATAAATTAAGTACAACTTATTTATTGTAGACAGTATAAAAATACAAAAAGATATGCAAAAGAAAATCGTAGTCATCAATAATCTCCATACCTACAGCAGCTCTGATGAATTTTCTGGCTGTAGAGGGCAGGAGGCAGGTATGGGGCATGTATGTAGTGTGTGCAGGGGGCAGTATGTGTGCTTCTTATCAGATTTTGAAAATCAGACCAGGCTCTGCCTCATAACTGGCCTTGTAGATAGATTCCGTCACGCGATATTCTGCGGTGGGCCTTTTCCTGGCCCCTAAACACCAAGCCGAGGGTGACGAGGGAAGAACACCCATGGGTCCACATCTTCCCCTCTAGCTCCTCCCACTCAGTGGAGTTCAAGCCCCAAGGCCCTGGTGGGGGCGTGAGGGAAACCAGCTGGGAGGTTAGGGGAGAGAATGGAGTGGCTCCGTTGATCAATTTTACGTATCGAGACACTGTACAACATGGCTCTCAATGGAGCAGGTCCATTGCTAAAAATCATCTGAAAGCCACTGCTTGAAATTCTATCTCTGGATCAAGGTAAGCCCCCTGGAAACCCATGTATTTGACTTGTTGGCTTTAAAATCATGTTTTTAGGCTGAAGACATGAAATAAACTGGCAAGATATGTACCCTCTGAAACTGCTAGAAAAACGCTTCTGAGGACTCTGACACATCCCTCATCTTCCACGACATAAAGCCACATCTGATAACCTCTTCTTTGCTTTTGTTTTCCTTATTCAGAATAACTCAGTGCCAGGAAGAACGGTAATTGAAGAGTTAACTAGTCCTAATCTGCCTTGCTCTGGCTGCCAAGGGAGACTCAAAAACATCTTAAAATTTTTAAGTGACAAGCTTTCATCATAAAAGTAATTCAGAGAATTCCCTGGTGGCTCAGTGGCTAGGACTTGGTGCTTTCACTGCTGTGGTCCAGGTGCCAACCCCGGTCGGGGAAACTAAGATCCCATAAGCCCTGCAGTGCAGCCTAAATAAATAAACATAGTAGAGGTTCCCCATGGATGGTTATAAAAAATACAGATAAGCAAAAAGAAGAAAATTTTAAATGCATGTGCTTCCATTAACCAGCAATTACCAGTCCACATTTTGATTTACTTTGCACCCGCTTTTTTAATTCATATATGCGCTTTCAGGACCAATTGTTCTATAGCTGAACAATACCTGCATCTCCTGGCTCATCCACTTACCAGCTACCTGAACTTTTAAGCCACAGGATTGACCGCACAGAGTGAGTGAGAGGGCTCAATCAGACAGAGCAGCAAAGCGCCGAGTACAGTGCCTGGTGCATGGCCAGTGCTTATAGACAGAAGCCTGTCTGGTATTTTTACTGTAAAATATGCTTGGGTCATTAACTAGTTATCAACTATGTCACTTCAGATAACTACATGACTCACATGTATTCTGTTAAACGGAAGGACCGCAAGTTCTTTCACGAACCTCCATCTCCTGTCGTTAGACATCTTTCTTTCCCGTCTCCCCACAAGGCCATTCTGAAACTCACTATTAATATGTACTGGCCACACGGACTACAGTATGTTTGTGCTCTCTCCTTCCCTAGTCCTAATTTTCTAAATCTCATTCTCGTTTACCTTGTTATTTATGATTCATTAATCATACATATTACTTGTTATAATTGTTATTAACGTAGCTGTCCTCAGGTCCCTCTTAAAAGTGTCAGGATACAAATTGTGACTTTGCAGACGGGTCAAAGCGTTTACATAAATTTAACTCATGTTTCTCTAACATGAGTACAATCAAAGCATTTACATAAATTAAACTCATGTTTCTCTAACATGAGTACAATCTTCTCACCCTGTATCGAACGTCTGGACGAACCATCATGGACATTCTTGCGTGTTGGCTCAACGGTCTCCTGTATCCCACGGCTGAGACTGGCCGTTTCATCATCTGCTGGTTCCTGGAAATGGACTGTGTGCTCAAGACCCAGGCCAGAGTGTGTCCCACAGTCCCAGGATTGGGACTGTGGAACTAGCACTCAGAAAATTCTGAGCCTCCTTTAGGTAGAACCTGAAATGGGGAACTCCCTGGACTGAGGGCTGACATGTAAATGGGAAGGGAGCTGCTTATATTTTCTGCTTGAATTGCTTTCTGATTCACGTGTGAGCATCATGCATCTTTCAAGCTGGAGGGGCTCTGAGTCATCATCCAGTTCTTAGATAGCAAGCATGAAGCTGAGCTGTCCATACTCCCCACTCCCACATCCTTGGCAGACTTCTCTCATCTTTCTAGCAGGATCCAGACAGAGACTGAGAATCCTCCACACAGTCAGACTGACAGATAACACCTATGTACTGCCCCTCCCTTGGCCTGGCACACTTCACTGGACATCTGGGGAAGCTGAAAGGCCATAAGTTCACTATGATAATGTTTCCCAATTCCTAATACCACACTCGTCAGCAAACGTTTACCTCACGAACTTACAGCAGCCACAAAGTCACAGCTGCAATTGGTTCCAAGTTTAAAGGAATCAGACTGCATTTTACCATTCTCCTCTGGCCAAGTTCAGCTTATCAACATTCTAGCCCACCCCATTCCCACATTACAAGTCAATAGTGACTTACTCCAGTCTGGTTATAGGATGTAATTTCCAATGATCTTCCTCTTCATCGAAGAAGGATCTATTCATAATTTTACTTTTTTCTTCCAGAGGAATGAAGTTTTCTATAATAAGATGCCTGTAAGAGCACACATACACAGGCGAATAGATGGAAAAAGAACAAGAATGGAGTGCTGGCTATCTGGTCCCACATGAAGCAAGTAATAGGTAAGGGCCAAGTCACTCAACCAACACCTACTGAGCAGGTACAACGGGACTACCATCATACTAGGAGCTGGGGTACAGTCATGAATGACACTGGCCCCTGCTTGAGACAGAGAAACACTCCTAGGCATGCTGACCGGTCTATCGTAGGAATGGAGAAGGCAACGGCACCCCACTCCAGTACTTTTACCTGGAAAATCCCATGGACGGAGGAGCCTGGTGGGCTGCAGTCCATGGGGTCGCTAAGAGTCGAACACGACTGAGCGGCTTCACTTTCACTTTTCACTTTCATGCATTGGAGAAGGAAATGGCAACCCACTCCACTGTTCTTACCTGGGA
>NW_011494739.1:720667-728866 GCF_000754665.1 Bison bison bison
ACAGAGTCGGACACGACTAAAGCAACTTAGCAGCAGCTATCGTAGGAATATGGAAAGGTCATTTATCCCCAAGGAGTAGCAGCTTGAGGAGGTGGAAGGACGAAAGAGGAATGGAGGGACTTTCCTGGTGGTCCAGTGGCTAAGACTCCACACTTCCAATTTGAGGGGCCTGGATTTGATGTCAGGGAACTAAGATCCCACAGTTTTTGAGGCCAATAAATAAATAATTTTTAAAAATAAAGAGGAAGGCAATGTCTGGGCTATGCTGCAGTGAACTTGTGCTAAGTACTTGGGGGAGGGCCACTGGTACTGCTAAACCTGCTCCTTAATTTCCAAAATGCTGAAAACAGATTACAGTTTCAAATGCCTTCCTCCAATCCTATGGACTGTTGCCCAAGGTGGAAAACTCCACATTCTAATCACCAGAACAAAGAGGAGAACAAGATGCATTTCAGCCCCTTAGACCCCTTCGAATGAAGACCATTCCTGAGAAGAGTCTCTGCCTGAGAAGCACCCGGAGAACACGGCAGACAATGAAACTGGAACCCGCTGAGCTGTGTCTCTCCATGGTGATGACTTTTTTCCTGCCCTTCTCTGAGTGCACTCCTTCCAGACCTCAGGACAGAACAATGTCAACAGGGTGTGAACATGGGAGACACAGAGAACAAACACCACAGAGGTCGAGGGGACCATGAGAAACAGGCTGGCTTGCTGTTTATTCAGCAGATACGAAGAAGAGACAGAACAATGAAAATCACTTCCTTAAAAAAAATAATTTGAAGAGATGACATTTTCTCTTTGACTATTTAAGAAATGATTTTTCATATATTTGGGGTTCTTTTTTTGTGTGATTTTAAAGATCTCATTTATACATTAGAAAATGTGAGACTTCCCTGGTGGTGAAGTGGTTAACGCTCTGACCTCCCAAGGCAGGGGGTGCAGGTTCGATCACTGGTCAGGGAACTAAGAACCTACGTTCTATGCAGGGCGAAAAAAACAATTTTTTTTTAAAGAAAAGAAAATGTGAGAAACAATTACACACAATTTCAGTACTCAGAAGTAGATATTTTGACATATTTTGTTCTGACCTTTTTTCTAGGTGTACACGCCTATATTTAATTTTAAGGGCTCCTTCCCAAATTTACAACTTAATCATTAAAAGAATCTCTTTGAAAAGTTCTTTTTTAAAAAAATTTATCTATTTATTTTTGGCTGCACTGAGTCTTTGTTGCTGCAGTTGTGCTTCGTTGCTGAGTTGTGTCCGACTCTGCGACCCCACAGACTGTAGCCCACCAGGCTCCTCTGTCCACAAGATTTCCCAAGCGAGAATACTGGAGTGGACTGCCATTTCCTTCTCAATGAAAGTTCCTCTTTAAAGAAAACTTTGAGCAAATGAAGTGGAAGAACTGGTATTAAAAAAAATTTTTTAACCCCTAATGAAATAATGGAGTTACACAAAGATCATTGTTGGCTGAAACCATCAGCTCAATGGTTCTCAAGCCAGGCTGCACATTAATATCACTTACAATATCTTAGTCAGACCTCGTGAGAGATCAGTGATTCTCAAAGTGTGCTCAAAAACCAGCAGAAACAACAGCTGGTACTTGTGAATGCAAATGCTCAGGCCCCACCCCAGATGTACTGAATCAGATTCTCTGGATGTGGGGCCCAGCGATCTACATTTAACAAGCCCTTCAGATGAACTGGTTGGTACCTGCTGAAAGTTTAAGGACCACTACCTAGACGAGTGAAATCAGAATCTCTTGGGTAGGACCCAAGTGTCACTATTTTTAAAAACTCCTCCGATGATTTATGTGTGTAATCAAGGTTAAGAACCAGTCCTTCAGAGTTCACCTTCAGTTAAAGGAAGGTAAAGAAGACAGAGACACAAGCTAAATGACACCATGAAGAAGAAGCAGACTGACAAATCCAGAATGTGGTATATTTCTCTAGGCTAACTGCCCCAGCCTTTTCAACAATACAATTATGAAAAAAAGTTTCTAAAAAGGAAAGGGGTTGCTCCAGATTAAAATAAGCATAACAGATATAATAACTAAATGTAACATATAGTCCTTATGTAGATCTTAATACAAATAAACCAAGAAAATCCAAATATGGGTAGGGTATGAGAGAATACTAAGAAACTATGTTAATTTTGTTAGGTGAAAATATATCATTACATCCACAAAAATCAATTTTAATTCTGACACAGTAGCTTCAGAATAAACATTCCAGTAGCTTCAGAATAAACATTCTGAAAATAAAATTAAGAAAACAATTCCTTATATGATAGCATCAAAAAAATAAAATACTTAGCTATAAATTTAACAAAAGAAGTGCAAAGACTATGCAATGAAAAATACAAACATTTATGACAGAAATTAAAGAAGATTTAAATAAATGGAAAGACATCCATCATGTTCATGGATCAGCATACTTAATACTGTTAAGATAACAATACTCTCCAAATTGATCTATAGAGTCAACACAATTCCAATCAAGATCTCAACTGTTTTTTTTTTTTTTTTGCAGAAATTGAGAAGCTGATCTTAAAGTTTATATGGAAATGCACGAGACCCTGAATAGCCAAAAGAATCTTGAAAAAGAACAAAATATTAGAGCACTCACATTTTCTCATTTCAAAACTTACTACAAAGCTACAGTAAATAAGAAGACAGTGTGGTACTGGCATAATGACAGACATACAGTTCAACAGAATAACAGTGCAGAGGGTACAGAAATACACCTTTACAACTATGGTCAACTGATTTTCAACAAGGATGCAAAGACAAAGAGAGAAGACACTTTTCAACAACAGGTGCTGGGACAAGTGAATGTCCACATGCAAAAGAATGCATTTGGAACCATACTTCAGACCATAGAAGAAATTAACTCTAAATGGATCATAGACTAAATGTAAGACCTAAATCCCTAAGACTCTTGGATAACCTAAGAGAACTAAAAATGTTAAGTCCACAATTAAACTTGGACACAAATGTTCATAGCAGCATTATTAACTATAGCTGAAAAGCAGAAACAACCCAAATGTCTATCAACTGATGAATGGATAAATAAAATGTGGAATATTCATATAATATGGGTCAGCTCTAAAAAATGAAGTGCTAACATGCTGCAACATGGATAACTCCTGAAAACATGTTAATTGAAAGAAACCAGTCACAAAAGACCACATAATTCCATGTATATGAAAGGTCCAGAATAATAGGTTAATTTACAGAGTCAGAAAGTAGATCAGTTATTTATAAGGCTGGGGGAGGAGATAATAAGGAGTGACCAACACTTGGTACATGTTCTCTTTGGGTGAGGGCACACACAAATGTTCTAAAATTAGACTGTAGTGTTGACTTTACAGTGAAGTAAACATATATACATATTTAAATGACTTGTAGGGGAGTTCCCTGGTCACCTAATGGTTAGGATTCCGGGCTTTCACTGCTGTGGCCCAGGTTCAATCCTTGGTGAGGGAACAGATTCCCCAAGCTGTGCAGCCAAAAAAATATTTGACTTGTATCTTGTACACTTTAAATAAGTGAATTGTATTGTATGTGAATTATATCTCAATAAAGATGTTCTTTAAAAAAACAAAAACAACACTATGGTACATATATAAGTATGTAGGAATGAGGTAACATGATGTAAGATTTGCTTTAAAATATTTTTATGAGGGTTAAGATCAGTGCTTTCACTGAAGGAGGCATGGGTTCAAGTCCTGGTGGGAGAAATAAGATTCTGCATGCTACATGGTGCAGCCCACCCCCCTAAAAAAACACAAACAAACAAAAAAACCAAAAGCAACCAAACTATGAAAGATGGAGGACAAAAGACTGTTTATCATGGCATCTTGGGCTTTCCTGGTAGCTCAGCAGTAAAGAATCCACCTGCAATGCAGGAGACTTGGGTTCGATCCCTGGGTCAGGAAGATCCCCTGGAGAAAGAAATGGCAACCCACTCCAGTATTCCTGCCTTCCTGCCTGGGAAATCCCATGGACAGAGGAGCCTGGCAGGCTATAGTTCATGGGATCATAAGAGTCAGACATGACTTAGCAATTAAACCACCACCACTGCTGGGCAATGGATATTTGGGTGTTCCTTATACAATTCAGAAAATTCTAATTAATAAAAGATTCCCTTTCATCAATAGATAATGGCTTCAGGAAGGCGGAGTGGGAGGAACTTGGAGATCATCTGGTGAAGATATTCAGTTAACAGATGGGATGCAGAGACAGAAACTAACTTTCTTAGGAATAAACAGAAGACAGACAAGGTGGAGAGAGATGGAGAGAAGTGGGCAGGGGCCCTGTCTTCTGAGGGGTTTCTTACTTAACAAACAACAACGCAGCAAGTGGCTGGGGTGCCCCGGAAGGCCTAGGACTTACTTGAGTTTCAGCTCCCTGGTGAGCTCATTCTGGGTCTGCTCCAGCTCCTGTCGCTCCTTGATGTGCTCTTCTTGGAGGTCATGGATCTCTGCCTTGACTGCCTGAAGCTTAGAGAAGAGCTGGAAACAACAGGAGAGGCGGCTGAGCCGGGCAGCCCTCTAGACAACAGAGTTCACTCTCTGCCCCACACCCAAGGAGCCTCTGCCTGCCTCATTCCTTTCCTACCTTTTTGAGTTTCTTGGTCTTGATGTCCACCTCTTGCTGCAATGAGCTGTACGTCTCCTTCAGTTCCAAGGTCTCCTCGTCTCGGCTTTCCATCTGCTGCTGGATTTCTCTTTCTCGACGTTTCTGAGCAATGTCACAAAATTGATCAGCGTGCCTACAGACAACGTCTATTTAAGAATATGGGGCTGGGTGCTCTAGATCAGTCTCCCACCAGGAAGGGGCTGACACATGTCCTTTCCATCACTTTTGAAGAGTCTAACAGAAAAGATATTTGCTCTGTAGCATTAACGTACCCCACCCCACTCCATTCTCTCCCAAAAGGAATGACAAGTTACCTGTTCTGCAATTTCTTGCCGTTTCTGCTCCAGGATTTTCTGCTGTTCATTTGTATGATCTACTATATTTTTTCCTCCAACGAGCAGCTTACTCTCCATGGCCTTTGTGAGAAAAGAGCAGAATCTATGTCGTGAGTGGTCTCACTCAGAACATAGCTCCTCACAGGGAAGCCTGTGAGGAAAGACAAAGAGCTCCGGACGGAGCCAAAGTGGGTAAATTCTTAGGGAAAATATACTGTGCTCAGCTGGGCCCTTCCCATCACTTGGGTGGAGCTCTGGCGGCTTCACTGCTACTGCTGCTGCTAAGTCACTTCAGTCGTGTCCGACTCTGTGTGACCCCATAGACGGCAGCCCACCAGGCTCCCCGGTCCCTGGGATTCTCCAGGCAGGAATACTGGAGTGGATTGCCATTTCCTTCTCCAATGCATGAAAGTGAAAAGTCAAAGTAAAGTCGATCAGTCGTGTCCGACTCTTAGCGACCCCATGGACTGCAGCCTACCAGGCTCCTCTGTCTATGGGATTTTCCAGGCAAGAGTACTGGAGTGGGGTGCCATTGCCTTCTCTGTGGTGGCTTCACTAGGGCTTTATAATGGAAATACTGAAGACACAGCTTCCCTAGACATACATGAATTTCAGCTGGATATTTTAAAGAAAATTTTTGGTTTGTTTGTATGAAGTAGTGACCTCAGTTAGAACCTATTAAGCACCTCCTACATACTAGGTACTGAGGATGCCACTATGAATATGAGTCAAAAGCTGAGAGTCCACAGAGGGCCATAAGTAAGCAGGTTCTTATCAGATGGAGTCAGATCTTATCATGAGGAAAGGACAGAGTAATACTAGGAGAGGCACACGGGAAGGAGGGAATTCAGGCTCTTCCCAAAGGCAGTCAGGGAAAAACCTTCCTGTCTCAAGGGACAGCTACAAGAGTGCTAAAGTAAAAATAGGAAACAGCTAAGGAAAAAAATTTGTTTTCAGAGGGTAGGGTAGAGAGTGGTGATACATGAAGTTGGCAAAGCAATCAGGGGGTAGTTCAAAAACCTCCAAGTCTTGTTTGGGAGACTAAGCTTGACCCTGAGAACTGCAGGAACCACTGACGTCTCCTTTGAGCATTAGGATACATAACCAGATCTGTGTTTTAGAAACAAAACTCCCCTGCAACAGGAAGAATAACTGGAAAAGGGCAGGCTGGGTGGAGTGAGGGCAGACAGGAGGCTGTTTTAAGGTTTCAGGCCTGAGCTGGGGCAGGAGAGGCTGGGAGAGCAAGGTGGATGGGTCCGAGAGAGGCAGGATTCAGAGACCGAGGGAGAGCGAGTAGCAGCTGGCAATGATAACTCCCAGGGAGGAGTCTGGCTGGACTGAGTAAAGGCAGGCCGAAGCAGGCTCTGCGTGGCCCTGGGCCTCTCCGTGGAAACACCCAGCAGGCAGAGGCCATCAGCTGGGATGTTAGCAGACAGCTCTGGGCTAACCATACAGACTGAAAACTCAGCATTTAGATGAGGGCTGAAGCCAGGGGAATGATTTGCGCCTGAGAAGCATGGACTCAGAAAACTCCGTAACCTTGCTTTAAAGAAACGTCTACCCCTGCTGTCACGTTTCGGCCCCTGAGACTTTCCGCTTCTTTCAAAACGAAAAGGCTGGACTGATTAGTAATCACCACCCCCAACACACTCCCAGCTCTAAAATTCTTTTGTCCTATGACTGTATATCATCCAGGGATTGAGAAAGACAGATGTCATGTCATTCTCCCAAAAATAAAACGTGTAAGAGGTCCAGTGACCTGAGGTGATGCTGAGTCTGGCCACACTCGGCTTCTGAGAGTTGCCCGACTACGCCAGGTTGTTTAGAGTCTAGGTGCTCCTGGGCTTGAATAAAAGCCATGATCTTTAAAAATACCACATGCAGATCAAACACAAGCATACCCAGTTGCACAGTGTAGGAGTCAGGAAGGGTCAAGTGACGTAACAGAACCCCAGAGTAAGCCCCCCAAACACAGTTACTTCCTGATTGTGCTGTATGTGACTCCATTTTCACACCAGGTCTTCAGAGTCCTACCAACGATCCCTACCTCTGAAGTCAAACAGGACCCAGCTCTGTGAAAGGGCTACTATGATGCCACAGATAAAGTACAGCTTCACATGGTGGGGGAAGGGGAGGCAGGAAAGAGATCACTGTCATTTTTTAAAAAATTAATAAACATAGACACATTTTAGAGTAGAAATCAAAGTCTGCATAAACACTACAAGACAGACACCAACGCTTCAAAGGAATTCTGGCGTGTTGTCAAGCAGTGGTCATCCTCGGTTTTCCACAGCCAGCGCTCTGCTCTCCTCTGCCAGGAAAGCCCTTTGGCAGCCCAGAGTCCAGGCACTCAAGGGAATTGGTGCCAGAAAGAACAGGCAACACATGGGCGCCTCCACACTCTAGAATTCTACTCAGACACTGGCATACAGGGCCTGACTGCAAGGGAGCACCCAGGGGGTGATCTTGCCTAATCAGGCACCCTGCACAGGAAAACCACAAGCAGACGCCATTGTTTATCTACCAGACAGACAAAAATTCAAGCCTGCTAATCACAAGTGTTGGTAAGAATGGGGAACAACCTGGACTCACACCCCCCTGGTAGAAGCATCAACACACATGACCACGTGAGAAAGCTATGTGTTGCTGTCTGGTGAAGTTGAAGCTATACACACCCTAAGACCTGATGGTGTCAAGCAAGAAACTCTCACCCACACAAGTTCTCCTCAAGGACAAGGAATTCAGGGCAAGAAAACTAAAACAACCCACACTATCAGGAGAATGGAATGCCACGGAAGTCTCAGAGCAGGATGAATGAATCACAGTTCCAGGCATCAAAATGGATAAATTTCATTAACGTGACATTTAGCAAATAAAAGTAGATCACAGCAGTGGGATTCAATTGATATGAAAGTTAAAAATTATGTGAAACTAAAAAGACCTTTATGCAGAGGACATCATGAGAAACGCTGGACTGGAAGAAGCACTAGCTGGAATCAAGATTGCCGGGAGAAATATCAGTAACCTCAGATATGCAGATGACACCACCCTTATGGCAGAAAGTGAAGAGGAACTCAAAAGCCTCTTGATGAAAGTGAAAGAGGAGAGTAGAAAAAGTTGGCTTAAAACTCAACATTCAGAAAACTAAGATCATGGCATCCAGTCCCATCACTTCATGGCAAATAGATGGGGAAACAGTAGGGAAAAAAAAAAAAAAAAAA
>NW_011494739.1:728966-738035 GCF_000754665.1 Bison bison bison
AGTGAAGAGGAACTCAAAAGCCTCTTGATGAAAGTGAAAGACGAGAGTGAAAAAGTTGGCTTAAAACTCAACATTCAGAAAACTAAGATCATGGCATCCAGTCCCATCACTTCATGGCAAATAGATGGGGAAACAGTGGAAACAGTGTCAGACTTTATTTTTGGGGGCTCCAAAATCACAGCAGATGGTGATTGCAGCCATGAAATTAGAAGACACTTACTCCTTGGAAGGAAAGTTATGACCCACCTAGATAGCATATTCAAAAGCAGAGACATTACTTTGCCAACAAAGGTCCATCTAGTCAAGGCTATGGTTTTTCCAGTGGTCATGTATGGATGTGAGAGTTGGACTGTGAAGAAAGCTGAGTGCTGAAGAATTGATGCTTTTGAACTGTGGTGTTGGAGAAGACTCTTGAGAGTCCCTTGGACTGCAAGGAGATCCAACCAGTCCATTCTAGAGGAGATCAGTCCTGGGTGTTCTTTGGAAGGACTGATGCTAAAGCTGAAACTCCAATACTTTGGCCACCTTGTGTGAAGAGTTGACTCACTGGAAAAGACTCTGATGCTGGGAGGGATTGGGGGCAGGAGGAGAAGGGGACGACAGAGGATGAGATGGCTGGATGGCATCACCGACTCGATGGACGTGAGTCTGGGTGAACTCCGGGAGTTGGTGATGGACAGGGAGGCCTGGCGTGCTGGGATTCATGGGGTCGCAAAGAGTTGGACACGACTGAGCAACTGAACTGAACTGAACTGAACAGGTGGTTTAGTGGGTAAAGAATCTGCCTGCAATTCAGGAGACGCAGGAGATGCGGGTTCAATCCCTGGGTCAGGAAGATCCCCTGGAGGAAGGCACAGCAACCCACTCCAGTATTCTTGCCTGGAGAATCCCATGGACAGAGGAGCCGGGCGGGCTACAGTCCATAGGATAACACAGAGTAGGACATGACTGAAGCGACTGAGCATGCACAAAATGCTCTCTTATGTAGAGATATATATATATACACATATATACACATTTGGGTAAACTATAAAGAAAAGCAAAGAAAGAATAAACACCAAATCCAAGGTAACGGTTACCTCTGGGGAGGTAGGGGCACAAGAGTTTGTGAAGATACAGATGCTATTCTGTTTCTTATACTGGGGGAGGGAGAGGGGCACATGGATATTACTGTCAAAGATTCTCCAGGCAAGAATACTGGAGTGGGTTGCCATGCCCTCCTCCAGGGGATCTTCCCAACCCAGGGATTGAACCCAAGTCTCCTGCTTTGCAGGTGGATTCTTTACCGTCTGAGCCACCAGGTAAACCCATGAAAAGTAGAGTGGGTAGTCTATCCCTTCTCCAGGGGATCTTCCTGACCCAGGAATCAAACCGGGGTCTCCTATATTGCAGGCAGATTCTTTACCACCTGAGCTACTAAGGAAGCCCTTGGGCACTGAATATCAACATCATTCCTCATATCATTTTTTTGACAAAACAAAAAAATTAGAATGAAAAAAGAACAGGCCTAAGGCAGGGTACAGTACCTTGATTTTGGCCCCGAGCACCTCAGCAGCATCCTTCTCCCGCCGCAGATCCTCCATCTTTTTCTCCTTCTCCTTCAGCAGCCTCTTCTTTTCCTCTGCAACCAAGCTGTGGTCCTCAACAATGGCCCGCTTCTCGATCTCCAGTTTCTCTTGCTGTTCCCGCCAATAATCATCCTTGTCATCCCCTTCCTCCTCCCCCTCTTCTCCCTCCTCCTCCTCCTCTTCCCCACCCCCAACCCCCCTCCGCTTCTCTCGCCTCTTCCTTCTACCAATGGACCGTTTCTCTAACTGGGCCTTGAGCCGAGCAATCTCTTCCTGGAATTCTCGAAGAAGGGCGTCCTTAGGGTCCTCGTTGACCCTTGGCTTGTTCTTAATGTTTTTGGCACGGTTGGCATACCTTAGAGTGGTTAGGGTCTCTTCTACATTGTAAGAGGCGGGCCCCACATTGGCCACCATCACAGTTTTAGCATTGCCACCAAGAGAATCCTGGAGGAGCCTGGTAAGCTTGGAGTCCCGATACGGAATATGAGTGCTTTTTCCATCCACCAGGGCAGAAATGACATTACCCAAGGCCGAGAGGGACAGGTTGATTTTGGTTGCTTCCTTCAACCTTTCCCCTTGCGCACCGGTCTTGGCCTGCCGTTCACTGCCAGCAAGATCTACAAGGTTCAGCTTCCCTACCCGGATGTGGTTTTCACCGTCGAGGCCCACCTCACTGCATTCGATGGTGATGACAAAAATTGCATGTGAACGGGAACTGTGCTCATTCATGTTGGTGGCCCCAACAGAACGGTTCTGGTTCCCCACGTTCATCACATGCTCTATTTCCTTCACGCTCTTGGTAACGAAGGAAGACAGGTCTTTCACGTACACCCCGGTGTCAGGCCTCTCTTTCAGCTCGAGCCTTTTGGTCTGATCTTTGGAGAGCAGGTCTCGGATCTCCTCCTGGTAGATCTCCAAGTAAGAAGCCCTGACCAAGTACTGTTGATTCTGGGATCGAGAGATATGGGTGAAGATGTGATCAAACGAGTTAGGGATGACCCCTCTTTTTTCAGGGTCACCCCGGACTCCTTCCATCGTGTAGGTTTTCCCAGTCCCTGTCTGTCCATAGGCAAAAATTGTCCCATTGAAACCCTGAAGGACGGAGTCCACCAGTGGTCGGAAGGTCTCATCATAGAGTTCAAACTGTTTGGCGTTCCAGTCGTAGACGGCATCAAAAGTGAAGGTCTTGGGCATTTCATGCGCCACTCCCTTGGGGTTCTTGACAGACACCTGCCCTAGCTTCACGTCCACATCCACCACCTTGTCGTATGAAGCAGCCTTTTCCTTGCCATTCATGGGCCTACAGCGAACCACCACCCGGACTGATTCTGAGCTTTTCAGCTTTGACATGATGACCTCTGACCAGGTCACTCTTAAGGGCTATGAATCCAAAAATATCTCAGGATGCTAGGGTCCTAGGGGAAAGGAAAGAAAAAAAGTTAAGCACAGACAGTACAGTTGTCACTGGGGGCTGATTACACACCTAGGTCACCTCCATCTAGCCAACCTTCTGACAGCCATACTTAGTAACTACTACAAATGGCTATTTCCTGATGGGATCTTAACCAGTTGCAGAGGGAAAAATAAAAACCCTACTCCATCAACAGTGTTAACTAGCTTGTCCACTCTTCAATGTATATTTTATCCTATACTACAGGTTGAGGTGGCTGGAAGCTTTATAAAAGCCCAAGTAACCTTATATGCTATGGAACTACCATAACCTCTGCATAGAGCCATTTGGAACTATCTATCTAAATTTAAAATGCAAAGCCCCTTTGATCTAGCAGTTGTATTTCTAAGAATTTATCCTACAGATAGAAGGATATCTGTTGTGGCATCATCTGTGGTAGCAATAGATTGTGGACAACCCCAATTCCCATCAAGAGGGGGTGAGGAAATAAATTTAATATATACTGTGGAATCCTGTGCAGTTGCTAAGAAGAATGTGTTAATCTAAACATAATCCTAAACCAAGACATGCTGTTAAGTGAAAAACCTGGACGAGGAACAGCGTCTATAGCACAGTGTACATACGCGTGCGACAGTATTAGAAGCATACGTGTCAAAGTGTAACAGCGGCAACCTCGGGAGGGGAACTACGGGCCAGAGGACACTCAGAGATCGAGAGAAAGAAAAAAAGCACTTTTCACTATACACTCATTAGCACTGTTTGAATTTCCTATCTTGTACTAATAATACTTTTCCATTCTAAAATCAACTGTGGCTTGTGCAAAATGTGTTCAAATAAACAAGGATGTGGGGTAATGCATCACATAGAAAGCACTTATCCAGTCAATAAATTTTTAAAAATTTGAATGCAAATAAGAAAATAGATTAAGAAATTTTTAAGTAAAAACAAAAAAGAACTTCATTTGGTGCTAAAAACTCATGGAGCAGAAGAAAGGATGATTAGATGGGTTCTCTGGGAAGGGGTAGGGAGCAAGCAAATTAGAGCAAAGAGATACATATGATGATGTTAAACTCCCAAAAACCTCAAACCAAGGGTTTTTAAAAAAACATAATTCTGACTTCCCTGGTGGCGCAATGGATAAGAATCTGCTGCCAATGCAGAGGACACGGGTTTGATCTCTGGTCTGGGAAGATTCCACATGCCACAGAGCAACAAAGCCCAGATGCCACAACTACAGAGCCCAAGCCCTAGGGCCTGAGAGCCGCAACCGCTGAGCCCTGTGTGCTGCAACTAGCGAAGTCCACGTGCCCAGAGCCTGTGCTCCACAAGAGATGCCACCATCATGAGACGCCTGCGCTCGCAGCAGGTGGAGCAGGCCCTCGCAGCAACGAAGACCCAGCACAGCCAAAAATAAGTAAACAGACAAATAAAATTATTTTTAAAGCAAAAATTATTTTAAAATATATATATATATATTTTAAATTAAAAACAAACAGGTAATTCACATGATTCTTGATTCAGAAGGTCCTTTGCTGACAGGTCCCTCTCCCTTACCTGTTCTCCAGGCAACCACTTCCTTGCTTACAAGGCATGTATTATTAGATTTTTAATCTTCCTGAATAAGTTTATGCATAGCAAGCTCTATGTATTAACGCACACTTATCCTCTCCTTTTTTACACAAGCATAGTATGTAATACTAGAGAAGGCAATGGCACCCCACTCCAGTACTCTTGCCTGGAAAATCCCATGGACGGAGGAGCCTGGTAGGCTGCAGTCCATGGGGTCGCGAAGAGTCGGACACGACTGAGCGACTTCACTTTCACGCATTGGAGAAGGAAATGGCGGCCCACTCCAGTGTTCTTGCCTGGAGAATCCCAGGGATGGGGGAGCCTGGTGGGCTTGCCGTCTATGGGGTCGCACAGAGTCAGACACGACTGAAGCGACTTAGCAGCAGCAGCAGCAGTATATAATACACAATACGCAGTGTCCTGCAGCTTGCTTTTTTTTTACTTAACAACCTATCTTGGAGTTTGTTCCCCTCAGTAAATGCAGAGCTGCCCTGTTCTTTATGACAGCAGTAAAACATCCCTCTGTATGGAGGCATTATAATTTATTTAACCACTACCCTAGCACTTAAGCTGTTTCTGATAGTTTACTATGAAAAACCTAGAACCACATCCTTTCATGTATGGGAAAAAAAATCTATCTGGATCACAGGATATATGCATTTGTAATTTTGATAGATACTTAGAACATGAATTACAGTACTCATTAAGTTGTGAGACTGACCTATTCCTTGCCCATAAAAGGTGGAAAAATGTGAAGCCATGATAAGTCACTCTAGGTATATATGCTGCTAATTAATAAACACGGAGTTGTTATGTTTCTTCATCGATCTTTCACAAAAAATTGTTCTGTTGGTAAGTAAGCACATGGAAATGTGAGAAGTTACTTTTCATAATTCTTCTAATTGTTACATGTGATAAAATAATGTTCTCTAAGAATGAAGAACCACAAGACCTCTTAGCCTCCCTGCATCAGTTTTTATAAGATCTGTAAAACAGGGATAATTCTCCTTCATTTTGGATGATTGTCAGACTAACACTTATAAAGGTGGAAATACTTTGTGAACTAAAATAAAGTCAGATTAAAGTTAACTAATATAGGGACTTCCCTGGCAGTCCAGAGGTTAAGACTCAGCACTTCCACTGCAGGGAGTACAGGTTCAATCCTTGGTGGGGGAACTTTTGCTCACATGCCACAGCATGGCCAAAAAATTAAAAAAAAAAAAATTAGCTAAAACAATTGCATTCAAAACCCTTGTCAGAGGGGCATTCTGAAGATTACTGGTGGTGATGGTGGTGGTTTAGTCATTAAATTGTGTCTGCCTCTGGTGACCCCATGGACTATAGCCCACCAGGCTCTTCTGTCCATGAGATTTTCCAGGCAAGAAAACTAGAGTGGGTTGCCATTTCCTTCTTCTGGGGATCCTCCCGACCCAGGGATTGAACCCGTGTCTCCAGCATTGGAGGCAGTCTCCAACATTGCAGGTGGATGGATGCCTTATTGCTGAGCCACCAGGGAAGCCTAATTTTATGCATTAAATATCACTAGACTAATATTTTCTCTTGTTCAATTTGTAGTCATCATCCTTAAAAATCAGTTCAAACTGAGATCCAAATACCTAATCAATGTTCAACTGTGGTGGTTTGCAGTTTAGTCGCTAAGTTGTGTCCGACTCTTGCAACCCCATGGACAGTAGCCTGCCGTGCTCTTCTGTCCATGGGATTCTTCAGGCAAGAATACTACAGTGGGCTGCAATTTCCTTCTCCAGGGAATGTCCAATTAAAAGTAAGTATCAAGTCATTTAAAGAAAACCATGTAAAAGGCAGCCTTTCATTCATCACCTTCTAGAAGCTACTAGAATTTCGCCAGATGCTTCGAATCAGATATCAGAATGGCCAGGTTACTGCATCTCCTTTTCTTTTCCAGGGGAATGGCCCCCAAGCTACAGATATGGCTGATCCCTTGCCTATCTCTCCCTCCACTTCAACAAGGGCCTAAAAGCGCTCTAGGTGCCAAGCCCGAACCCCGGCCCCAGAGCCTCCTTTGGGGAGGCCTCTGCTGTAGCACCTGGGATGGTTAGACAAGACCTGAGACTCCAAGGAATAAGAAACATAAGAGGTGGATGGGGAACAGGTCACTGGAGAGGACCGATTCTTCTGCGTTTCATAGCTGGGGAGAGGTTGTACCTATGAAAACAATGTGACCCCAAGCCTCTCTAATAAAACGAAAAAGCCTGCAGCAGGCTTTCATGCAGGTCTTGATGTTCAGCTGCTTCTGTTACAGCCCTGTATATTTTTGAGTTCTCCAAAACAATAAAAACAAAGGAATGATAATGACCCACAGTAACCTTAAAAAGCTTGTAAAAAGAAGGAATTCCCAAAGTCTGAGTCCACTTAATTAAATCTCCTTGACTTGGAACACAGAACATCATTTCTTTTCTGAACTCACTGAGCTTGGCTGAACTAGTCATGTACTACTGACATATTACTTCAGGAAGATGGACTAATTCAATTTCCTGCCACCAGAGCTTAAAATCTTGCTGTGGGTCCTCCTCAAAGGAGAGGGTTTTCTTGGAAGGATGCCCTGATAGTCTTTATTACCTTCCTCCTCCCTCTTCTGGTCTGTCTAATTACAGTGATAAATCTTTAAAGGAACTCACAGCATTGCCAGGAAAGGAGAAACCACAGGTCAAGCAGCTCAGCATCTTTATCCCGAACACCTCTTCTGCTTGAACTTGTCATCCCATTGTTAACAACCACCGTTAGAATGGCTACTACCCATGAAAAATTGAGTCTTTGTCCAACTTCATCTCTTTTGTCCGTGAGGAAATCAGTTGCACATTTCTCAGGGAAACCACTCTCTTCCAGAATCTTTCGTGTTTGGATTCACATACTCTCACCTGTGCTGTCAAGGAGTCCATGACAAATTCTAGAACTAGGTGTGGATTTGGATTATCAGTAACTACTGGCTTCCTATAGAGATTCTAGAACACAGGTCACAAACTGGTCACATTCTACCTGAAGCCATTTTTATTTGGCCCTATCATTGTCTAAAAAAAAAAAATAACAAACCAAACCCCCCAGCAACTCTACCTCTCTATCTGTATATGCCTTGGTGAAAAACCTTTGCACATATGCACAAGGAAACACAGAAAAGGATGCTTCTTGCAGCATTGCTAAAATAGTAGAAAACTGGAAACAACCTAATCATCCATTTATAGAGGAACTGAAAAATAAAAGATCGTACATTCATGCTACAGATATTACACTATTCAGTATTTAAAATGAATAAATTGGAGCTGCTGCCGCTGCTAAGTCGCTTCAGTCATGTCCGACTCTGTGCGACCCCATAGATGGAAGCCCACCAGGCTCCCCCGTCCCTGGGATTCTCTAGGCAAGAACACTGGAGTGGGTTGCCATTTCCTTCTCCAATGCGTGAAAGTGAAAAGTGAAAGTGAAGTCGCTCAGTCGTGTCCAACTCTTAGGGACCCCATGGACTGCAGCCTACCAGGCTCCGCCATCCATGGGATTTTCCAGGCAAGAGTACTGGAGTGGGGTGCCATTGCCTTCTCCATAAATTGGAGCAGGAGTCAGTAAATGACACCCCACAGGCCAAATCCAGCCCACAGCCAGTTTTTGTAACAAAGTTTTATTGGAACACAGCCATACCCCTTTGCTTACATATTATCTATGGCTGCATTAGCTATAAAATAGCAGAGCTGAGTAGCTGTAGCAGAGACAGCGTGGCCCACAAAACCTAAAATCCTGATCTGTCATAGAAAAAGTCTGTCAACTCTGAATTAGTTACATATATTTACATTGATAAATAAACAGGTTGAGACTTTCCTCGTGGTCCAGTAACTAAAACTCTGTGCTCCCAACACTGGGGACCCAGGTTTGACCCCTAGTCAGGAAACTAGATCCCGCATGTTGTAACTATAAAGATTTCACATGCCAACTAAGACCTGGCACAGCCAAATAAATATTTTTTTTTAAAAAAAGAAAGAAAACAAACAGGTTGAGTGAAAAAGCAAGCTGCAGAATGACAATTATGACTAAAAAATTAGAAAACAATATGTTCATGGGTTTGCATTTATGTACATGTAAGTATCCCCAAAAATGGACTAGAAGGATATACAATAATTTATGATAGTGCCTGCTAAAACTGGACAGTGAAACGTAGAGAATGGAACAAGAAATGTAAAGAATTTTTAATTTTACCTGTAATACTTTATCATTTCTCTTAAAAACAAATAGAAACAGGTTATGAGGCTTAAAGCAAATAAGAGAAAACATTAACAACTGTCAATTCTGCTTCCTATATTATTCTCTGAATGTTTAAGATTTCTGAAAAAAAAAAAAAAACTAAACTAAAACAAACAAAAAACCAATAGCGATTTCACATTAAAACAGACAGGTTTTCTGCTTCTCTGAAAGAATGGGAATATCCTGATGGCCCCTGGCCCAGGCCCCAAGTGCCAGCAATGAGAGCTGAATGACAGCTCAGCCACCCAATGATGGGCC
>NW_011494739.1:738135-760719 GCF_000754665.1 Bison bison bison
GATGGGCCCAGCCACCGAATCCTCCCCAACCCACACTTTCTACTGTCTCACACCCAGCATGCTTTGCTTATCTACATTTCCTGCCTGGCTCCTGTAGGCATCTCTTGTCTATGACCAAATTTATGTATGCACACTCAGTCGTGTCCGACTCTTTGCGACCCGGTGGACTATAGCCCACCAGGCTCCTCTGTCCATGGAGTTTTCCAGGCAAGAATACTTGAGCAGGTTGCCATTTCCTACTTCAGGGCATCTTCCTGACCCAGGAATCAAACCCGTGTCCTTTGTATCTCCTGTGTCTCCTGCAATGGTAGGTGGATTCTTTACCACTGTGACACCTGGGAAGCCCTTGCCATGCTAGTCCATCTTTTTAAATGACACTTACCAAGGCTCTGTAATGACATGGAATATGCTTAGCAGAAATGAAAAAGCAGTTTACAAAATTGAATACAAGCAATCCCAATTGTATAAAAATAAGACACACATCACAACAGCAGTAGTGGTCCACTCTGTGAGACGGGACTGCATACAGGAGATTTTCCCTGGTCCCTCAACCTTTCTATATTTTCCACATTTTCTCTAACAAGCATGTGGTATCTTTAAATGGGAAAAAAATAAAGGTCTGGCAATTCTCTAGGCTAGTCACTGTTCCTTGCAGGAACAGCCCTGCAAGGAGGGGTACCCTGTGGGTACACAGTGCATACTAATACACCTTTAATGAATGCATTCCAACGCAGTGTCCTCTAAGGTCAGATCAGGTAAACACCTGCCAACTGCCTGGCCTGGAGTTCAAGGACTCGGAGTGTCTGAAAGGCAGCCCAAGCCATAGATCACAGAGCCTAGCAGAAAAGCATCGCAACACTCAGACAAGAAGATAAAAGTGACGCCCTATTAACCCGCCCAAACCAAGTTCGTGTGCAGCTTTCTCTCAGGGGAAGCAGCTGTTTCTACTCTGTATCCACCTCATCACCATCAACATGACTCTCTTTCGCAACTGCTGCTAATTGTTCTGAAGGATCAGGACTCCTTGTTTGCCAATCCCTGAACCAATATCAAGAGAGCAAGCTCAACTCTGGGTCTACGCTTCCCATGATGGCCAGTTATCAAAATGGGAATGACACAATTTTCAAAACAAGATTATCCATCTCCAATTGAAAAAATAACATCCCTGGCTGGAGAACTTTTAAAAGGACATGGAATCTGTGTTGAGAGAATAGTTCTATATCTGCTTCTATGTACATAAAATATATCTGGAGGAATGCGCAAGAGCCAGATAACAACACTGGTTGCCTGTAGGGAAAAGAGCTGGGGAGCTCAAGGCCACGAGCCGAAGGGAGGCTTTACAGTGTATATCCTTCTATACCTCTTGAATCATGTAAATATATTACCCAGTCTTAAAATCAAATTAGGGGAGGAAAAAAGATGGAAAATTTTTGTGAAATTAACTAAACTATATCCAGATGTTAAAACTCATTTTCCTTTCATCTATCCACTTTCACTGACCACCATGAATATAATGTAATAGAATGTTTTAACTGATGAACAAGGGCCCTAGGAGTAAAGCTACTTGTTCCCACTTCTTGGGGAAGTGTCATAAAAGAGCTTCTACGAGGTCTACAGCCATGGAGTCTTTAACGTTCTAATGTCAATGTTACGTGTCATGTAGCCTCAGCCATAAAAGGCATTTAGAACAAACATCAAAATAATAGACTAATAATATATATTCTGTTATTACGGGCACTGTTTATAAACATAAGGGAATCTTTTTTTGTAAGCCAGACAGTTGAGTGCTCTGTCTAAACACTTTCAAACTATCTCTTACAGTACATATAAGAGCCACAGCATTTCAAACTGGCACAAATTATTTAAGGGCATTTGAGCAATCAATATCAAAAAACTGAAGGGATTTCCATGACAGTCCAATGGTTAAGATCCCACACATCCAATGCAGGGGGCACAGATTCAAACACTGGCTGGGGAACTAAGATCCTGCATGTCACACAATACAGCTAAAAAATATATATATATACATATATATATAAAAACACTGAAATGCAATACTTGAAATGTAATACTCCCGTGAAACAGCAACTCCATTTCTAGCTACTATTTTAAGGCCATCAGTGAATAACTGAATACACGTGCAAGATGTACATACACCTTTACGTTTATCTCAGCTGCATCTCTGACCACTTAAACACTCATTGATAAGGAACTGGCTAGATTATGACATATCTCTACAATGGGAAATTATGCAATCATTAAGAATGGTAATAAACCTCTAGGTACTTACACAAGGGAAGATGTTCACGACATCTTTTTGGGAGGAAAAAAGCAGGCTACCAAACAGGACAGTTACTATGACGCAATTCATGTCTACATGTGCATGCACAAGCGCAGAGACAGATGTGGAGGAAACTGTGCAAAGACAAGACACACCATTCAAGCATGAACTTGAACATTCAGCAGGTCAGGACTTGAAATTCTGCTCTGCCACTCAGCTATAACATCTTCAGAAAGTTACATTGTCATAGCTTCTTCTATAAAATGGAATTAGTAACACCACCTACCATAAGTAACTGTTATAAGGATTAAGTAAGCTAATAAATGTTAAATGCTCAGTCTAGTCCAAGATGTACAATAAACCCTCAAGAAAGGCAAATAATATTGATCTCTGGGGGTGAGCTTGCAAATTACTGTTTTTGCTTTCTTTGGCCTTTGTGATAAGTATGTGTATTTTGTTTCTTACAATCAAGCGGGGAGATGGCAATAAAAATTTTTTCTTTGGGGGAAAAAGGTCTAGTACCTTGGTTTCAGCCTACGTGTCTTAAGATGACAGACTACTTATCTGGAAAGAAACCTAGAAAGGTCACAGACAAGAAACATGATTACATAAATGCCTGGCATTATGGCAATTACAAATTGCCGCCATGAGCTCCGTCATTTGATGACCCCAACAGGCAAAGAAAGAAAGCATTTATCTAGTGGGGAAAAGAGGCAAAGAAACCAAAACATTCATAAACAATATATTCAAGTCTAGGGGACACTAATTCAGAATCAATGTGGGTCTGGGGCTTCCTTGTATTCAATAGTCACGACTCATTAAGCGCTTAATGTATATACCTCTCCTAATCCTCAAAATCACCTTTTGAGGAATAGGTATTAACCTTATTTTAAAAACAAGGATGGGAGGCTCAGAGAAATGTATTGGCTCAAGGTCACAGCAGTTAAATGGTACAGTCAGGATTCAAAACCAGGTTGTCTTATTGAAAAACTCTAAACTTACTAAACATATACACATGCATATACATGTGCGTCAATATATGCAGAGATTAAAACAATTCAAGTTGTATATACAGTGAACAAATAAATCTTCCTCCTACCCTTGGGGAGATACTTGAAGCATTTGCAAACATTAATATATGATATATTCATGCTTAATATATCTTAACTAATATAAACACTGCTTCCCCACTTTTAAAATTGAGGTGTAAGTAAGTATGTATCATCATTCTCTATCTTACTTTATAGATCTTGGAGAAACCTCCCATTCCTCCAACCCTCACCCCTGTCCCCACCTTTTAAGTAGCTGCTTAGATACCACAGTACAGTTGCCTGATAATGTCTTTGATCAGTCCCCCACTGAGGGAAACTCCAGCAGTTTTCGGTCTTTGCAAAAGTTTTTGGTCAGTGCAACAATGCTGCGGGGAATGTCCTGAGCACTGGGCTTCCCAGGTGGCTCAGTGGTAAAGAATCTGCCTGCCAATGAAGGCAATGCAAGAGAGGAGGGTTTGATCCCTGGGTCTAGAAGATCCCCTGAAGGAGGAAGAGAATACTCCAGTATTCTTGCCTGGAAAATTCCATGGACAGAGGAGCCTGGAGGGCTACAGTCCATAGCGTTGCAAAGAGTTAGACATGACTGAGCATACACCACGAATGAATATACCTTTAACTATATGTGGGGGTTCTTAGCAGAAGCTACTGCTAGAGGTTTAAAGGCTATGCATGTCCTTTTGACAGAGGGCACAGTCTTACCCACTCCCTTGGCTATACCATTTATCCTCCCAACCACAGGGCACCCACCGCCCACACGACCCCAACATTCAGGGCTAATGCTCTGAACTACCACTAAGCTATGAAGCTGGAAGAGCCTGCCTGCCAGGAACTTCTTGTTCCATGTACTGATCCAGCAAAGAAATGAAACAGTCTCTCTGCTTAAAATTTATACTGTGATGTCAGAAACTTCATCAACCAAATACAACATTTGGTCCTTGAGTAGGACTCTTTTCTGGATCTTGATTTGAACAAATTGATTATTAAAAATATATAAGACCATCAAGAAACTTCGAACCCTGAACATCAGATGATGTTAAGGAACTATCATTACTTTTTAGGTGTAAAAACGGTATTTTTTAAAGAAGGTTCTTACTCTTGACAGATACACACAAAAGCATTTTCAGATAAAAGTGACATGCTGTCTGGAACCAAAATAATCAGGGGTGAGGTCAGTGGGGTGGATAAAACATCACAGGTGAACCAGAACTGCCGTGTGCTGATAACTGCTGGACCTGGGTAATGGGTTCACAGTTCATTATACTGTTCTATTTTTATGTATGCTTGAGTTTCCAAAATGGAAAAAAAAACAGATTGCCTTCTGACCAGTGGCACTTTTTTTTTAACTTTTAAGAAAATTTTAACTGTGGTTAAAAAAAAAAACCCACATATTATAAAATGTACCCTCGATACCAGTTTTAAGTGTATAGTTCAGTAATGATATTCACAGTGTTGTGCAACAGATCTCTAGAACTTTTTCATCTTGCCAAACTGAAACTCTATACCTATCAAACAGCAACTCCCCACCTCCCTGTCTCCCCAGCCCCTGGAAACCACCATTCAACCTCATGGTTCATCCGTATTGTAGCATGTGACAAGATCTCTGTCTTTTATAAGGCTAAATAACACCCCATTGTAGTATATACCATATTTTCTTTATCCATTGATATGGCCATGGACATGCGGGCTACTTGCACTTTTTGGCTATTGTCAATAATGCTGTAGTGATGATGAGTGTACACAATGACTTGTCCTTTTAATCAGACAGCCAGGCAGCTGGGCAGAGAGCCACAGCAAATTCTGTATTTGAAGGAGGGAGGTGGCCTGGAATAACAAAAAAGAGGTTCAGACACACCAGGGATTGAAACCCAGTCCAACCATTCCCAGCTCTGGGACTCCATGCAAGTTCCCTCACCCCTCTGAGCCTATTTCCTCCTCTGCAAAATGGGACTATCATGAATGCCTGGCTACTTGGGGTTGTGTGAGGATCAGAGGAGGACAGGCATGATGATGCCTGGCCCACAGGAGGTGCCTCTGCCCTGACCCAATTTACGGGAGTAAAAAACCTTGGAGATTGGAGAGAGAAGCAACATGACAGACTGAGATAATCAGCAGCAAAGTAAGCAGAAACCAGGGTGACCTGGCTCCAAAGTTCATGGCCTTTTTTCCACACCAGCATGTCCTAAATGTCAGTCACCTGACTTCACAGTTTTTGCCATATCCATACACTACCTGTACTATTATTGAGTTAAGGTTTTGCATTAAACCTACTTTTAACACACGTTTCTTTTTATAAGAAACTTTCTATCACTACCATAAATGGAAAACCAGTATCACTTGTTGTAAAAGGAAGGTAACTGAAAATAAATATAAGGACACACAACAGTGTTACTAAATTCAAACTAAATAACTGCAGCTTACCTAAGGCCCCAGAACTGATCTCTCTCGGTTAGAAAGGGAACTTAGCACACGTTAAGAAAGACTGGAACCACATACTCTTCTTGACATAGTCAGAAGAGCCAAAAGAGTTTCAGAAGGAATAACTCTCAAAGTGTCAACTCAACAGAATTTAGGATGTTGTATCGGAGAGTCACCTAAAATCTTCCCCCGTCCCACCTGGTTTAACCCCTAGAATCTAATCCCATCTAAATCCTCAAAATCAGAGTCCCATTATCAACATCTCTGGTGATTCTGGTGTGTACATTAATGTCAGAGCAGCTGCCTACATATGCTACCTTTATAGTAAACAGTTTCCAAAGTTGATCAAACAGAATATCCCATAAATCACAGGATGTTTCAGTAATATAATGAATTGGCTACATTTTAAAAATTCCTTTCTGGAAGTCCATCAAAAATATCATGGTTCACTGTCTGATTCCATAAAGACATGCTTGCTCTCACAGCTCATCCACTGCACAAAACTGATAACGTACATATAGTATTTCTGGTTAATGTCACCAGCCAATAGTCTGTTCAGAGAATGAAAGGTTTAGATGTTAAAGTCTCATGTTCTGAGTCCTACTCACAAGGAATTCTGTATCAAAAAGAAAAACAGGGACTTCACTGTAGTCCAGGGGCTAAGACTCCATGCTCTCAATGCAGGGGGCCCAGGTTCAATCTCTGGTCAGGAAACTAGATCCCACATGCCACAACTAAAAATTCTGCGTGCTACAATGAAGATTGAAGATCCTGTGTACCGCAACCAAGACCTGGTGCAGTCAAATAATTAGGTAAAAGAAAGAAAAACAGATTAAGGAAACAGCAAAGAAGGCTGACAAAAATTATTAAAAGATACCTTATGGTATGTGAATTATATCTCAGGAAGCTTTTTTTTTTTTAAAGATATCTTTAGAGGGTCCTAATCAAATTTTAAGAAGGAAAAGGTACAGTTTTCCTTTTGAACTTTATAAAGTTCTAACTTTCCCTAAACTAATTTATTTAGAATTGTTCTCTAATGAGGCTGGCAGAGAAGCAAAGATGCTCACCACAGCACTATATGTGATTATTAAAAGCCAGAAACATCATCAGTGCCCACTGCTAGGGAAAGTTTACTAGTTCAATATTAGTAAACATGAAAATACGGAAAAATGGTTATGAAACGTTAAATGAACATCTCCAAATGCAAAACTGGAAATACACATTGAGAGCAACTATCTGAAAAGACAACTGCAAGTGGACCAGTAAGCTGAAACTGAATCAGAATACCTTTTTCAAAGGCAATCCCTCCCCACTGAACTATTAATGTCTGCCTTTTCAACTTTGTTTAGACACTATCTTGTTAAAAACATTATTTAGGAGGCTGCCTTTACAATTACTTTTTTTTTTTTTTAACAAGGAAAGGATCCAGTTTAAAGAAATCACAAGGGGACTTGCCTGGGGGTCCAGTGGTTAAGACTTTGCCTTCCACTGCAGGGGGTATGCGGAGAAGGCAATGGCACCCTACTCCAGTACTCTTGCCTGGAAAATCCCATGGACAGAGGAGCCTGGTGGGCTGTAGTCCATGGGGTTGCTAAGAGTCAGACACGACTGAGCGACTTCACTTTCACTTTTCACTCTCATGCATTGGAGAAGGAAATGGCAACCCATTCCAGTGTTCTTGCCTGGAGAATCCCAGGGACGGGGAGCCTGGTGGGCTGCCGTCTATGGGGTCACACAGAGTTGGACACGACTGAAGCGACTTAGCAGCAGCAGGAGCAGCAGGGGGTACGGGTTCAATCCCTAGTCCGGGAACTAAGTTCCCATATGCCTCCAGGTCAAAGAACCAAAACATAAAATTCAGAAACAATACTGCAACAAGTTCAATAAAAACTTAAAAAATGATCCTCATTAAAAAAAAAACAAACAAACTTGGACTTCCCTGGTGGTACAGTGGATGAGAATTCGCCTGCCAATGCAGAGGACATGGGTTCGATCCCTGCTCCAGGAAGATTCCATGTGACATGGAGCAACTATGGAAGCCCGTTGCCTAGAGCCTGTGCTCTGCAACAAGAGACGCCACCACCATGAGAAGCCTGAGCACCACGACTAGAGAGGAGCCTCCACTCTCAGCAACTAGAGAAAGCTTGTGAACAGCAAAGAAAACCCACCGCAACCAAAATATTATTTTAATTTTAAAAACATCATCAGAAACGTAAATACAAACTTATGCAAAGATAATCTTTAAGACGTTCACTGTAGCATTACTCATAGCATTAAGTATTGAAACCAGCCTAAACGACAATGATTAGGGAAACAGGTGAGAACTGCATATCCATGAGATAAAACACATTTAGGAATGCATTTTCCTTTGGACAGTAAGATGATTTAACAGGTAGTTATTTCTGGGTGAATCTTAGTTAATCTTTTTAGGATTTTCCTCATTTTTCCTCAGTGGACATTATTTTTATAGTCAGGGGGAAAAATATTAAAAAAAAAATGCTGACAATTGAAGAAATAAGGAGGGAAAAACACCATGTATTTCTTGGGCTAGAATCTAACCTGCTATTGCAGATCTTGCAAAACCCGTAACTATTTCCACCAAGAACTATCTTCTTGCGGTTATCTTAAGTAACTCAAGCTGACGTTTTAGCTTATCTGGATGGAATCTTTTATGATTTACTAGCTAGACTTTTTTGCTTAGGTTATTAAATGTGTTCTAAAGTAATGATTACTGCAGTCCCCTATGCTGCTGGAGACAGTACTATGAGCTTTAGCCTCTGTTTAATTTATATCACACGTGAAAGCCTCAAAGCAAGTCCTTCCAGAAACCAGTGCTGAAGGGGATGAAGGACCCCAGGGTGGGTAACAGCATGTCCAGTCTCAGCTCCCAAGAATCTATTACGACTTCTATTTCACTTGGACCCACTTCCATTTCTACACTATGTTCGAATATGACAAAATGCAACTGCTGCAAATATCTTGCCAAAAATTATAAAAATAAAACCACACCCACCACAATTATCACTGATGCTCTCTAATGCAAACTATGATTTAAATAAACCAGCATACTAAAGATAGACGTGCCTGTGTGTGAAGCGCTCTCCGTCTGCTATCAGTGTAACAAAGTGAGGAGACACAGTGTGTCACCAAGACTAACTGAGCCTTAAACAAGAACATCCCAAGCAGCAATGCAGATGTCTGTGCTGATAAGATGAGCTGACAGTAAGGATCTCTGACTGCCAAGACAGAGCTCTCAAAGCCCCACCCTGGAAGGCCTGGGAGAAAGCACTGCATCAAGTCACCAAGGAAAAGGAAAAGATTACCCAACTCAAAGCTGTCTTTCAGGCAGCGCTGGAAGAGCCTTGGAAGACCACCCCATGTCCATTTTGCCTATACAGATACTGAGGGCCAGAGATGCTGAGTTACTTGCCTTGGGTAACACAGCAAATGGCAGAATTGTGCTTATAATTCATGTCTCCACCCAGATCCCGCTGCCTTTTCACATCAGAATTTCCTGTGATGGTACAGGCTTTGATCAAGAACTCTTTCTAAGATTGCAGAGATAAGGGGATATAGAAAAGAAAATCCCACCCAGCAGACAGGGAGAGCTGAGGCTCAACAAAGGGAATCTTTTGCAATTAGTCAGCTGGTGGCATAGGACTTTAGCCAGCTTCTCCTCATTGGTACAGATGTTATCACCAGAATCTAGAAGCAGTTCAGGCCTGAATGAATCAGAATACAAGCTCACAGTGCCTACCTGCTTCATGTTTCAGGCCTGAGTTAAAGCTAAGAAGAGGGACAGGTAGCCTATCTCACCAATCAGGTTATCTGTCTGATGCCTGCCAGTCAAGTAATTGACATCCAGAATTATATTCAAACACCAAGGGTTTTCCCCCTGATTTCTTCAGTCATTCTATGAAGTCCCTTTTCCTTCATCAGCATTTGAAGTTAGTCACCCAGGTACAAAAGGGAAAGAAAGGCCTTTGACAAGACATCAGGGAGGTGCTGCCCACCTGAAAAACAGATGAATAAGGAGTGGCTGAAGAGCAGTAGACGCGGGGTCAGCAGGCTTGGGTAAGTTATTTGACTTTTCTGTGCCTCTACTTTCCTCTTCTGGAAAATGGGATTCATAACAGTACTCAGTTACCAGGCTGCTGTGAGGACTAAACGAGACAATGCATGTAAAGAAAGGACAGCATTTGGATCAATAAATGTGAGATATTCCTGTTACAGGTATACCTTGGAGATACTGCAGATTTGGCTCTGGACAACTATAATAAAGCAAATCTCGGAATAAAGCAGGTCACACAAATTTTTTGGTACCCCAGAGCATATAAAAGTTATGTTTACACTATACTGTTGTCTGTTAAGTGTGCAAGAGTATTATGTCTAATGAAATAATGCAATTGTTTAATTAAAATGCAATTGTTAATGTAAAAATACTTTATTGCCCCAAAAAATGTTAACCATCACCTGACAACGCAGGGTTGCCACAAACCTTCAAATTGTAAAAAATGCAGTATCTGTGAAGCACAATAAAACAAGGAAAGCCTGTACTTCTATTACCATTATGTCTGGTTAAGTCCTAGTTTTGTGACTTATTACTGAAGAGGTGCATCACCAGCATTAATGGACCCAGAAAACACCCTGGGGGTGCGCATCTTGGTAAAATGCAGACTGGTTGACTATATCTAGACATAAATTCTACATTTCTAATAAGCTCTCAGGGCACATGGGTGCCTTGATCATACAGAACAGCCCTGGACCAACAAGGATCTAGCTAGCCCTGCACCTACCAAGTATCTAATATTATTGACCAAAATGAATGCTCTCTCAATGCTTCATCTGTAAACTAGCTAAAATGCATGTGCCACATGATCTCAACTAACTAAACATTAGTACACAAGAATGTGCAGGAAAGAGCATTCTAAACTGAAAACAAAGCTAGACAAGCGGAGGTGGTAAATTATTAGTCTTACTATTCACAGTGCTGAATCTACAACATTGTGAAGTCTAAATTTACCAAGGCAGTTATTAGCATAAATGAAAAGGCAGCTCAAATTCCCTTGCTTGGAAGAGATACTCCATTCAAGGATGCTCTAGGAATTCTAGCAGAACACAACAGCTTCTCAAGGGATTCCCAAATCAAAAGCTCTGAAACTTTAGAAATGTCATTTGATGGCCAAGAAAGAACCACTATGGCAGGCAGACTGGCCATTTGAGGCACTGAACTTCACAAGTGATTCCATTCTGTCTCCCAGAGTTGGCCAGCCTTCCCCCAGGAACCTTCATCAGCAAAGATCTTGAGTTAGGACAGCAACGCCAACAGCAATGAAACAGATGGGCACTGCCCTGGCACAGCCTGTACCTGCCACTCCACAAGCTGGCAAAGAGCCAGACTTCAAGAACAGTAGGGCTTCTGATGTCCTGGGGGGGCTTCAAACAGATGCACCTGGCTGTCTATCCTGTAGGATCTCCTCCCCAGAGGCTCTAAGTGGGATGTTTATACCTTGTGCCTCTCCTCCAAGGGTTCACGGGAACCAGAGCTAATTCTTCCACACAGGGCACCTTACCAAAAAGCTGTCTTATCATTTTCAAGGCAGATGGCACCAGCAACATCTACCTAATTGCTCAGGCCAAAAACTCAGAAATCATCTATGATTCCTTGCCCTCAACCACCATCCCGCTGGTTTCACCTCCACAACACATCCCCAATCCATCCTCTCATACCATCTCTACTGCCAACACCCTAGAAAGCCACCATCACCTCTCACTTGGCCTCTGAGCGACTGTCCAGGCTGCCATTCTTATACCTCTTAAAATTCACTGGCCACAGAGGCCAAAGTGATTTTTAAAAAACACAAAACAGATCATATCACTTCCTTCTTAAAGCCTTCAATGCTTTCCCATTGCTTCTGGAATAAAAGCCCACCTCTGTGCTCTGGGCTACAGGCCTGCAGGACCTGAAGCCTCACCCCCACCCATCCCCCACATGCCCACTTGCTCTGGCCACTCTGAGTCTTCTTTTGGTTCCCAGAATTTACCAAGCTTATTCCCACCTAAGAGGCTTTACCCCTGCTCTTCTGCCATTTTCAAATGGCTGGCCACAAATCTCAGCAAAAATGTCATCATCCTAGAGTAACCTTCTTGGACCACCCAGTTTAAGTGGCAGCACCCCCATGGAGAAGTTACTCTCTATGACACACTGTTTTACTGTTTTCAGAGTACTTATTTCCATTCATTTACCGGTTTCTTCTTCTGATACTGCCATTAGAATGGAAGCTGCATATTAGCAAGGACCTCACCTACCTCTTGACCATCACAGCTCCAGGCTAGAACTGCACCGGACACACCACGTGTTCAGCAAGTGAATGAAACTGAGCCAGTAGGGCGAGAGCACTGAACTTGCAGTCAGAAGGCCTGGAGGTCAACGTGAAATGGGCCACCCACTAGCAGCCTGGCTTCTTACCTCAGGTCCCTCAACTGCAAAATGGGAATCTCAATCTGCACCTTCCTGTCCTCACAGGGTTACTGATAGACCAAATGAGTGAAGACACATTTAAGCATTCTTGTAAACCATTAGGCACCATAAAGAGGGCACTGTATTATTAACCAGCACAACAGAAGGTTCTTTCTCAGAGACCCATAAATCAGTGGATAAAGGGCTTAGAGAGCAAGCCAAGAATTCTAGCCCAGGCACCCAACAGAAACCTAAGGACACAAGAGATGTGAAACCACATCTTTACACCAAGGAGGGGAAAACACAAGACATGAACTCACATCAAATTCAATTGAAATGCTAGTGATATGCAAATTAAGCTCCGAGGTCCTTGAAGAATGTGGAGTTGGGGCTGATCTCCACATGCCCCACGTGCTTGGCAAATAGGATTTGGTAAACATTTACTGAACTGCGAGTCCGACAACCAGACCTGGCATCTGACCATCAGCTTTCGTTTTTCTTTGCAATCCATTCTGACATGGGATTACAGGTTCCTGGGGCAACCCTGTAACAGTGACATTTACACCATACTATGATAGCTACTGTTTCATGAATTCAGTGACCCTGTGAAGTTGACAAGACCTAGTATCATCAGCATATGCTTTAATTTATTCATTCACTAACCATCATTGGAATATAAAGCATAATTCAGGTTATTTAGGCTGCTGCTGCTGCTGCTGCTAAGTCGCTTCAGTTGTGTCTGACTCTGTGTGACCCCATAGATGGCAGCCCACCAGGCTCCCCGTCCCTGGGATTCTCCAGGCAAGAACACTGGAGTGGGTTGCCATTTCCTTCTCCAGTGCATGAAAGTGAAAAGTGAAAGTGAAGTCGCTCAGTCGTGTCCGACTCTTAGCGACCCCATGGACTGCAGCCTACCAGGCTCCTCCATCCATGGGATTTTCCAGGCAAGAGTACTGGAGTGGGGTGCCATTGCCTTCTCTGTTATTTAGGCTATGTTAGGCCTAAATAACAATAGCTAATGCTTACCAAAACTGCCAGGCACTTCACATGTATTAGGCATACATAAATCCTCACAACAGCCATGGATAGTGGATACTATTATTACCCTACTTTTCCAGATGCTGAAACTGTAGCACAAAGAGCTAAAGCAAATTACTCAGTGGCACACAACTTAGAAGCAGCAGAGCCAAGATTTGAAGCCAGGCAGCTTCATTCCATGCTTTTAAACCACTAGCATGCCATCAGAATTGCACAATAGCACTAAAACGACCCATTAGCTTACTCCTCTCATTTTAAAGAGGAGGGGTCAGGAGGACAGAGAAACCCCTTTAAACATTCCAACTCTGTTCTGAAGTTCACACTTTGATGGTATCTATTTAACTGAAGCTTTATGTAAGATCTTGTTTCCTCGTCAGTGGAAGAAAAGCCTCTAGCCACAGCAGTCAGAAGGAACAAAAGAACCGCTGAGAAATCAGAGATATCAGGGTACGGAGAAGAAAATACAGGATTTACCTGGAAGTGTGTCCAGCTCCATCACTTAATAGGTATAAAATTCTTAGGCAAGTCATTCACTTTTCTTAGCCTCAGTTTCCTCATCTTCGAAATGGAGATGACATCACCACCTACCTGGCAAAGTCTATGTGAAGATTAAATGAGATAATATACCTGAAAAGTGCTTCTTAATCATATACAGCTGACCCTCAGTATTTGCGGGGAATTGGTTGCAGGAGCCCCAGTGGATACCAAAATCCATGGATGTTCAAGTTCTTTATACATAAAGGTGAAGTACATAACTTCGTTTAAAAAAAATCGCATCCACACAGTTCAAACTTGTGTTGTTTAAGGGCCAATCACACTTGGAAATAGCTATTACTGTTTCAAGCACTTCTCAAAAGACAGAAACATAACTCTTTGTCTTCTGGAAGAGTCAACAAGACCTAAGTAAAAAAATAAAACCATAACCTCAACTATCAACAAGGACTTGACCCCAGGGTTTCCCCCACCAGGACTATTTTGCATAAATCCACACCACCTCCCTTGCTCTTAGCAGAATGAAGAAGTAAAACTGAGAGGGGATGTCAACAAGGGAATACATCCATATGAGCTGGTGCACTACATACCTAAACCCTACCTGTCTCAAAGTCAACCCCTCCAGGAAGCTTTACTCAAACCACCCCACATGCCTCCTAACAGCTTGTTGAGCACTTACTATGTGCCAAGCTACTTGACATACCCGTCTTACTGATTCCCACTGCAGTTCATTAACGCATTTTACAGATAAGAAAAGAAGGCTCAGAGATTAACTTGCCCAAGCCAACACCATTACTAAGTGGAGATGCAGAGTCTCAAATCCAGACACTCGGACTTCAAGTTGGACTCTTGGCCCTTCTCCTCCCCACTGAGGGAACTTCCAGCATACACGGCTCAATATCTTAAACACTCCGAGCAGCAAGTGTTAGGACCCCACTGGGCAAACAGGTCAACTGAGGCCAAGAGGGAAAGGGACTTGCCCAAGGTCACACAGTGAGCCAGGGGCAGCGCCAAGATTTGGACCCCAAGCTTTCCCTTTCCCACCTCCCTTACCGCTTCCCCTCTCCCTCCCGCTTCTCCCCAGAGCTCCGTCTCTGACTTCCACCCCTCGCGGCCGGGTCTAGGATCGGGCCGCACTCCCGCTTGGGGGAGAAGGGGACGAGGCCGTCCGGACTGCCTGAAGATGCCCAGGAGGCAGGGCAGAAGATGCTCCCGCTGCCGGAGCTGCAAAGCCTGTCGGTGGTGCCGCCGCGGGCCTCCAAGGGAAGATACCATGCGGCGGAAAGATCGGCCCTGCCCAGCAGCCCTGCGGCTCCACCCCGACTCACCTGCAGCCCGAGCTGAAAGCGGGCGGCTGCGGGGGCGGCGGCGAGCCGTAGGCTCAGCCGTTGGCTCAGCCGTTCCCCGCTGCCCCGGATGGGGAGAGAAAGAGGCCGCTCACTTCCTTAGTAACCGGCTCGGCGACCTACTTCCTTAGCAACCAGTGTCAATTTCAATAACTTTATTGAGGCACGAATGACGGTCATTGACAGTCTGTCAGGCAGGGCAGGGAGGGGCCGGGCCCTGCCAGGTACTGGCCCTTAGTAGGTACCCAAGACCCTTCGGTCCTTTCACCCATCTAAGGGGGTGTAAGACGAGCGATACACGGTCTGACTCCGCCTGCTAGTATCTCGTGCCTCAGTTTCTCCATCTGTAAAATGTAACGCACTGGCTTTGTTGCGCCCTTTGGCCTTTTCTAAAGTGCTTTCATGTCTCAAACTCCCATTTAGAGTCCAACAGACCACTCAACCAAAAATTTAACAATCATTCCTGTCCCTTCTTTCTCCTTCGCATGCCCCTCCCACCCCATTAAGTCAGTCACCGCGTCTCTTATTTAGAGTGTGTATGTGCATGCGTTAGTCGCTCAGTCGTGTCCGACTCTGCGACCCCGTGGACTGTAGCCAGCCAGGCTCCTCTGTCCTTGGAATTCTCCAGGCAGTTCTCCAGGCAAACTCTGGAGTGGGTTGCCATTCCCTTCTCCAGGGGATCTTCCTGACCCAGGGATCAAATCTGGTCTCCTGCATTGCATGCAGATTCTTTATCGTCTGAACCAGTACCTCTCAAATATTTCTCCTATCCACCTTTCTCTATCCCCAGTGCCATCACATCAGGCCAGGTGTTGCCCTCATCTCTAGCCTCCCTGACATAGTTAAGCTCTACTCCTACTCCTGTGTCCAGCCCTGACCTCCCAATCTATTTTCCACAAGGTGGCCAAAGTGATCATTTTAAAGCAGATTGGGTCACATTATGCTCAATACCATTTAATGGACTTCCATTTCTTTCAAAATCAAGTCCAAAGCCCTTACTACTTTCTACAGAATCAGTAAAACTCCGTTCTAGCCACGTTCGCCTCTAAGGCCAGGTTCCATACCCCCTCCCCCAGGAACTCGACCTGCTGTTACCCACTGCCACATACTGTTGTATCTGCCATGCTTGGTCCATAGTAGGTGCTCGATAAATACGTGGGGTCTGTACATGCTCAGTCATGTCCAACTCTTTGCCACCCCATGGACTGTGGTCTTCCAGGCTCCTCTGCTCATGGAATTTTCCAGACAAGAACACTGGAGAAGGTTGCCATTTCCTACTCCAGGGTATCTTTCCTGACCCAGGGATCAAACCCTTGTCTCAGATGTCTCCTGCATTGGCAAATGGATTCTTTACCACTAGTGCCATCTGGGAAGCTCTGAATACCTGTTCGCCACCCTACACCCTACCTTTGTCTAATATGGCAAATATTGCTACTTGCTCCCCTCACATTATTTTCTGGCTCCTAAACACACAATTAGACAACATTTCCCAACCTTCCCGGTGGTTCAGACCAAGTTCTGGCCAGATGAATATGATATATGCCATTCTCAGGCCTAACCCATAAAAACCTCTCATATAATTGTTTATACTTACTCAGCTATAAGGTGAAGGACTTTAAAGGACTTGAAAGTGAAGGACTTAAAGGCTCTAGGAGATGGCTGAGTTGCAGAATAGGAGGAATCTGGATCAATGAGACACTTCTTAGTAGACAGCTGTCCAAACTAGACAAGAAAATAAACTTTTACTAGATTCTGCTACTGAGACAAGGAGAATTTTTGTTACAGCAGTTAGCTGGCCCCAACTAAGATACCAGACTCTGAGTCATCCTTTGGGTCCTTATTTCCCTTCACATGTTAACCTACTCTATGTGCCTACCCAGCATTATTCAATATAGTTAAGTCAATGAATCATGTTTACCCTATAATAACTACAAACACTGTTTCTACTGAACCCAATAATGTGGGTTTATGTTTTATTTCTTCCACACTTTTTCATTTGTTCTCTTTGTAGCGATTGCTATTTTTTTCTATACGTCTTAAACTTCTTTAGAAATTGTGTCTTCAACTTCTATTAGAAATTGTGTTTAATGGACTGAGCTAATTTTCTCATTGTTTTTCTCTTTCATCCCTCTTTTTGGCTTTTTTTGTTCTACTCTCTGGGAGATTTCCTCAACTTTAGCATCCATTTCTTCTACGAAAGGATTCTGGGCTCACCTTTCAGTTATCAATATTCCTCTCTGCAGACGTTAGATCGTAACTTCCTCCTCCCGTTAAAGTCAGTACTTCTCCTCTGTCTCTGTCTGCCGTAAGTCTGCCAAAATTTCTGGACCACTGATGTCTGCATCCTCTTCTATTCACATTGTGGGCTGATACATTTTTTATTCCTTACTGTCATATAAGCAGGAGTCAAGGAGAAAAAGAAATCAATCAATACTAGATGTCTATATTTATAATTTTAAAAAAACAGGTACATAAGGAGTATAAATAGCTAGTTCAGAGAAAGGGTATAGAAAACATGGCTTTCAAACATAAAAAGATGCTCTGCTCACTCATATTAAAGGCAATGAAAATTGAAATAACATTGAGAATTTTTTTCACTTATCAGAAAGAAAAAAACTTTGATAAGGGCCTGTTGATGACAGCCTGGTCTTGGTTCTGTCCTTAGCAAGCTATATAAAACTGTGTAGAAAAACAGGATTAGTAATAATAGTACTAAAGTATAGGGTGACCATCTCATCCTTGTTTGCACAGAACTTTTCCTGTTTGCTATGAGTCAAAAGTCCCATCTCCCAGGGAATTCCCTGGCAGTCCAGTGGTTAGGATTCTGAGCTTTCGCTGCCAAGGACGTGGGTTCAATCCCTGGTAAGTGAACTAAGATCCCATAAACCACACAACATGGGGAAAAAAGTCCCATCTCCCAAGAAAACTCTCAGCTGGGCAAACCAGGGTGGTTATTCACCCTAGTATGGTGGGGTACTATTTTGATATATTACTTATTATGTTTCCATTTGCTTTCACACTGTGACCCCTTTTCCACCCAACTTAGACTTTGAGACAATTATTGCTCAAGAAAGAGTTGCTTCAGCAGAAAAATAGAGAAAGGATGTTCTGAATTCTAAAGTCCTGGAGAGAGGACTCACGACATGGAAGAAGTCATTACAAGTCAGAGCAGGGCTCCCAAGCTCCCCAGTTCTGGAGACTTGCTAAGTTTGAGGGAGAAGAAAGAGGGTGATAATGCAACAGCAGGGAAAGAGGTCAGTAGGGCCAGGATAAGTGGGTCCTGATATGGAGACATCATGTGGACCAAAGCAGAGACCCCTCCACTCCAGCTCCCCTGCAGAGCAAACTCCAGCCTAGAAACGATCTGGTCTAATTCCAGTGAACACCACTGTGTCAGTTCATTTTAAGCAGTAGTAATCAACTCTGGCTGATGATAAGCAGAAACACAATTCATTAAATAAGAAGTTCAAGGACTACCCTCATAGTCCAGTAGCCAACACCCCACACTCCCCAAGCAGGAGGCACAGGTTCAATCCCTGGTCAGGGAACTAGATCCCACATGCCACAGCTATGAGTTCACATGTCACGACTAAAACCCAGAACAAACAAATAAATAAAAAAAGAGAGAGAGAGAGAGAAAGAAGTTCAAAACTCATCAGGAAACTTCTAGAAGTGGGCAGGAATGACAAGACCAGGTCATGTGACACCTTATACCATGGAGTCGTCTGGTAAGGACATTGGGTACCCAACTTTCACCACAGATATCTGGCCATGGGCACTATCTCAACATCATTCTCACCTACCCTCCACATGAGGTTTGCTGGCAGTCTCAGCTTCTTTGTAACCCAAGCTCTGATTGGTTGAGTCTGACTCACATGCCCATCTCATACCTGCAGTGGGAACTATAAAGGCAAATACCTGGCTTTTGGCTTCTGTGGTGGGAGAAGACTGCCTTCATTTACAAAATGAGAATTACTTGAATATAAGAAAGGGATTCTGTTGTTGTTCAGTTTCTCTGTTGTGTCTGACTCTTTGCAACCCCATGGACTGCAGCATGCCAGGCTTCCCTGTCCTTCACCATCTCCCAGAGTTTGCTCAAACTCATGTCCATTGAGTCGGTGATGCCATCCAACCATCTCATCCTCTGTTACCCCCTTCTCCTTCAGTTCTTAGGCAAGAAAAAATCCAATTATAATCAGACATCTCTTTACCAAAGATCTCCATCAGTCCTCCTCCTCACTGTCATTCAGTGAAGACACCTCTCCCCAGCAGCCTCCATGAACCCAGTAGCCACCTAGCTGGAACGAAGCTCACTGTGTTGTGAAACTTTGCTCAGTCCCTATCTGACTTGTCTTGTGAAGACATCTCATTTTAATGGCCAGGAGCATCATGAATCCTCTGTGACAGAGGAGAGCACTGGGTACCTAAGGGTTGGGGGCAGAAGGGGTATGAGGACACAGATCTGTGGGTACCTGTCAAGCGTGGAAATGAGTGTAGCCAGCTTGCAGTCTCCTCCCAAACCAGGAGAAAGACAAAACACAACCCAGAAACCCATGGATAATTTTGTTTTGCTCTCACTCAGGGAAGATAACTTCTGATAGACTCCATACAGGGTTGACAAATGGCAGATGGCTGGCTCCCCATTGCAAGAGTAAAAATCACCAAATTTCCTTTCTTTTCTTGACATTCTAGAGCAGTGCTATCCAACAGATCTTTCCACAGTGGTGGAAAAATTCTATATTTGATGGTGTCAAATACAGCCACCAGCCATGTATGGCTATTGAGTGAGATGTGGCCAGTACTACTGAGGAATTGAATTTTATTTATTCAACTTGAATTAATTTAAATTTATATGGCCAGGAGTGGGTGGTGGCTACCGTATTGGATAGCACAACTCTGGGATATGAAAAATGACAAGCATGACTGTGGGGTCCAAATGGCCTTGGGTTTGAATCCCAGTTCCACCTCCACCAGATAGCTGAGTGTCCCAGTACAAGCCACGTTCTCTCTCTGGCACTCAGTTTCCTCATCTGAAAAATGGGGCTATTAATGCCACTGCTCAGGTTTATTGTGAGGATAATGGACATACAGAATGGAAGAGTGCTTGACACTTAGTAGGTGCTCCAAAAAATGGTGACTCTCTTTCCCTTCTTTATTGAGTGAGGGTCATGGCTTCCTCCAGGCAAACAATAGTTGCAGTGTACGGAGTCCTACCAGTTACAGAGTTTAGTCATCTTGGAAATTTCATACCAGTTGGGGAAGAGGGTTGGAAAGGGATTGTGTAAAAAGACGGAGAAGGTAAGTGAAATAAGTCAGGCAGAAAAAGACAAATACCATATAACCTTACTTCTGTGTGGATTCTAAAACAAATAAGCAACGAAACAAAAACCAAACTCATGGATATAGAAAACAGATTGGTAAGTTGCCTGAGGCAGGGGGCGAGGGTTGGTGAGGTAGGGGAAGGGAGTTAAAAGGTACAAATTTCCAATTATAAAATGAATGCAATGGTGACGTGTAGCATGGTGACTAGAGTTAGTAATTCTGTATTGCACATTTGCAAGAAGCTAGGAGACTGGATCTGGAAAGTTCTCATCACAAGAAAAAAATTGTTGTGACTGTGTGTGGTGACAGATGTTAACTGGGCTTGCTGTGATGATCATTTTGCAATACATATATACAAATATGGAATCGTCACATTGCACACCTGAAATTAACATAATGTTATATCAATGGGAAAAAAAGAGTGCAAAGGGAATGATCTATGAGAATGAGAAGAGATGGCATCCCAGTGCCCCTTTCAGGAAGAAACAAGATGCTGGGTTTGGACACAGGCCAAGCACCTGAGACATACTTGATGGTCCTCGCTTGGCTGAGCGCCCAGGTTCAGTATAGATGAGACGCTGGGATCTGAAAGAGGCTCTAAGGGCTGGGAATCAAGCTAATGTCTTCTAAATTCACATCTTGATGTTTCCTGAAGAAAGCCAGACAGAAGTTGGCCGGTAATGCTTCCTCCTCAGGCACTTAACTGGCTGTACAACCTTGGGCAAATTTGTTCACCTTCTGGACCTTGTTTCTTTACATGCTTCCTGCAAGGTTGCTGTGAGAATTCACCCAGAGAATGGGAGGGAAACTGCTTTTCCAACTGTCAGTCACCATAAACGGTAGAAGATGAAGATAAACCAATGATATTTAAAATCTCAGAGCCAGAAGGACGTTGTGGAAGCCTGATGACAGAACCAGAACTAGAATTGATGTCCCAGGACAGGGTCTTGTCTTGTTTCTCATCATCTGGCATGACACAGGTATTTAAAAGCAAATATTATCACCATTCACCTTTAAATTAGCAGATTTTAATGCCTAATACTTGGTGTTGGCAAGAATGGAGAGAAGAGAACTTTCACCCCACTGCAGATGGGATGAAATTGGCACAAATTGTAAGGAAAATTAACAAGATGACTAAGAATCATTTGAGTCAGCCCATATCACTTCTAGGAATCAATTACAAGAAAATAATGAAAGATGATCCTAAAGATTTAGACGCAAGCATGTTAATCCCAGCTTCATTTATACTTATCATGTCCAATATTCACTTCACTTCACTCACTTATTATGTCTAACATTAGGGGAATGGATAGATAAACTAAGTTATTGATATGTCAGTAACAGGGACATAAAGTTTCCATTGAAAATAATTTTTGAATAGCATCAAATGATACGTAGGAATGCTCCAGAAAATATAATGAGGAGGACAGTAGGATGTGTATATCCATCAGGAAAACTTTTAATGTCCCATGGTGGTCATCAAGAAACAGTCTCTTAGGCAATCAACAGAATGGAAAAGAAAACCTACAGAAAATATTTACAAGTCATATAACTGATAAGGGGTTAATGTTCAGAACATGTAAAGAATCCCTACAACTTGACAATAAAAAACAAATAACTCAATTAAAAACTAGGCAAAGGCTTGACATTTCCTCAAAAAAGGTATACAAATGATCAATAGACATGTGAAAATATGCTCAAAAAATGCTCAAAATCAATCATTGAGTTCAGTTCAGTTCAGTAGCTCAGTCGTGTCTGATTCTTTGTGACCCCATGAACTGCAGCACGCCAGGCCTCCCTGTCCATCACCAACTCCCAGAGTTTACTCAAACTCATGTCTATCGAGTCGGTGATGCCATCCAGCCATCAAATCCTCTGTCGTCCCCTTCTCCTCCTGCCCACAATCCCTCCCAGCATCAGGGTCTTTTCCAATGAGTCAACTCTTTGCATGAGGTGGCCGAAGTACTGGAGTTTCAGCTTTAGCATCAGTCCTTCCAATGAACACCCAGGACTGATTTCCTTTAGAATGGACTGGTTGGATCTCCTTGCAGTCCAAGGGACTCTCAAGAGTCTTCTCCAACATCACAGTTCAAAAGCATCAATTCTTCAGCACTCAGCTTTCTTCACAGTCCAACTCTCACATCCATACATGACCACTGGAAAAACCGTAGCCTTGAC
>NW_011494739.1:760819-762761 GCF_000754665.1 Bison bison bison
CAACTCTCACATCCATACATGACCACTGGAAAAACCGTAGCCTTGACTAGACGGACCTTTGTTGGCAAAGTAACGTCTCTGCTTTTGAATATGCTATCTAGGTTGGTCATAACTTTCCTTCCAAGGAGTAAGCGTCTTTTAATTTCATGGCTGTAATCACCATCTGCAGTGATTTTGGAGCCCCCCAAAATAAAGTCTGACACTGTTTCCACTGTTTCCCCATCTGTTTCCCATGAAATGATGGGACCAGATGCCATGATCTTAGTTTTCTGAATGTTGAGCTTTAAGCCAACTTTTTCACTCTGCTCTTTCACTTTCATCAAGAGGCTTTTGAGTTCCTCTTCACTTTCTGTCATAAGGGTGGTGTCAGCTGCAAATCTAAGGTTATTGACATTTCTTTCGGCAATCTTGATTCCAGCTTGTGCTTCTTCTAGTGAAATACAAATCAAACCATAAATTAAGAGCTATAACAAGTGTTGGAGAAGATATAGAGAAATTGGATCCTTATGCTCTGTTGGTGGAAATGTAAAATGGTGCAGCTGCTGTGGAACTCAGCATTGATTTCCTCAAAAAACTAAAAATAGAATTAATATACAATCCAGCAATTTCACTTCTAGATAGTCACCCAAAAGAACTGAAAGCAGGGTCCCAAAGAAGTATTTGTACACTCCATGTTCTTGGCAGCATTGTTCATGATAGTCAAAAGGTAGAAGCAACCCAGGTGTCTATGGATGGATGAATGGATAAATAAAATGGAGTATAAACATACAATGGAGCAAACATTATCCTCAACGGTGAAAAATTGAAAGCATTTCCTCTAAAGTCAGGAACAAGACAAGGGTGCCCACTTTCACCATTACTATTCAACATAGTTTTGGAAGTTCTGGCCACAGCAATCAGAGCAGAAAAAGAAATAAAAGGAATCCAAATTGGAAAAGAAGAAGTAAAACTCTCACTATTTGCAGATGACATGATCCTCTACATAGAAAACCCTAAAGACTCCACCAGAAAATTACTAGAACTAATCAATGATTATAGTAAAGTTGCAGGATATAAAATCAACACACAGAAATCCCTTGCATTCCTATACACTAATAATGAGAAAACTGAAAGAGAAATTAAGGAAACAATTCCATTCACCATTGCAACGGAAAGAATAAAATACTTAGGAATATATCTACCTAAAGAAACTAAAGACCTATATATAGAAAACTATAAAACACTGGTGAAAGAAATCAAAGAGGACACTAATAGATGGAGAAATATACCATGTTCACGGATTGGAAGAATCAATATAGTGAAAATGAGTATACTACCCAAAGCAATTTATAGATTCAATACAATCCCTATCAAGCTACCAACGGTATTCTTCACAGAGCTAGAACAAATAATTTCACAATTTGTATGGAAATACAAAAAACTTCGAATAGCCAAAGCTATCTTGAGAAAGAAGAATGGAACTGGAGGAATCAACCTACCTGACTTCAGGCTCTATTACAAAGCCACAGTTATCAAGACAGTATGGTACTGTCACAAAGACAGAAATATAGATCAATGGAACAAAATAGAAAGCCCAGAGATAAATCCACGCACATATGGACACCTTATCTTTGACAAAGGAGGCAAGAATATACAATGGATTAAAGACAATCTCTTTAACAAGTGGTGCTGGGAAAACTGGTCAACCACTTATAAAAGAATGAAACTAGAACACTTTCTAACACCATACACAAAAATAAACTCAAAATGGATTAAAGATCTCAACGTAAGACCAGAAACTATAAAACTCCTAGAGGAGAACATAGGCAAAACACTCTCCGACATACATCACAGCAGGATCCTCTATGACCCACCTCCCAGAATATTGGAAATAAAAGCAAAAAGAAACAAATGGGACCTAATTAAACTTAAAAGCTTCTGCACAACAAAGGAAACTATTAGC
>NW_011494739.1:763639-802654 GCF_000754665.1 Bison bison bison
TATAATATCATGTATGAAACGAGTTGCCAGTCCAGGTTCAATGCACGATACTGGATGCTTGGGGCTGGTGCACTGGGACAACCCAGAGGGAGGGTATGGGGAGGGAGGAGGGAGGAGGGTTCAGGATGGGGAACACAGGTATACCTGTGGCGGATTCATTTCGATATTTGGCAAAACTAATACAATATTGTAAAGTTTAAAAATAAAATAAAATTAAAAAAAAATTAAAAAATAAAAAATAAACATACAATGGAATACTATTTAGCCTGAAAAAGGAAGGAAATTCTGATACGTGCTATAACACGGATGAAGCTTGAGGACATTATGCTAAGTGAAGTAAGTCAGTCACAAAAAGATAAGTACTATATCATTTTACTTACATGAGGTACATGCTGCTGCTGCTGCTAAGTCACTTCAATCGTGTCCAACTCTGTGGGACCCCATAGATGGCAGCCCACCAGGCTCCTCTCTCCCTGGGATTCTCCAGGCAAGAATACTGGAATGGGTTGCCATTTCCTTCTCCAATGCATGCAGGCATGCTGAGTCGCTTCATTCGTGTCCAACTCTGTGCGACCCCATGGACAGCAGCCCACCAGGATCCTCTGTCCATGGAATTCTCCAGGCAAGGATACTGGAGTGGGTTGCCATTTCCTTCTCCTCCATGAAGTACATAAAGTAGTCTAAAACCATAGAATGGGGGTTGTCAGGGGCTGGTGGGGGGATGGGGAGTTGTTGTTTAATGGGCACAGAGTTTCATTTTCCAAAGAGGAAGCATTCTAGAGACTGGCTGCACAGTGACCAGAATGTACTTAACACTACTGAACTGGATACTTAAAATGGTTAAGACGGTATGTGTGTGTGTTAGTCGCTCAATCGTGTCTGACTCTTTGCGACCCGATGGACTGTAGCTTGCCAGGCTTCTCCATCCATAGAATTCTCCAGGCAAGAGTACTGGAATGGATTGCTATTTCCTTCTCCAGGGGATCTTGCCAACCCAGGGATTGAACCCAGGTCTTCCACGCTGCAGGCAGATTCTTTACTGTCTGAGCTAGCAAGAAATAATAATAAGAGGGTAAATATTACGTATATTTAAATCACAAGTTTTTTTTTTTTTTTTAAGAAAAGTGGCTTTTAGCTCTTTTCATCCTATTCTACCTCCATACCACACAAACTGTTTTCTTGTCCTTGAACTTGTCACTTTGTTGCAAGGTAGCAGCTCCAGGCATCAGATGCTCACAGCATCTTAGGTGGGAAGACGCAGGGACAGAGGCTTCATCCCAATGATGCTGTCTTTCCATCCAGGCAAGGTGAGGCAGCAAACTCACACTCATGTTTCCTGGCCAAAAGTGGGCCATATGCACACCTCCAGCGATGTTTGGTGTCTGTGCTGTCCAATACTGTAGCCACAATCATATATGTTAAATACTATTTCATTTTAATTAGTTGAATTTTATTTATTTTAATTAGAGGCTAATTACTTTACAATATTGTATTGGTTTTGCCATACATTAACATGAATCTGCCACAGTGTACACGTGTTCCCAATCCTGAACCCCCCTCCCACCTCTCTCCCCATTCCATCTCTCTGGGTCATCCCAGTGCACCAGCCCTGAGCACCCTGTCTCATGCATTGAACCTGGACTGGCGATCTATTTCACATATGATAACAGACATGTTTCAATGCTATTCTCTCAAATCATCCCACCCTTGCCTTCTCCCACAGAGTCCTAAAGACTGTTCTATACAACTGTGTCTCTTTTGCTATCTCACATACAGGGTTATCGTTACCATCTTTCTAAATTCCATATATACGCATTAGTATACTGTATTGGTATTTTTCTTTCTGGTTTACTTCACTCTGTATAATCGGCTCCAGTTTCATCCACCTCATTAGAACTTATTCAAATGTATTCTTTTTAATGGCTGAGTAATACTCCATTGTGTATATGTACCACAGCTTTCTTATCCATTCGTCTGCTGATGGACATCTAGGTTGCTTCCATGTCCTGGCTATTATAAACAGTGCTGCGATGAACATTGGGGTACACGTGTCTCTTTCAGTTCTGGTTTCCTCGGTGTGTATGCCCAGCAGTGGGATTGCTGGGTCGTATGGCAGTTCTATTTTCAGTTTTTTAAGGAATCTCCACAAAGCCATATGTGGGCAATGGTAACCAAATTGGACAGTGAACCAATAAAATCTATTAATAGAGGATAAGATGAACATGAGTGGCCCGGATCGGTCATAATTCCTTTCCCTGGACAGGCTGAATCCTCTAAAATTAAGGCAACTCCATTACTACCTAAAAACAAAACTGTGGGACTTCCCTGGTTGTCCAGTGGCTTAGACTCTGTGCTCGTAATGCAGGGTGCCCAGGTTCAATCCCTGGTCAGGGAACTAGATCCCTCATGCTGCAACTAAGATATGGTGCAGTCAAAATAAAAATAAACAAACAAATAAATATTAAAATTTCTGAAGTTCTGTGAACAAGAAAGAAGGGTGTGTATGTTGAGTAGACGACCAACAATATCTGCTACAGGTAAGCTACTGTATCTGATCACACATTTGGTTTAAAAAGAAAGATGTGCATGTGTCTCTGGGTGTGTGTGTGCATGCGCGCATGCGTGCAGAAAAAACTGGAGGTATATCCATCAAATATTTACAACGGTCATTACCTTTTGGTATTGGCATTATAGTTTATTCTTATTTTCTTCTTAACACTTTTTGTATTTTCTAAATTTTATGTAGTAAGCAGAACTATATTTATTGTGAATAATAAGTAGCTACCATTACACACTTATTAGAATGGCCAACATCCAGAAGAGCGACAACACCAAATGTGGGTGAAAACATGAAGCAGTGGGAGCTCTCGTTCACTGCTGGTGGGAAAGCAGAATGGGGCTTCCTAGGTGGCCAACGGTAAAGAATTTGCCTCCCAGTGCAGGAGATGCAGGTTCAATCCCTGGATCAGGAAGGTCGCCTGGAGAAGGAATTGGCAACTCACTCCAGGATTCTTGCCTGGAAAATCCCGCGGACAGAGGAGACTAGCGGGCAAGAGTCCCTAGGGTCGCAAAGAGTCTGACATAACTGAGCATGCACGCTTACGTTTACAGGAATGCAAAATGAATGGTACAGCCACTTTGGAAGGCAGTTTGGCAGTTTTGGTGTTTTTTTTGTTTTTTTACAAAACTAAACATACATTTAACATACAATCCAGCAAGTATGCTCCTTGGTATTTATCCAAAGGAGGCAAAAAAACTGTCCACACAAAAACCCACATACAGATATTTATAGCAGCTTTATTAATAATTACCAAACTCGGAAGCCACACTGAAGATGTCATTCAGTAGGTGAATGGATAAATAAACTGGAATATCCAGATAATGGAATATTATTATTCATTGCTAAAAAGAAATGAGCTATCAACCCATGAAAAGCCACGAGAAGACTTAAATGTGTACTACTAGGGTAGGCTGCAGTCCATGGGGTCTCGAAGAGTTGGACACGACTGAGCGACTTCACTTTCACTTTTCATTTTCATGCACTGGAGAAGGAAATGGCAACCCGCTCCAGTGTTCTTGCCTGGAGAATCCCAGGGACGGGGAAGCCTGGTGGTCTGCCGTCTCTGGGGTCGCACAGAGTCAGACACAACTGAAGCGACAGCAGCAGCAGCAGCAGGGTAAAGAAGTCAATCTGAAAAGGCTACACAATGTATGATTGCAACTATGTGACATTCTGAAAAAGTGTGGAGACAGTTAAAAGATCAATGGCTGCCAGGGGTTAGCGGTGAGGGATGAAAATGTAGAGCACGGAGTATTTTAAAAGCAGCGAAAATAACTCTACATGATACTATACTGCTGGATATATGTCATTATGGACTTGCCAGGTGGCACTACTGGTAAAGAACCCACTTGCCAATGCAGTAGACATAAGAGACGGGGGTCCGATCCCTGGGTCAGGAGGATCCCCTGGAGAAAGGAAACCCAAGGATAGAGGAGCCTGGCTGGCTACCATCCATAGGATCGCAAAGAGTTGGACACAACTCGAGTGACTTAGCATGCAAGCACACATATGTCATTATATATTGTTCAAAACCATAGAATGTACAAAAGCAAATACTACTGTAAACTATGGATTTTCTGTGATAATGATGGGTCAAAGTAGGTTCATCAGTTGTAACAAATGTACCACTCTGGTGAAGGATGCTGATAATGGGGGCAGTTATGCATGTGGGGGACAGGAGTCAACTTTGTTGTGAACCTAGAATCTGGCTTTTAAAAAACTCTCTTAAAAAATAAACGAACTAAGTATCGGTTGCGGTTTTGATGAAGGATATCATTGGAAACCACCATTCTGATCCTGGTGATTACAGTTCCTGGGGTGACCATTACCTGTAGTGTGATGAAGGTCCATCACTTCCCTTTCCTGTCCCCGAGCAGCAAGGACATCTCTGATGCCTTCGGAACAGCAAAACTCAGGCTCTGCACAAAGATAGCATCCAACATAGCAATGGCCAACCCATCAGAAAACATTTACTGAAGCGACTGTGGGCAGGGCATCACTTTAGGAACAACAGGACACCTAAGGATGACTAAGACATAGCGTTTGCACTAAGCTGGGACTCCAGAAGCATGGGGAATCTTGGCTCTACCAATTCTGTGTGACCTTGAATAAGTTGCTTTCCTTCTCTGAGCTTCAGTTTCTTCACCTACAACCTGGGTGTGACTCCTGCTGGATGACCTCGCAGAATTCCTATGGGAGAGTTGCTAATGAAATGCTAAAGTATGGGACTTTCCTTGTGGTCCAGTGGCTAAGACTCTGACTCCCAATGCAAGGGCCTGGGTTCAATCCCTGGTCAGGGGAGTAGATCCTACATGCCACTGCTGAAGATCCTGCATGCCACAACAAAGATCGCAGACCCCGCATGCTGCAGCTAGGACCCGGTGCAGCCAAATAAATTAATTATTTTTATTTTAAAACAGAAACACTGAAGTGAGATGCTCCATTACTTAATGGCTTACGGGAGATGCAGGTAAGGGGGAATCTCCAGGTTTGGAGGCAGGCAGATCTGGGTTTGGATCTCAGCCCTGCCACTGACGGCTGTGAGGCCTTGGACAAGACACTTGATTGCTCACAGCCACTGAGTGAGGAACTGTGAGGAACACAGGCCCAAGGAGCATGGTGTGATATCAAAGCCCATGAACTGAGAATTCAGACCCAGATGCAAGACCCAACTCTGCCATTTATCAGCTACATGTGATCTTCTGGCTATTTCCAAGGAGAATCAGAAGTAAAGAAATTCAAAGGCACATTCCTGACCAGTAGGAAAGTGAGATCAGGGGGTGAAAAGAAAGGAAGCACTTGGGTTAAGAACGGAGACATATAATCCACAGGTACAAGGTGGTGGCTGAGGGTAAGAAGACCAAGGGGAAGCCCAGGGGAGAGCTGAAAGGATATTTAAGGAGCATTTACAGTAAGTCAAGTATTTCAATCCTTACAATCACCTATTCTGAAGGCACTTTTATCATCCTCACCTTACAGGTGGGAAAACTGGCCAAGGTTACATTTTTGTCCCATGAACCCAGAGCCCACACTCTTTCCTCTGCCTACAGTCAGGTGGCCCCAGCTCATCATCCCTGTACTTCCCTCAAGTTTTCTGCAAATACTGGATGTGTCTCCAGACTAAAAAATAGCCTATTTTCCTCCTCCCCTGAGGCTTCCAGACTTGTGGAGAGCAGACACAAACTCATAGTGATTTGAGATGAAGCCTGGGGAGGCCCATTCAGCCCATTACTGCCTGCAAAGTGATGAGTTTCGGTTACTCAGTCCCTACACCTGCAGATCTGCCTGGCCCGTCTCTGACTCTCCGGAGGCTCCCCTTCTCTCAGGGACAGAGCTTGGGGGCTCCAACAACCTCACTGTTGGCCATATTTCCCACATTTCTCTGGCCTGTCCCCATGAGCCCACAGCCCTCTTTGTGCCTTTTTTCCAGAGGTCCTTCCCCCCTCAAATTCCCTCTCCCCTGGACCCCTCTTTCTTCTCATACATGACAGATCTCTGTTCATCACCCCTCACCCACCCCCATTCCACTCCAAAATAGGATCCTGCAAGCTTCCTCTTTCAGCTCAGTTTTGTCTCAGTCTTGCACAAAGGGAAATGTTATATGTGCTGGCACCTAAGAGGAGAATGTGAACTGTACTTCTAACAATTAAAACCAAGTAAGTAAGTGCTAGTCACTCAGTCATGTTGAATTCTTTGAGACCCATGGACTGTAGGCCACGAGGCTCCTCTGTCCATTGACCTCTCCAGGCAAGAATACCGGAGTGGGTAGCCACTGTCTTCTGCAAGGGATCTTCCCAATCCAGGAATTGAACCTGGGTCTCCTGTATTGCAGGCAGATTCTTTACCATATGTGCTGACATCTAAGAGGGAAATGTGAACTGCACTTCTAACAATTAAAACCAAAGTCCCCCTTTAAAGGGCCTCCTAGGTGGCGTTAGTGGTAAAGAACCGCCTACCAATGCAGGAGGAATAAGAGATAGCAGGTTTGATTCCTGGGTGAGGAAGATCCTCTGGAGGAGGGAATGGCAGCCGACTCCAATATTCCTGCCTGGAGGATCCCATGAAAGAGGAAACTGGTGGGCTACAGTCCATAGTGTAGCAAAGAGTCAGACACAACTGAAGTGACTTAGCATGCACACACACCTCCTTTAAAACCTTGGAACTTACCTTAACCATCCTTATCAAAAATTACCTTTACAGGGAGAGCTAGAAACAGTTTATAGAAGCCCAAGAGAGGCTTTCATAACAATTTATTTATTACATTTATTTAGCACAGCATATTCATTTTAAAATATTTGTTTCTATTTATTGTTTATCCCTAGGTTGGGAAGACCCCTTGGAGAAGGGAAAGGCTACCCACTCCAGTGTTCTGGCCTGGAGAATTCCATGGACTGTATAGTCCATGGGGTTGCAAAGAGTCAGGCACCACTGAGTGACTTTCACTTACTTACTATAAATTATTTATTGATTGATTTAGTGTTTCCTTATGCCAGGCACTGTTGTGAATACTTTACAGCCTATCTTTTCCCATATCTACATCTTTAAGAGGTGGAAACTATTATGATCTCCATTCACAGATGAGAACTGAGATTTCAAATCATTACCCAGTAAGAGGCAGAGCCAGAGTCAGTCTGTTCTAATCCAGTTTCAAAGCCCATGACTTTGGTGTCTCTGGGCCCACAAACGGGTGGACTGGGGGAGCATCTGACTACAGTCATATTTTATCTGATCTGCTATATATTTTAAAAACAGAGAGGGCTTTCCTGGTGGCTCAGTGGTAAAGAATCCGCCTGCCAGTGCAGGAGACATGGATTGGATCCTTGATCCAGGAAGATCCCACATGCTGTGGAGCAACTAAGGTCATACGCCTCAGTTATTGAACCTGTGCTCTAGAGCCATGAAGCCACAACGGCTGAGCCCATGTGCTGCAGCTACTGAAGCCCACACGCCCTCTGCCCACATGCAGAGTCCATGCTCTGCAATAAGGGAGGCCACTGCAATGAGAAGCCCGCACACCACGTCTAGGGAGTGGCCCTGCTTTCCCCAACTACAAAGTCTTCACAGCAATGAAGACTCAGCACAACCAAAAATAAATAAATAAATACAAATAGAAATTTTAAAAACTAGAGAATCAATTGCCAACATTTAAAAACTAGCAGATTTCTCCTATCAAATGGAATTTTCAACTTCTCTTGAAATATCCAAGGAATTCCCTGGTGGTCCAGTGGTTAGGACTCTCTCTCACTGACAAAGCCCTGGGTTCCATCCCTGGTCTGGGAACTAAAATCCCACAAGTCATGAGGCTTGTGGCCAAAAAAAAAAAAAAATTCCTAAGACTCAGCCACACTGTCTGGGTTCCCACATGGCAATAATTGGCTGGGGGCAGTAGCAACAGCCCCTGTTAAACAGAATGTGTGCATTCCACTTTGCCATTGGCTCCCTGATCCCTTGCAGACCTACCTCATTTTTAAAAAAGTTTCTTTGGCTGTGCCGCATGACATGTGGGATCTTAATTCCCTGACCAGGGATCGAACCTGTACCCTCTGCACTGGAAGCACAGAGTCTTAACCACTGTATTGCCAGGGAAATTCCATTTATTTTCTTTGACCTCATGGCCTTTGGAAGCATGTGAGTTTGTGACTCCTGGGTCTACAATTTCTGATAGCTGTAGTTTCCTTGCAATGTGATGAGTTCCCCATCACTGGAGATGTACATACTGACGTTTAGTGCAGGTGCTGGAAAGAGATTGCAAGAGCTAAATGGGATCAGATGGCATATATAATCCTTTCCAGCCCTGCAATGCCAAATATTTACTTAAGGCTACAGCATGTATAGTCAAGCACTAACTTCCCCTCTGATCTCAACTTACTGTTTCAACCTTTCCTTCCCTTTACCTTGGTTTCTTGATCTATTTATATATTTTAATCATATGATTATGCTGTATGAATTCTGGTAAGCTTCCTCAAATCCTTTTTGGAACAAGGCATGGGGAACAAATAAATCCTGACATAAATATTTACATAAAGGGCTTGGTTCCAGATACTGAAAAGAAAAAAGAGAACTATAAGTTGTAACAGCCAAGGTATCTTAGTTTCCCTGAGATGCTTGGGCTCAAAATGATAAAGGACCTAGGAGTCTGGGGTGTAGCAGCTGAATCAGCATGAGGCAAGGTGGTCTCAACCTAATGTCTCAGGAAATGAAGCCTCAATGCTTTATCACCCATTATTTATTTAAAATAGATTTTAAAATTACAAAACTAATTATGGCAGTTTTTTAAAAAATTGCTTCAGATTCCTTAACATTTCTCCCATGGAGAGGGAGTATCTATGTTTTCTTTCCTTGAATCTGAGTGGGCTCGTGGCTGATTTAACCAATATGCTATGCTTAGTTGCTCAGTCATGTCCGACTCTTTGCAATCCCATGGACTGCAGCCCACCAGGCCCCTCTGTCCATGGGATTATCCAGGAAAGAATACTGGAGTGGGTTGCCACTCCCTTCTCCAGGGGATCTTCCCCACCCAGAGATCGAACCCAGGTTTCCCATGTTGCAGGCAGATTCTTTACCATCTGAGCTACCAGGGAAGAAAGATGGTACAGATGATCTTATGTGAAAAGCAGAAATAGAGACACAGACACAGAGAACAACAGTATGGACATCAAGAGGGGAAAGGGAGGAGGGATGGATTGGGAAATCGGGACTGACATATGTTCTGCTGCTACTGCTAAGTCGCTTCAGTTGTGTCCGACTCTTAGCGACCCCATGGACTGCAGCCCACCAGGCTTCTCCGTCCATGGGATTTTCCAGGCAAGAGTACTGGAGTGGGGTGCCATTGCCTTCTCCAGACATATGTTCACTACTATGTATAACATGGTAACTAACGAGAGCCTACTGTATAGATCAGGGAACTCTACTCAGCACTCTGTAGTGACTATATGGGAAGGGAATCTGAAAAAGAGGAGATATACGTGTACGGATGGCTGATTCACTTTGCTATACAGTAGAAACTAACGCAACATTGTAAAGCAACTATACTCCAATAGAAATTAATTAAAAAGAAAAGTAGCCTCATGGAAATACCTACATGGGAAATAACTAAACCCTCCTGCCACCGTCAGTGAGGAACTGAGGCCTCCTTTCTGCAGCCACGTGAATGCCCCATCTCGGAAGGAGACTCTCCAGCCTTGATCAGGCCTTCAGACAACTACAGCCAAGGATGACTTCTTGACTATAACTTCATGAGCCAGAACCACTCAGCTAAGCTGATGCCAGATTCCTGTCTCTCAGAAACTGGGAGAGGCGATAAATGCTTATTGTTTTTACCTGCTGAGTTTCAGGGTTCATTCATTCACACCAACAGATAACTAGTTCAAAATTTTTAAACATACGAAAGAAGATATAGCAAAAGCTCTTTGTCACTCCTACCTCTAAACACCTGGTCCCCCATCTTCTCCCACCTCCCCCAGCTAACTTACAGAAAGCCCTTGGGAAATGTTAGGTTTATTATCTGGAATACAGAAGCCGATACCCTTGGCTCCTCTTATAGATTATCTGACTGAAGATAGGCTGCAGCAATATGGCATTCCCCTTCCAAGCTATAAAGCCATGCCCTTCTTTCTGCACAGGAACTGGGCCTTTTCAGCCCTGATGCCACCTTTCCCTGCCATAGCCTCGATCTCCCACGAGCATCCCCACATCCTGTCTCAAGTGTGAGGGTGGGGGATTCCCCTCCTTGCACACCAGTGGAAAACATTGCTGTGAAAGACATACGTCTTTTTCTTTGACCCACAGAAATCAGAAATCAAACCACACACCTCCCAACACAGTCCCAGCCTGGTCCCCAGCCTTCTTTCCAAAGTGTCCAGTCTTTATCCTGCCCCAGCCTTATATCCTCACCCCAGATTTCCCAGTCTGCTCTTCTGACCTCCCAAGACACTGCTCATGCCAATCCTTCTTCCCTGAATGCTCTGCTCCCAACCTACCCTTTTGAAAACAGCCACCTCTCTCTCTCTGTGAAGCTTCCCCAGATATCCTCAAATGCCTCCTTGCTTCCAATCTGGCCCCCATCCATCCATTGTCCACTTGACAGCCAGGAGACTGACGCAAGACCTGAGGTGGTGCTTCCACTCTGGCAAGATGGAGAAACAGTCTCCACCCTGCCTCTGCTGCTGAATGCAGTTCCACATGCTGGACAGGGGCAACAAGCAGCTCTTGAGAGTTCAAAGAAGTCAGCAGTAGAAGGCAGATCAGGGAAGAGAGCAATTCAAGGATCACCAATCCGGCAGTGAGTTTACGTGTTTTTTTTTTTCAACTTAAGTGTATACATTTTATTTATTTTATTTTGATTTATTTGGCTGTGCCAGGTCTTAGTTATGGCATGTAGGATCTAGTTCCCTGACCAGGGTTTGAACCTGGGTCCCCTGCATTGGGAGCTCCAAGCGTTAGCAACTGGACCACCAGGGAAGTCCCCATGTGTTTTGTTTTTTCCCTCTGGTATTCCTTGGGCTGTCTCAATGCACTAAAAGGACCAGGACGGGGGCACAGGGAGATCCTTCTTTTCGTCCTTTCCTCCTTTCTCGCGTGTCCTCCCCCCCAGGCCATCCGTGGTGGCACAGGTGGTGGCAGGTGCCTCTGGGAGCCTCAAATGATGAGGAAGGAAACGGTCCTCTCTAACTGGAGGCGCTGTGGTCCAGAGTGGGGTGAACCACTACTGATTTGTTCCCTACTTGAGCGCAGTCGAGGGAAATGCGTGTCAGAGTCGGGTAAACAAAGCCCCAGGGAGCCAGAAAGTCCCAGGGGTAGAGCAGGGAGGCAGGAGTTTGGAATAGTGACCCCATAAAGTTATCTGTGAACTTCTGGTCTCACCCACTAGCTGCATATGAGTGGATCTCACTTAAACAGCCCTGCACAGACTTTGAGAACTGAATCACGAGTGAGTCCGCTTGAGACCCAAGTTCCGAAAGCCCATAAGTGGTCCACAGAGCAGATGCGCATGGCACCAAAGAGAGTTTGAAAACAGGACTGACATCGGAACCAAAATCCACAGAAGGCAGGAGTTGAACCCACTTTGCCAGTTGCCTGCTAAGACATAACGATCGATATTCTCCGTGCGATTTAAATCAGATTAAAGGCTATTAACATAGGACAGGAAGGCCTGGCGTGCTGCGATTCATGGGGTCTCAAAGAGTCAGACATGACTGAGCGACTGAACTGAACTGAACATAATAATCAAAACGCCCAGGACAAACTACCCGCAATACAAAGAAGTAGCAAATTTCTACTAGCATGGGAAAGTCGATGAAAAGATGCCAACAGCAAGACGCTGGAATGATCTAAAGACCTTTAAGCAGCTGTTACAAAAATACCCCAAGGAGAAAATGGGGAGTTAATGTTTAATGTGTATGGAGTTTTAATTCGGAAAGAAGAAAAAGTTCTGGTGATGGGTGAGTGGTGACAATTATACAACAGTGTGAGTATACATAATGCCCTGAACTGTATACTTAAACTTGGTTAAAGTGGTAAATCTTATGTATGCTTTACCATGATTTTAAAAAATACTCCATGGAGTAAGGATAAAGATTTTAGCTTTCTTTAACTTTTCATAATAGAATATCTCAAATGGAAAATTTAGAAGTGGAACATACAATAACTGATATTAAAAACTCAATGGAGGGCTTCCCTGGTGGTCCAGTGGTTAAGAATCCACCTGCCAATGCAGGGAACATGGGTTTGATCCCTCATCTGGGACGATCCCACACGCTGAGGAGCAACTAAGCTCGTGAGCCACAACTATTGAGCCTGTGCTCTAAAGCTAGGGAGCTGCAACTACCGAGGCCTGCCGGCCTAGAGCCTGAGCTCCACAGCAAGAGAAGTCAGAGTAGCCAACACTCTATGCAACTAGAGAAAGCCCACATGCAGAAATAAAGACCAACCACAGCCGAAAATAAAATTAGTTAATTAAAATAAATAAATCTTTTTAAAAAAAAAAAAAGCTCAGTGGATAGGCTAAACAGTAGAACGGAGATAGCACAATCTGTGAACTTGAGGACAGATCAATAGAAATTACCCAATCTGAACACCAGAAAAAAATAAACATGGTCCATGAGACCTATGGTACAGTATCAAAAGGTTAGCATAATGGAAGGATGGGAAAAGGAGTACAGTGCATGAGTGTTTACAGCACTTCATTCACAATCCACTCCCCAACTGGAAATAACCCTTCCATGGATAAATCAGTAAAGAAACCGTGATATATCTTCACAAAGCTCAGCAATGCAAAGCAACGAGTTATGTGATACCTGTAAATGGGCTTCCCAGGGGGTTCAGTGATAAAGAATCTGCCTGCTAATGCAGGAGACACAGGTTCAGTCCTTGGGCTGGGAAGACCCCCAGGAGAAGGAAATGGCAACCCACTCCAATATTTTTGCCTGGGAAATTCCACGGACAGAGGAACCCAGCTGACTATGGTCTACAGGGTTGCAAGAGAGTTGGACATGGCTTATCAACTAAACAACAGCCTGTAATCCTAGATGACTCTCAGGGACATTATTGTGGGCGAAAGAAGCCAGTTTCAGAGGTTGGCGTACTACTACATGATGCCATTTATGACATTCTCAAAGGCAAACAATGGTGATAGATCAGTGGTTACCGCAGGTTAAGCGTGGGGAGAGTATCTCACTACAAAGGGAAACTGGAGGGCTTTTTGAAAGATGACGGAACTGTTCTGTATCCTGTTTGTGGTGGTGGTTACACAAATGTGCACGTGTTAAAATTCATAGAACTATACACCAAAAAAAAAAAAATTTTTTACCACATGTTAATTAAAACAAAACAAAAACCTTGTGATAGTCAGTCTCAAGGTGGCCTACGGAGATCCTCACCTCCCTGTATTTATGGGCTGCGCAGTCCCATGGAAGAGGGTTGGCCCATGGGATCAATAAAAATGGTAGAGGCAACAGTGAATGGCTTCTGAAGCTAAGTCATAAAAGACACTGCAGCTTCTGTCTATGTCACCTGAATCATTCTCTCTGAGGAAAGCAAGCCACAGCGCTGTGAAGATAGCCAAGCAAGCCTGTGGAGAGGAGCTGAGCCACCCACAGCCAACCCCAACTTGCCAGTCACGGGAGTGGGTCATATTGGAGATGGACCCTCCAACCACAGTCAAGCCTTCAGGTGAATGCAGCCCTGACCAGTATCTCCTTGCAACCTTACAAGAGATCAGAACTGAACTGCTCAGCCAAGTTGCTCCAAAATTGTTGGCCCACAAAGAAACTGAGAGAGAATATATGATTATTGATGCTTGAAAAGACTATATTTTGGGTGACTTGTTATGTTGTTGTTCAGTAGCTCAGTTGTGTCTGACTCTTTGCAATCCCATGGACTGTAGCACGCCAGGCTTCCCTGTCCTTCACCACCTCCTGGAGCTTGCTTAAACTTATAACCATTGAATTGGTGATGCCATCCAACCATCTCATCCTCTGTCATTTCCTTCTCCTCCTGCCCTCAGTCTTTCCTAGCATGAGGGTCTTTTCCAATGAGTCAGCTCTTCACATCAGGTGGCCAAACAATTAGAGCTTCAGCTTCAGCATCAGTCCTTCCAATGAATATTCAGGATTGATTTTGTAGGACTGACTGGTTTGATCTCCTTGTAGTCCAAGGGACTCTCAAGAGTCTTCTCTAACACCACAGTTCAAATGCAGCAATTCTTTGATGCTCTCAGCCTTCTTTATGGTCCAACTCTCACATTCGTACATGACTCCTGGAAAAACCACAGCTTTGACGAGACAGACTTTTGCTGGCAAAGTAATGTCTCTGCTTTTTAATATGCTGTCGAGTTTTGTCATAGTTTTTCTTCCACGGAGCGTGCGTCTTTTAATTTCATGGCTGCAGTCACCATCCACAATAGGTAATGACAGTCCTGAGATATAGGTCAGATCATGTCTCTCCCCTGCTCAGGACCTCCCAGTGGCTTCTCACATTACTGATATAAAAGCCAGAGATGAGGCCCACTCAGATCTGGCCCGTGCCCTCCTCATACCTCACCCACTTCTCCTCCTTCCTGTCCCTCAAACATGCCGGGCTAGCTTCCACTCCAGTACTTGCTATTCTTTACCCGGAATGCTCTTCCCAAGTATGCATACACTCACTCACCCCCTGCAGGTCTCACTCAAATGCCACGTGGACACAAAGGTCTTCTCTGACCACCCCAGCCACTCTCCTTCCCTCTACCCTAGTTCGTTCTCCTTCATGGTTTTCATGACCTCATACTTTATATACACATTTTTTTTATTATCTGTTTCTCCCCCATTACAAAGCAAGTTCCATGAGAGGAAGGACTCAATGTATAATGGTTCAATGGTTTAATTTGTATTCCCATTTTACAGATAAGAACACTGAGTCCCAGTGATTACACACTAGATTAATATTAAAGATAGTCCGGGCACCCAAGCCTTGGGACACCAAACCTAATGCCTTTTCTAAAGAATCAACCAATCCAAAGTCCTCATTTTCTAGTTCAAGAGGAGACAAGAGTTCAGAGAGGGCTGGGAGGACTTCCCTGGTAGTCCAGTGGCTAAGATTCCATGCTTCCAATGCAGGGGGCCTGAGTTCCTAATGCAGGGAACTAAATCCCACATGCTGTAACTAAGAGTTTACATGCTGCATCTCAAGATTCCATGTGTCTCAACTAAGACCCGGCATGGCCAAATATATATATATATATATATATGTTTTGTTTTTTTTTTTAAAGAGAGAGGGCCAGGAATTTTCCTGTCACAAAGAGACAGTTCACTTGTATACCACTGACCAATATGGGCAGGAATGGGGTCTCCCCCATTGGCTGAGAGCTCAGCTCCTGTTCGTTCACCAGCAATGGTTGGGAGAAGATGGTCTCCCAGTGAGCTAACACAGCACTGAAACACAAAGGACAGAAGTCCAGAAAGTTTCCAGCAGGCGGTGCCTGGTGAGGCTTCTGGAGCCCCCATATCTGGAGCCCTTGCAATAGTTCCAAAACATATTCATGCCCTTTAGCATCTCTCTGGCAGCCCCATGTCAGCTGCTGGCTCAGAAACCGAGCCTTCAAAAGATGGTTTTGCAATTTGTGAAATAATACTATTATCATGAAGCATCGATGATGTGCCAGGTACTCTGGTAATAGCAGTTCTTTAAATTCTCACAATGATCCTATAAAGTAGGATGAAATTATATCATATATGGGCTCAACAAATTAGGGCAGAAAGAATAAATTTTGCCTTTATACTTTGGGACTTGACTGTAAAGGAAGCTGAGACTCAACTGAAGACATTATTTCCACTTGACAGATGCAAACACTGAGTCTCAGATAGGCCAAGAACTGGCATGAGTCACACAGCAGTTAGTGGCTGAGTTGGGGTTCAAACCCAAATCTCCTGGACTGTGTAGAGCCATCGAAATATACCACCAGAACAGAAATCAAAGTGTCTGGACCCAAGATAAGTGGCTTCTCCCTAAGCCACATCAAAAACCAATGAAGCCAGACAGTGTAGGGAACAGGCACATGCCAGGGAGGATGAATTGGCACAAACTCTTTGGAGGGCAATGTGGTCATGCCAATCAAAATGACAAATGTGCACTCTCTTTTGACCCACCAATGCCACTGCTAGAAACACATGTGGGAAATGGCACCTGTTCCATGTTTTTCATTGTGGGCTCCTTTGTGATGCCTCTAAAAGGTTAAATGCCTCTTCCCCTGAGAGCCCCATTGGTCCTATGCTGAGGGGCTTCAGGGCTTGTATAAAGATAAGGCTGAGGAACATCCCAGGTGGTCCAGTGGCTAAGACTCCTTGCTCCCAGCGCAGGGGGCCTGGGCTCAATCCCAGGTCAGGCAACTAGATTCCACACGCGGCAACCAAGAGTCCACATGTCACAGCTAAAGATCCTGAATGCCTCAGCTAAGACCCGACACAGCCAAATAAGTAAAGAAAGAAAGATTTTTTTTTTTAAAATAAAGCTGGCTGTTCATGTACCATTTGCTACAATGGTGCTATTATTAGATTTTTTTTTTTTTTAAGGTAAAGCTGAGTGAGGGTTTCCTAACTTTGATCTTCATAATTCACAACACATCATTTACTTAATATTTTTAATCACATCTGTAATTTAAAACACACAAATGCAAAGTATCCCCAAAATAAATATACTCAAAGCAAAACAGGGTTACTAAATTCTGGCTAGCTAATGCTGACTCCCAGTCTGCCCTGTTAGCAGGATGGATTAGCAGGTGGTAGAGTAGTTAACGGCTGGCACTAAACTGAGACTTTCTCTTTGACATTGTTAACAGGACTGAGGAATTGCTGAAAAGAATCCTCTCCTCCTGCTAGTGCCCTGGACCTCCTAAACGATCTTATATTCTGTTAACAGAGGGGAAATAGTCCCACTCTGCAGAGAATGAATGTTCACCAGTTTTTTTTAGAGGTGGATCTTCAAAGAGGGATGGGTGTCCTCCTAGGCTTCCCTCTTCTCACTGGGGTGGGCTGAGTCATCGGGAAGGAGAGAGTTTATAGGAAATGCCTTTTGTTCCTTCCCTTCCTGCTCTTTACCTGGTTGGGCTTGGCATTCTGGGCTGATGATCCTTAAAGGATTAGCTGTAAAAACAAAACAAACCTGCTTGTCCTTAAATAATGTTATTTCAAGGCAAAGGTCTCAACCTTGAAATAAATAGGGTTTCAAGTAAGAATCTGAATTAATTCTGACAACATAATCCAGAGAGCAAGACTTGCCTTCAGGTTTTTTCCTGTTAACCCCACTAAGGACAAAGAGAAAACTGAAGAAAAGGATCTTTACTCCCGAGCCAGGGAAGGATTATCGTGTATTATCATCATTAAGCTTCTCTGAAGTGAACAGAACAGCTTTCTTTTACCCTCTATCCCATTTCTCCTTCTTGTCCATTCTCCTCCATGCTTTTAGAGGGTCTGTGATGTATCAGGACAGCATTTCCCAGCTTTGGTTCCTTTGAACACAAGTTTCTCCATTTCTGCCTAATCCACAACCCTCTCTACTGGTAGTTACTTAATTTTCAAAAAGTGTAACTCTCATTGTTTTGCTCATGTAAGTTTGGCTCCATCCTAAAACAATGAACTCCATTAAATGAAGGGCTGTATATAATATTTCCCCCAGTGCAAAATAAAGAGAAAAAAGTCAACGTTACAACACAAACTGAGCATGACGGGGACCTCTCAGAGCCACACCACTGACTATGCCTGCTGGAATTTTCCAGGCGTGCCAGGCCTCAGGGAAGGCCCTCCACAAGTGCTTGCTGGCTGGCTGACCACAGAGCATCACCCCCACGACCTTCTGACCAGTGGTGTTCGTTTTTGCTCCTGGAGAGCTTGTTAAAAGATCACTGGGCTGCATCTACAGAGATTCTGATTCAGCAGGTTCAGAGTGGGGCCTAGGAGTCTATAGTTCAAACAAGTTGCCCCAGGGAATGTCGACACTGCACGTCCAAGGAATATAATTTAAGTAAGTCTCGGGCTACTGGGCATCAAAATCTCTTGAAGGTGCATCTGAAGATGCAGATTCCTGGGCACTACACACCAGACATTCTGATTCCTCAGGCCTAGGTGGGTCCCTGGAATCTGCCATATTAACCAGCTCTCCAAGGATCCTCCAGAGACCACCAGTGAAGTCAGGGACAACTTATCCTCCTTGTTGCTTGGGCCATAGACCTCAGCGCATTCTGGACTTCCTCTTCCCTCCTAATTCCACTGCAGCGTGTCAGCAAATCCTGCTGGCTCTTCCTTCAAAAGTCTCCAGTATGTGGACTTGGGAATGAGACAGTAAATGAAACAAGACTGGTGAAATGCTGAGGGTTGTTGAAACTGAAAGTTAATTTTATTACAATTTTTATGTATATTTGAACTTTTTCCCAAAAGGCAGCTTTATTTTTTTAATTTTATTTTTTGGCCACATCATGTAGCTTGCAAGATTTTAGTTCCCCAATCAGGGATTGAACCCAGGTCCTCAGCAGTGAGACAGTAAAGTCCTAACTAATGGACTGCCAGGGAATTCCCAAAAAGTAGCTTTTAAGTGTTGATCTAACAAATCCACTTCTAGGAATTTATCTTAATAAAAATGTTAGATAACAGAAAAAAAAAACTTACAAATATTTTCCAAATAATAATAGTAAAAAACTTGAAATATACTAAGTTCTCATAATAAAACAACAATAAACTATGAGACATAATAAACTATGGGACACCCCTCAGTGGAATTTTATATCGTTAAAAACACTTATTCAGACCATGTACCAATATAGAAAACATGATACACTATTAAGTAAAAAAAACCAGGACATTAAATTGTATATACTGCATGATTAAAACTATGTAAAGACTTACATTTTTTACAAAACATTGAAACTTTAAAGTCATTTTATACATCCAGAGTCTGACCAGTTTCCACCACAATCAATGCCATGACCTCTGCCTGAGCCCAATCGTTTCTCTTGCAGTCATCCCTGTGACACCTCTATCTTGGTCTCCCTGCTTCTATTCTTCCTCCTTCCCATCTCCTCTCCACAGGGCAGCCTACAAATAGGTAAATCAGACCATGACTCTCCTTAGTTCAGACCCCACAAGGCTTCCCACATTTGTCCAAATAAAAGCCAAGGCTTGATCTTAACTAGGCTGAAGGACGGGTCATGTCACCTGTTCTCATCTACTCTGTTCCCTGCCTCACTTCTGCCACTCCAGTCACACTGACCTCCTTGCTAGTTTTCATTCCAGCTTCAGGACCTTTGCACTTGCTGTTGCGCTGCCTCCAAAACGCTGAAAGAGCATGGCCCCCTCCACAGCAGCTCTTTAGAGAGGCCTTCCCCGAGATCATCTAAACCAGCACTGCTCCCGCTCTGCATCCACCATGCCTTTTTAGTTTTCTTATAGCACTTAACACCTCCCATGATATATCTGCTTATTATGCCTTCTATTTATTAGAATGCAAATTCCCTGAGAACAAAGAATTTATGTCTGATCCTCTGCTAAATCCCTAGTACCCAGCACAGAGCCTGGCAACTGGTCAATAAACACCTGTTGAATGAAAGCATGTTGAATTAAGTAACCACCCAAGAAAACTCTAAGTTTCATGTGGGCTTTCTCTTTGCTGGGGGATCCTCCCTCTCTGAAAGCTTCTGGTAGTGGCAGACCCACGGCTGAAGCCCACTGGGGACAAAAGGAGGCTGACCATTTCTCCATTCAAGGTCTCCATGGTGCACACACAGAGTATACCAGGTCTTGTGAACCAGAGGAGCAGAGCAGGCTGGCTAACAGCATTGGCCTTTGGAGGTCAAATCTGGGCTGACCACTACCAGTTGTGTGGCCCTGAGGAAACTGAGAATTTTCCAAGTGTTAATCTTGCCTTGTACAGAAAGAGTAAGTTTCTACTTCCCAGGGCTAAGGTGGGAGTTAAACCAGGGAACATCCATAAAACACTTAGCAAGCACAGTGGCTGGCAGAGAGGAGGCGTGTGACCAGAGGCAGTCACACTAACCAACAGCCACGTACGGGCCTTTGTCTCCTTCAAGTTTACAATGGGCCCTTATCCTCCTTTTATCTGACTGGGGCCATTCAACAACCCCGTCGTCGTCGGTTTTATCACCATTTTATAGGTGGGGAAACTGGGTCAAAGGAATAAAGTGCTCGCCTACAAAACACACCGAATCAGACTACAGGTCTAGCGCCCTCACCTCCAGAAACACAAGCTACTATGATGGCCGATGCTCATCAGGAGGATTTGGGCAGCCTATTTGAGCCCCAGACTCTCAAGCGTGTGCAGCAAATGACATCAGTCAGAGAGCCACACCTTACCAACTGCCCAATAGAGGCAGGGGCTTGCTCCAATGTCCCTCAGTGAGGCTCATGCACAAGTCTGAGCAGATAAACTATCTCTGAGTCCACCCAGGATTTAAAATATTTTCCCCAGATGGGAAATACAAATGCCCTTTCTGTATTAAGAGTTTGATGGCAGCTCTAAGCAGCAAATGCCATCTTCGCTGTTTGAGATCCTTGTTGCCATTCAGCCTCTGATCCAGTATGCCCTGAAAAAAAGGCATCTCTTCCTAAAGGCTACCCACGGGACATAGCTGTGAAGCTCTGGGACTGGCTTTCATCAGAGTCTCCCCCACTTTCCCAGGATTGAAGGCCAAGGGAGGTCACATGGTGGGGAAGTACTCAGCAGGTAACAGACATGAATTCTAGAACCACCCAAGAGAACTGTAAGCTTCAGGTGGGTTTTCTGTTTCTTGCAGGATTCTCCCTCCCTGAAGGCTCCTGGCAGTGGCAAACCCATGAGTAGAGCCCAGTGGGGACAAAAGGTGGCTGACCATTTCTCCATCTGAGGCCTCCACGGTGCACACACAGAGTAAACTGGGTCTTGTGAACTGGAGGAGTAGAGCAGGCTGGCTATCAGCACTGGTCCTTTGGAGGTCAAATGCCATGGCCCTTTGGAGGTCAAATCTGGATTGACCACTTCTGGCTGTGTGACCCTGAGGAAACTGAGAATTTCCTCAAGACCGAAAAATCAGAGAGTCTCGGGGGTCATGAATTTTTACCACTACAGCATTTGAGAGACAAAGAAACTCACAACCGTAACACTTTAGGTCTCATGGGCTTGGCTGAGACTACACTGGATGGGATGGAGCAGACAACCCCAGGAATGCAATGCGATGGCTCCTGGGTACTGAGCATCTTCCATCTGGTCAGGGGCTTAGTGACCACTGCCCTGCGAGGATACAGTCAGAAGGCTCCCGCTGCAGGAGGAAGGCTGGGGGGACAGGCCTGGAACCAATTTAATGACAAAGTTCTACAACCAGGCCCTTTGGAACAGGAGATAACGAGACCTCAAAAGGATCCCAGCAGCCCAGCAAGCCCTGGCCCTGGTGATGTGTTATGAGACACTGATGGTGCCACGTTTGGGGCAAGCCACCAACCGCCAAGAGACTCTGAGAGCAATACCATGACAGCCTGGCTTGATGGCAGGTGCTCCCTGCTGGGAACGAGCTGTGTGAGCAGCACTTAGCCGTCTGCGGCGTACTGACAACACTGTGGTCGGTAACTTCTTTGTGCATAGTGTTTATGACGGAGAAGACTATGCCCCAAACCCTGGAGATGGCCTAGGAAGTGGCGGCTGACAGTGGCTCAGGCCAGGCAGTGGGGATGAGCCTGAGGGCCACTTTCGGGAGTCATGTGGAAAAGCAGTCAATACACCCACCCACCCCTAGCCTTATCCACATTCTGTTAAGGTCATTTTAGGTACCTACATTAATGAACTTCACTGATTTTTTTTAAGATAAGGGAGAGTTATAGGGGAGTCATGATCTTGTATCAAAACTATAATAATCTCTTTTTCTATATATAAAATCTCTCTGAAGAGAATTGAGCATCTCAGCCTCCTCAGAGCAGGGCAGACCAAAAGACAGAGCTTGGACTACTTTGCTGGTGTGAGAAATTCCCAGGAGAAGCAATAGGGAGCATATGAGAAAGGGAGATGTCTGGCCACTAGGAGCTTGGAAGTCCCGTGTCCTGGGAGATGGACTGTCTTCCTCCTCCAGGAGGTCCCTGGTACTTTTCTCTGGTCTCTGATCCTTGGGGAATCAACCGTGGGAGCACCTCTGGCTGCCAGGCCTGGCTGGAGGGAACAGCTCAGACTGGTGGTGTGCTCCAGCTAGGATCAGAACTCATCCCGCAGCTGAGGGGGCCTGTCCATGCCAAAGAAGGAGGATGGTCTCCCATGGAGGTCCCGTTCCCGCTTTACGAAGGCAGTGAAGGAGGAGACACAGTTGCCAATAAAGTGGTCAGCTTGGCCGAGGATGTACAGGTCGATCTGGGCCACCTCAGGCTTCAGACTCACCACCTTCACCTGCAGGAGGAAGGGCAGGGCGTTTTAGCCAGGGTTTAGGACAAAGTGGCCAGATCCGCCAAGGCCTGCAGCCACCCCTCACCTTCTTTCTCTGTGCTGAAGTCACAGACATAGAAGGAGGCGTACAAAGCGTTAATACGTAGGGTTGGGGTGCCTGAGAGAAGTGCTGCCTGGCAGATGGTGACCCTAACCCTAAGCTCCACACACACACCACTCATTCACACTCTGCCTTTGCTCATTGGTGTCTTCTGCCAGGAATGCCTATCCCCACCCATTGTAGTCCTGACCATACTCTCAAGGCTCAGTTCAAGGTCTGACTTTTTCATAAAGCCCTTGCCTCAAGGTTTTGGCTTCTCCAACCAAACCACAATCTGACCAAAGAGCACCCCACCCAACTGGTCCTGCTGCCTGGATGCCTCTGAGACTAAAGTTCTGTCCAATCTATCCCTGAGATATTCCTCAAAGGTGAACCTTTTTCTTGATGGACTACCACTCCCTGGCTGGTCACCATAATCTTTTCTTCTACTGGTCTGCTTACCAAAGGAAAAGTGAAAGTGAAAGTTGCTCGGTCATGTCCAACTCTTTGCGACCCCATGAACTATACAGTCCACAGAATTCTCCAGGCCAGAATACTAGAGTGGGTAGCCTTTCCCTTCTCTTGGGGATCTTCCCAACCCAGGAATCAAACCCAGGTCTCCTGCATTGCAGGTGGATTCTTTACCAGCTGAGCCACAAGGGAAGCCCAAGAATACTGGAGTGGGTATCCCTTCTCCAGCGAACCTTCCTGACACAGGAATCATACCAGGGTCTCATGCATTGCAGGTGGATTCTTTACCAATTGAGCTATGAGGGAAGCCCAGATATCATAGGAAAGCAGCCAAAAAACACTTTCACAGATTCCCCTACTCCCTTATTCCTCCCTCCCTCTATCCCAAGCTGAGCACCCTTAACTGGTGCCCTACTGCTCTGCAGATAAAGACTACAGATCTTGAATGTGGCCAAAGGTCTGTTCAGCTGCCTCTCCACCTTGAGCTCCAGCCACTTCACACCAGTCTCCCTTCTATCTCAGGATCTTTACACATGCTCCTCCCTCTGTTGGGGGTGCTTGTCTCTTTGCCCGGTTAACTCCTACTTAACTCTGACTCTGCAGCTCAAGTCTCATCTCCTTAGGGAAGCCCTCCTTGGCCCCCTCAGTCTAGTCCAGGCTCCTCTGCTCTGCACGTGCACAGAACCACGCTCCTTTCCTTTGTGGCACACATCTCCTTCGTGTGTAGCTTTCACTCAGCGATTCTCTGCTTAACGCCCATTTCCTGTACCTGGCTGGGGCTGTGTTGGTTTGCTGGTCACTTCTGACGGGAGTCTGTCTCAATATGCATCTGGGGACTGGACAAGTGAGTGAACGAGCCCCCATACCCAAGCCAGGCCCTCTCCTGTGGCATACCTTACAATTCTCTGCAAGTCTCTTTTCCTGAGTTTAGACTGTGAGCCCTGGAAGGCAGCACTACATCTTATTTATCAGTATCCTCGGCTCAGCACTGCCCCAGCTTAATGGATGAGCAAGGATTAGTTCAGGAGAAAGGGTAGGCTGAGCCCATGAAAGGAGGTGAGGAGTGGAGAAGGGCAAGAACAGTGGCACAGGAACAGGAAGTAGAAATGGCAAGAGGCTCAAGGTGTAGCAAGTATACCAACTCTAAAAACTCACAAAAAACTCCCTGGGACTCTCCAAGTCCTTCCATTCAGTTCAGAGGTAGGGGGTGTGGGCAGAGCTGGGGCTGAAAGTGCTTTGCTGTCACACAGAGACTTCTGATGTAACAAAAATCATCATCTTGCTATTCAGATGGTAGCAGAAAAATAATACCAGCTTAATCATGGCCAAAATCCCCTGAACAATTCCACCCACGCCCTGAAACTTACCCGCTCTGTGTCATGCCCACTAAAATTAGCCCTGAGACCTCCTGGGTAAATTCTATCCTTTCTTGGGACTTTGGTTTCCTCAGTTTTAAAATGCAGAGGTTGGGTTGGAGGTGCTCCAAGGTCTCCAGCTCTGATATTCTTCTATAAAGTGGGTGGGTGGGGACCAGAATGCTGTGACTTGGCACTTCCTCTACAAGGCACTTCCTCGACAAGCCCGTAAAAGAGGGAAAGGGAGCCCCTCGACATAAAGCCAAGGGTACCCACTGTTAGAAAGCGGATGTCTGTCTTTTAAGGTCTGCACAAGCATTTAGGGGCTTTATGCACTCCAAAGTCTTACTGAATGTTCACTATTAACTCCACCGTTTTACCAATACATAATTACTTATTACCTATTCTTCATTTACACAGTACCAAGCGCATTCTACTACTTACTCCTATGTCAAACCCCTACTATTCACCCCTTCCTTAAGCATTTATGAAGCACAAAAGAGCCTACTTCTACTATCGATGACAGCTAACTTTATCAACAACTTAATTTGTACCAGACCAGTTTTAGCTTCTTGTTTGATCTTCAAAATTACCCCACAGGATAGAACTACTCTCAGTCCCATTTTATTGATGAGGAAACAGAAGCACAGAGAGGTGAAGTAAATTGTGCAAGGCTGCACAGGGAGGACAGCCCAAGATCCTACGCTCCACAGTCCATGCTCTTAATCCTTCTGTGGCACTGGACCGCCCCCCACCCCCTCTGTCCCCCAGGGCCCACTCAATATCCTTAATCACCAAACATTTACTAAGAGCCTACCATGTGTCAGGCACTGTCCTAGCCACTGGTGAGGGTAAGGCGGGGTCTCAGCCCTGGAGGAGGTCAAAGTATCAGGCTAGACTCCGAAGAACAGAACAGTGAGTCTACCCTGGATCCTGCCTTCAAGGAGCCACAGCTCCTGGGAAGAAATAAGACATGTTTCTACATGAGTCTCACGGTCTAGGTGTCTCGGGAGGAGATGTGATCAAGTGCTGTGAAAGCTCCCAGTAGGGATCCAGTAGCAACAGGAATGAAGGGAAGCCTGCAGAGCCCCGGCGGAAGTGTCTGAGCTGGGGTTTAAAGAAGGGCAGAACTAGAGAACAGGATGTTCAAGCAAAAGCCTGGCGGTGGGAGAACAGGGAGCACCTTGGAACTTCCTTTGATTCCCTTCCAGCTGCTCTCCCTCCAGGCCCACACCCCACGTGTACCTTCCCTTTGAAGAGCTGCTGGATCTCGGGCACGTAACTCTCAGAGTCGGTGGCAATGTAGACCGATTGGGCGTTCAGCGCTGTCACCCAGAGCTTCAGAGCGCGCCTAATTTCCTTCAGGTCAGGGAGGCACATGGTCATGGTGAGCGGGGCGGTGGTGTGGCGGCTGTAGCCCACGCATTGTGGGGAGGCCATGAAGTGGGCGCCAGCGGTTCCATCTTTCAGCATGGCACACGCGTTTTTCTGTGGGGCAGGTGGGGACAGAGCTATAGAGAGCCACTGCCCACAACCCAAGAAGTAAGAGCCCAGGAAAGGGAAAAAGGCAGGTGATACAAGACTGCAACTGTTTTTTGTTTTAAACCACTGAGGAAAAGGGAAATGCATCAGCAGTTAACAGTGCTAAGGGGATATTGGCTTTTCACAATTTTTTTCTTGGTCTTACTGCATTATCTGGGACTTTCAGCAGAATTCTGAACTATGCTGGTGATAATGGGCAGCCTCATCTGATTTCTGACTTCAGTGGGAACACTTCTGATAGCCCCAAGAAGTGCATGTTTGCTGTGGGTTTTGGAGAGATAGCCTTTATCAAGCTAAGCTGGGCCCCTTGTATTCCTGGTTGGTTAAGAGTTGTTTTTCTTCTTTTTTTTAAATCATAAATGAATGCTGACTTTTTATCAAGTGCTTTCTTGGCATCCACTGAGATGACTATATGATTCTTCTTCTTTGGGCATTAATATAATAAATTTCACTACATCACTGGGATAAATTTTACTTGTTTGTGTTGCTTTTGCTTGTTCTTTAATATGCTACTGGATTTTACTCGGTAATATTTTACTTAGATCTGGGCATCTATGTTTACTAGTGAGAATGGACTCTATTTTCCTGAGCTGAGCTTTTAATGAGTTTGGTATTAGCATTATGCTAGATTAAAAAAAAAAAAAGCAGCTTGTATTTTCTTATGTCCTAGGAGAGTACAGGTCCTAGCTCCTTTACTTTGTGGAGGGGCAGGAAGGAGGTCATGTGGATGTGACTGCTTCTTCAAATGACACTGAATGAATTTTGATCTAATTTCCATACTTCTGAGTATTTTTCAAGTTTCCATTAATGAGTATTTCTCACACACAGATATATACATATCTTCTTACATAAACTAAGGAGATCGTCCGTACTGCTCCTGTTATTTTCACAGGGAGGATAACCTGATGAGGTTTCTGCACATTTAAGCAGCTGCTGAATTTGGAAGATGATATCTTCTTTTCTTGGGAGCCCCACCCAACCTCCAGAGCTTGTTTTTCAACAAGGAGTCGACTGGCTAAACACTTAGCTGGGGCGGAAGACTGTGGGCTCTCTCTGGCTTGCTGCCTGACTCAGAGCCTAGCTTGATACCTCAGTTTATCCATCTGTGAAATGAGGAAAAAAGGGCAACTGTTAAAAATGAGAACTACCAAGCAAGCACTCTGAAGCCACAGTTCAAATGTGTCCATGGTGGGACTGTGGGGCACAGCCCCATCAGCTTGGCCGAGTGAGGTCTCTTTGCCCTGGCTAGGACTTGGTGCAATGGGTTCAGCGTTCAGTGTCACAGACATGGGTCCTGCTCATGGATATGTCCAACCCAGCCATGAGAGGAAGGGGGGAGTTACCCAGTCAGAGCCAATGCGCAGGTGAATGCCCACGTAGGGCCGGATGAGGTGGGCGTGGATCTGGGCCTCCCCTGTCCTCACCATCTCGTCTGACCACACCATGTACTTCTGGAGGGGCCTGTGCTCCTCCAGGACAGGGAACTGGGCAGGGGCACCAGGCAGGGCAAGCACTGGATGTTCCTCTGGGGAAAATCTAGGCAGGAGACAAAATGAGAAGAAGTCAGACAGACGATGCACAGAGAGTCTGGTTGCCACCCCCACGGGAAAAAGGATGGCATTGCACCATGTCCCAGAGACCCTGCGGAGGGGCCCCTGTAACATGCAAGAAGCACGAGAGGTTGTGAAACACCAACGGGCTGATAAGAGACCTTGGCAGCGGCAACAGCCACAATATGCAATACTGTCCCGCCACGAGGAATTTACAACCTTCTTTGCTTGTTTAACAATTAAAAATTTACAGTAGAGCATTCCAGCCCTTTGTATGTCATGCTGGCTTCCAATCTGTGGGGCGGTAATTCACTCCAGGGTGGGGTGTCTAGACTGAGTCTCTGCCCTTTTACTCACACGGTGGGATTAGGAAGTGCAGCTGCTAACAGGTCACACTCACAGGGAGCGTGTACAGTGGATGAGATCATTCACTCAACACTTAACGCATATCTACTGATTGCCTACTACATGCTGAGGCCCAGAGGAGAGTAACACAGGCGTGATCCCTGCTTTCATGAGAGCACCAGAGGTCTGAAGATGCCCCCATCATCCCCTGCCGAAGGCTCTCCCTTCCCCTTGTTCGCAGTGCACCTTGTCATTCTTTCACCCATCTTTTCTGCTGGACTCAGGCTTCTGAAGGCAGTATCTCTGTGTGCCCAGAACAGTGTCTAGATACACATAAGAGCTCAGTAAAGATTTGTTGATTGCATGAGTGAAGAGCAAACCTGTGTTCTCTCATTAGCTAAGGCCAGACTATATTCCAGCAACACAAGATGCCCCACTCTTCCATAAACTTGCAAAGTACTTTCCAACTCCAGATCTCTGCAGACTTTTCCCTTCCACCTAGTATGCCTTCCCTCTGCCAGTCAAAATCCTTTCCCTAAAATTATGAAAAAGGTACAGTCACTCTGGAAAACAGTCTGGCAGTTTTTTTTATAAAACTAGACAAGCAATTACCATATGACCCAGCAACTGTATGCTTGGGCATTTATCCCAGAGAAATGGAAGCCTCTATTGACACATGAACCAGTATGTGAATGTTCGCAGCAGCTTTATTCATAATAGTCAAAAACTGGAAACAGCTCAGATGTCGTTCAACAAGTGACTTGTTGAACAAACTGTAGCAAACCCACACCACAGAACACTACTGCAATAAGAAGGAACCAGCTATTGGTAGAGGGAACAACTTGGATGGATCTCAAGGGAATACTGAGTGGAAAAAAGCCAATCTTAAAAGGTCACACAGTGAAGGATTCTATTATGTAATATTTGTGAAATGACAAGTAGAGAAAAAAGAAATGGAGATGGGATTACTGGTCACCAGGGACTAGGCTGTGTGTGTGTGTGTGTGTGCGTGTGTGTGTGTGTGTGTGTGTGTAGGTGGGTGTGGTTATAAACTGGCCACACAAGGACCTCTGTGATGTTAGAACTGTTCTGTATCTTGACTGTGGTAATGGATATACGAACATACACACATGATAAAACTGAATAAAACTAAATATACACACACAGAGAAGTGAGTTCAAGTAAAACTGGGGAAATCCAAATAAGATGGATGGATTGTACCAATGTCAACATCCTGGTTTTGATACTGTGCTATAGTTTCACAAAATGTTACCATTGGGGAGAACTGGGTAAAGGGCACTGGGGATTTCTCTGTATTATTAATATTTCTTACAAGTGCACGTGAACCTACAATTACCTCAGTAAAAGTTTTGGTGAAAAATGACTAAATATTTCAGAGCATGCAGGAAAAGAGAAAATGATTTAACAGTCCACATATCTGTGACCCAAATTAGCAAATATTAATACTTTACTTTGTTTCAGATTTTTAAAAATACACACCTAAATAAAAGCTCTATCCTATGGTCTCTTTCCCTCTTCCTCCTCTTTCCAGATACTGCGGTTTTATGAATGGTCGCACTTTCACTATTTGTATAAAAAGGTATCATCCTGTGTGCTCTTTACACAGTGCAATGGTGAAAGTGTGTACTATAGAGCCCAAAGACCTTGTTCTAATGTTGGCTATGTCACTAACTTGGGCAGGTGACTAAAACCATTCTGTGCCTCAGTTTTCTTATCTGTATAATAGAGCTGATAACAGTTCCCACTTCAGAGGGCTGTTGAGAAGATCAAATGGATTAATACAAGCAAAGCATTTAGAACAGTGCTTGGCATGTAGAAAGCTCTCACAAAATTCTGTCTCTCACCATATCCATCATTGTCATTATACTGCATGTAATCTATTACACCTTTGAAAAATTTAACTCTCTGTTTCAGAGATTTGGCCATGTTGATGGTGTGGATCACATTAACATCTCCTGAAGTTTTCCATCTGCATGAAGAAATCAGTTTATCTATCTAGTCCCCTCCTGCTGGTCAGTGAGGCCGTTCCAATCTTTCCCCCATGCAAAAGAGCTGCAATGGACAGGCCACTCTTTATTCACACCTGACCAAACACCACAAACACCTCCAAACTTCCGAGACCAGTTGCCACACCCAAGCCTCAACTCCTAGGAGTGGGTTCCATCCCACTTCTCCTTTGCTGCTTCCTGCACAATGATGTGCTCAGTAACCACATTCCCTGTCCACTGACATGAGACTAGACCCCGAGTACTTTTGTTCACGGTGAAGGCCACACACACGAGTGCAAACCCTGTGCCAAGGAAGCAATGAGCAAGTGTTCATCAACAGCCTGGCTCTATCTAACACATGTCTTGCAGAGTTTAATTTTATATGTACATATACGGGACAGGCAGTGTTCTAGTTCTTTTGTGTACATTAACTCATTTGAGTCTCTTAAGAGCCCCCATGAGGCAAGTACTGCCATTATTCTCACTTCACAGATAAGGAAACTGAGACACAGAACGGTTAAGTAGCATGTCCATGGTCACACAGCTACAAAGTGGCAGAACAGGGATTTGAATCCAGGCAGAATCCTCCAGAACCTTTGTTTTTATTGTACCTCACTCCCAGCTCCCCCATCCAGTCAATAAGTTCCTCAAAAGGTGAATCTGTGGCTTATTCTTCTGATTTCCAGTCTCAGTGCAGGCCTTAACACATAGTAGGTGCAATGAATATACTTAGAATGAATGAATGAGCCAGGGATCTCACCAGAAAGACCAGATCAGGTAGTCAGGAGTTAAAAGAAGAAGTGAACAGTAACTGAGTACCTCCTATGGGCCAGCCCTTAAGTGACTTTCAGAGGCTACCTTAAAGGACTTCAAATGAAAAACAAAGTTGTGACTTCCTAAGAGTCAGACACGACTGAGCGACTTCACTTTCACTTTTCACTTTCATGCATTGGAGAAGGAAATGGCAACCCACTCCAGTGTTCTTGCCTGGAGAATCCCAGGGACGGGGGAGTCTGGTGGGCTGCCGTCTATGGGGTCACATAGAATTGGACACGACTGAAGCGACTTAGCAGCAGCAGCAGCAGCAGGGGGCTGGAACGTTAGGATAACCAGGACCTCTGCCCTCCTTGACCTCATGGAAAGAATCTGCTGCTGACCCTTGGTGAATTCCAAGTCTGGAATATGTGCCCCTTTTACCTGGATCTGGATCAGCTCACACAGCCATCTTGGTTGGATCTGGATGCGACATCCTTACTGACATGACAAGCAGTGAGAAGCCAAACTGATGCACTCCTTTGCTCCCAATGAGGAGACTGGTGTTTGGAGTGAAAGTGGGGAATGAGGGTCCTGTTTGGAAAGAAAGCTTGACTAGCTCCATCTTTTCACATCCCTGGCTGGTGACCCTAAGTCAGGCCCTGAGCCTCGTAGCTGTCCAGCTGAATAAGGGACACTTTCCTACTATGGGGAGCAGTGAGCCTGTGGGGTGTTTTACCATTACACTGACTCCACTGAGACCCCCCTACCAAGCTGGGGTTTCTCCATGCACAGCACCTATGTGTGTGCCCAACAGATACCAGTGAATGGACATTATGCAGGGTACAGAGGATGTAGGCACATGAACGAGGCAGAGTCTAGCTCTCGGTTATGGCATGAAAAACTGCCTTTCTCTGCAGCTCTTCATGACTGGCTCCTTCTCATCCTTAAGGTTTCAGCCCTGCCAATTGCACGTCACCTGTTTATATCCACTCAGGAAGGCTACAGCCAGGGAGAACGATAAGCGACATGCTCAAATACCTGTTGCATTCATGCCAAGAGAATGGTTCAGCCTGATAATTCACAGTCTTCCAACAGTGAAAGTGCAATAAATGTCTATTGAATTAAACCTCCATCAGGGTATTCATAGATTCAGAACCAGCAGAGATGAAAAGATCCTCAGTGGGGAAGAAATAACCTTATTCTCTTCTTCTAGAACCCAACTTTCAAGCTGGACACACAGAAGCCCAAAATACATTTCTCAGTACTTCTTGGGGCTAGGTATGGCTGCACATCTAAGTACTGGCCAATGAGCTGGTGTAAGCAAGCTGTAAGGAGGGCTCCTTAGAAAAGTGAGGAGGGGCCCTTCTTCTGCCCCTTTTGTACCCCCAGCTGCCTGGGGTTTCATCAGTTATCTTGACCCATGAGGTGACACTAAGGATAAAAGCCAGTAACGGAACAGCTAAGCAGAGATGGGAGCCTAATTCCTAGACACAAGGGAGCCGCCATGCAGCCCTGGGTTGCAGTCCTTTTTTACATAAGAAAACAATAAACTTTTGTCTTGCTAGTCTGCTGTTAATTGGGGGTTTCTCTTACAGGTACCTAATTTAAACCTGGTACACCCAGACCTGTGACCACTGAAACTTTTAGCTGATATACAAGAGGGTTACTGATTGGTAGTGGGAGAGGGGAACTGAACAGCTCTAACTTGGCCCCCCCATGGCACTACAAGCGCTTCTCCACAGCTTTAAAATTCAAAGAACAGTTTGAAAACAACTGATCTTAGAACTTTTCTGGTGGTGGAGTGGCTAGGACTCTGCTTCCAATGCAAGAGGCCCAGGTTCAATCCCTGGTCAGGGAACTAGATCCCTCATGCTGCAACGAAAGATCCCACATATGCATGCACACATGCTCAGTCATGTCTGACTCTGTGTGACCCCATGGACTGTAGTCCACCAGGTTCCTCTATCCATGGGGATTCTCCAGGCAAGAATACTGGAATGGGTTGCCACTTTCTCCAGAGGATCTTCCCAACCCAGGGATCGAACCCGAGTCTCCTGCAGTACACATGGATTCTTTACCACTGAGCCTCCAGGGAAGCCCATAAAGATCCTGCATGCTGCAACTAAAACCCAGTACAGCCAAATAAATGAATATATTTTAAAAACCAAAAACAAACAAAAAAACAAATGTCATCTTATTAATTGTTTAAAAAAGAAAGAAAATGATCCATCTTGCTCAATCCCTTCATTTTATAGATTGAGCACTGTGGCCTAAGAAGGGAAGCAACCTACAGTTACCCAGTGAACAGGGAAGCACCTGACTCTTGCCAGTGCTATTCCCCAGACACCCACACTCCTGCAATGGAAGGACAACTTCCGACAGCAAGAAAGTACACCTAAAAAGTTGGCTCAAAGGCAAAAGCTTACCCAAGCCCTTACATTAATTCCTACAACTCAACAAACTCAAACAAGAGGATGGGGCGGCCACGAACAAGTGTTTCAGCAACAGTCTGACTGATGCATCCATGTAGCATTGTCCGTTCTGCAACCAGGATTGTGTGCTTTTTTGGCTTTTTGGAATTTGCTTTTAGAACTGGTGTCATTTCCCCCCAGCATTTTAGAAGCAAATCTCCATCCTCTGAGGACAGTCTGCCTTCTGGCAATAGCTCTGGATTCATTCAGAGCTGAATGGGGAGGACCAAGCAGGTAATTAAATGGAAATCAACAATTTCCTATGCAGGATCAACTATGAGGGGGGTAAGACTCTGCCAGGATTGAGTCTCCTTAGTAGCTCATGAATTAGCTCTGAACACAAGCCCCAAATAGGAACTGGGAGCTGTTTAAGGCACAGCTCTTTTCTCCACAGTGATGAAGAATGCGTGCTCTGGAGTCAGGTGGCCTGGGTTCAAATCACAGCTCTGCCGCATCGAGCCCAGGCAAGTGATTTCACTTCTCTCTGCCTCAATTTCCTTACCTGTGCAGCAGAGATGACAGTAACACTTGTGTCACAGACTTGTGAATGTATTAAATGAGCTATTATCTTGGAAGACTCAGGTAGAGAAGACTTAGTACAACAACTGGCACACAGTATGCACTAAATAAATATTAGTTTTTATTAACTATGAAAGCCTTACACACAGACCCCAGCTGCCCACTCAACAGCTGCATTACTTTGGGCAAGTTATTTAAATAACCTCACCGATCTCGGTTTCCTCACCAGTCAAATGGAAATGGATCATAATACCTTCATGAAACTTTTCAAAGGCTTAAATAAAATAAAGTATGTGAATAACAGTAACAAGTAACATGGACCGGCCCATCTATGTTATGTAACAAGTAACATATGAGACCGGCCTGTCTACTATGTGTCATGTGATTTATACACTAGGAGGCAGATACCATAGTGCTCCTTCCATTAAACCAAGGGGGAAGGAAGCTCAGGTCAGACAGTTTGACCGGCTCACTCAGGGTTATCTGATAAAGAAAGGGCTACCTGAGAGCTCAGGGCTGTCTAATGGTAAATCAGTCTTCCTTTGCCTTGCTGGGACCACGCAAAAATTCATAAGCCCCTCATGGCTCCTAACCCAGGTCTGACGTCTAAGCCCCTGCTCTTTCTGGCCATGCTATAGCATCAGTGGCAAGTGTACTATGTTAGTGTCATCATTTTATCTAGACTGCAGGCGGCTGAAGGCTGAGACTGGGTCTTCCTCATTTTTATGTATCACCTCTGGCCTTTGAGCACTATGTCTCATACGTGACAGACGCTCTATAAATATTTCACAGCCTGTGCCTATGCCCTGCTAACCTATTTTTTTTTTAAATAGGGTTTACTGGAATGCAATTAATAAAGCACATCCAATTATTATCAGGATGACATCATTTCTCAGTCTGCACCTGAAGCTGTTCTTCTCTAGAAGAGGCTTCCAATTTTCACCTTGTGAAGAGGAAGGTAACAGGGGAGTGATTCTCACGCCTCAAGGAGGAAATTGAGATGCATGTGACTGCACAATATTCTTTTTATGACATCCTTTATCGGCTGATAAACTCTTGCTCAACCTCGTGGCAGGTCAACGTCCCACCGTGTCAGGCGTTGAGATGGGAACAGATCACATAGAATCCCAAGTTCAACAGACAGAACAGCCGCACCTTTGGTCTCATACATCAGGGTGCAGGGTGTGGTAGAGGGAAGAGGACCAGGAAAGTGCTGAATGCCCGTGGGCCCCCCACTCCTCCCCTAATCCCAGCAAAAATGCCCCCTCCACATACCTCTGGATCCACTGGTCTTTGTAGGAGGCACTGAAGGAAATGCCTGCAAAAAGCTCGGACTTGTTGAAACTCACATGAAACTGATCCCAAAATGGGCCAAAGGGATTTCCTTCCTGGAGAAAGAGAGTGGCCAAACGCTTACTGGGCAAGAAGGAAAGCCAGGTGGGATTGGGGCCAAAGAACTGTGGATGGGGAAACCCTGTACTATCTGACTCGGTCTGAAATGCTCTCATAGGATGGGCAAGTAGGAATGTCACTTCATAATTCCTGGGCTGGGGGCTGAGGAGGGTGGCTCGGCCTCCAGGCTGGTTTTCAGCAGGAAATGTTCACCACAATATCTGAAGGAGTCTTTCCTGCTCACATGCCATGTCCTGCCAATCCTGCAGCATTGGTGGGGGTCTGGGGAGGGAGGTGACCTTGGACTTGGGACCATGGATTAAGAGCTCCAAGAGACTTTCAAGATCAGCTAATCCATGCTCTTATTTTCAAGATAGAAACCAGGGCCCAGACAAGGTAAGACATTGGCTCAAGCTCACAGAGCAAGTGAGGGCAATATTGGGACTGAAAGCAAGGTTTCCTTTCTCAGATTTCGTGGCTTCACCTACCCTACCCAGACTTCAGCAAAACACTGAAAGACATATTGGGGATTGTCTTACTCCCAAAGTGCCAGAAATTTACAAATTTCTGATAAATATGACAGCCTCGCATTTACCTGCTGAGAGGCAAGAAAATATACAAGTTAGGAGGGTGGAAAATGGAGTCATATTACTACAACTTATTTGCTATATGATTTTGGGCAAAATATTGAACCTCTCTTTGCTGCACTCAGTGTCCTCTCTATAAAATGAGGATAATAATAGTATTTTCCTCATGAAACAGTTGAAGGACTAAGTGGGATAATACGTGAAAAGCTCTTAACATGGTACCTAGCATGTTATAAGTGCTGTGTGAGTACTAGCTATCATTACTGATTTGGTACTTTTCAGTTTACAAGCATTCTTATTCCTGGCCCTCATGATACTTCGTGAGCAAGACACAGCAGGGACTGGCGTCTTTATTTTGTAGGTAGAAATAAAGGCTCAGAGGAAGCAAACTCCTCTGCTCAAAGTGACACTGCTGACAAATGCCAGAAATGCGGCTTAAATCTCCATCTTTCTAGTCCAGGCTCTTCTGGTGCCTTCCCCCACATATTGCTATCCTGCAGTGTCTCAGGGCCTAGAGGAACTGGAATAGGCAGAAAGGGCCCCCCTGACCCACAGAACCCACCTTCATGGGGCATGTCTTCTTATCAGGACTTCGCTGGGCTGCCACCTCAAAGCAGTATGCCACCCGCTTCTCAGGGGGCCAGTGGGTGGGTGCCAGCTTCTCCATGAAGTCCTCCAGGCTGATGACTCGATGGTAGGCCTGGAGGGGTTCCAGCTTGAAGTACTTCTGGTAGGACACATGGACCTACAAGAAAAGTGGGGAAAAGCAGGGGGTGGAGGGTCCTCCCCTCAGTATCCTAGTGGCTGCTTCAAAGACATCCATTAAAACCATATATTCTAGGACTTCCCTGGTGGTGCAGTGGATAAGAACCCACCTGCCAATGCAGGGGATATGGGTTCAATCCCTGGTCCAGGAAGATTCCACATGCCACAGAGCAACTAAGCTGTGTGCACCACTACTGAGCCCACACTCTAGAGCCCGTGAGCCTCGACTACTGAAGCCTGTGCACTTCAGGGCCCAAGAAACGCAACTACTGAGCCTATGCGCCACAACTAATGAAGCCCTCACACCCTAGAGCTGCACACCACAGCTACTGAGCCTGTGTACTGCAATTACTGAAGCCTGTGCGCCTAGAGCCTGTGCGCCGCAACGAGAGAAGCCACCACAATGAGAAGCCCTGTGCACCGCAACTAGGAGTAGCCCATGCTCACAACTAGAGAAAGCCCGCACACAGCAACAGAGACCCAGTGCAACCACAAGTAAATAAGAAAATTTTTAATTAAAAAAAAAACCAACAAATCCATACACTCTATGACCCAGAGATCTTAGACTTCATGTCAGTGACAAACTTTTGACAAATGACACCAAGCTTAGAACAGAGGCTGGGAGAAAACATCTGTAAACTAAAGGACAAATACTAATGTACTTCATGTTCAAAAATGCCTACTGATTTGTAAGAAAGAAGATAAATGACATAAAAGAAAACATGGGCAGGAAAGGAGTGAGCAGCTCACAGCAAAGAGAACCCAAATAGCCAATACACTCAAAAGATGTGCAGGCTCACTAGAATTAGGAAAAGGAAAATGACAATAACTACAAGACACCACTTCTTACTCAAGAGACCAACAAAAGTTTAAAAGCTTAACTCTGGGCTTCTGTGGTGGTCCAACGGTTAAGAGTCCACCTGTCAATGCAAGGGACATGGGTTTGATCCCTGGTCCAGGAAGATCCGACATGCTGCGAACCAACCAAGCCTATGTGCCACACTACTGAGCCGGTGCTCTAGAGCCTGTGAGCCACAACTACTGAGCCCACAAGTCGCAAATACTGAAGCTCTCACACCCTAGAGCCACGCTCTGCAACAAGAGAAACCACTGCGATGAGATGCCCGCGCACCACATCCAAGAGTAGCCCCTACTCGCTGCACGCAGCAACGAAGACACAGCGCAGCCAAAAATACATAAAATAAATATTTTTTAAAAGCTTAACTCTAGTTATTGGAAAAGATATAGCTGATAGTAGAGGCATACATTTTAAAGCCTCTAAGAGGTTATACATTTAGATTATAACTTTTTAGAGCATCTATTAAAAATAGAATTTTAAATGCACCCTCTATCTCTAGGTATTTGCCCTAGACAAGTTCTTGCCCTTTGTACCAGGAGAGGGATAAAGGACGCTCAGTGCCATAATGGAAGCAGTACTGGAAAGAACTTGGAAGAAGTTCCACCGAAAGACACTAAGAAAAAAAAAATAAGAAAAAGAAAAAAAAAGATACTTAAGTCCATGATAGTGGTTGCCTCTGAGCGTGGGGGAGGGACTAGGAGTAGCCTCTAACCAGGATAGACTTTATCTTTTAACAACTTTATCTGTAACCTTTTGTTTCTTAACAACAAAAAAAGATGAAGCAAATACAAGAAAATGTTAATGATTATCACTGCTAATGGTGAGTACATGGATGATGATTACATTAATCTCTGCATTTTTCGAGACTTAAGAAAATTTCTTGGAACACTATGAAATACAATTTAGACTTTATCCTACAGGTCAGAGTTCCCAAGCATGTTCCACTAGTTCAGGTGGGTAAAGGGTTCTGCAATAAAAAGCCTCCAGAAATAAACAGGCCCGAGAAAAGCTACGTTAAGCAGGTTTCTTTATGACAGCACTTCTCAGGGCCTTTAATACACTAACGTGGATTTTGAATCTCCAAATTTGGGGGGAATTAAGAACTGAGAACACAATTTCCCAAACTCACTTAACCACTGCACTGGTTCTACATAAGCCACTGGTGTTCCAATGAGCAGACTTTGAGAACCTTACTTATTAGCAATGAGGTCATGCAACGGGTTTTAAGCAGAAATAATATGAGATCTGCTTTCCTGAAAGATCTCTCTGGTGACAGAAAAGAGAATGTCCTGATGGTAAGATTAGAGGAGGGAGAGAAAGATTAGGGGGCTACTGCAATGGTCCTTTTATTGTTCAAGTATTCATTCAACACGAGTTGGAGGAGAAGGGGGCAACAGAGGATGAGATGGTCGGATAGCATCGCTGACTCAATGGGCATGAGTTTGAGCAAACTCTGGGAGATAGTGAAGGACAGAGAAGCTTGGTGTGCTGTAGTCCAGGGGGTCTCAAAGAGTCAGACACAACTTGGCGACAAAACAACAACAATTCATTCAACATGTATTGTTGTTGTTTTGTTTCAACATATATATGTACAGTATACTAACGCATATATATGGAATTTAGAAAGATGGTAACAATAACCTGGTGTACGAGACAGCAAAAGAGACACTGATGTATAGAACAGTCTTATGGACTCTGTGGGAGAGGGAGAGGGTGGGAAGATTTGGGAGAATGGCAATGAAACATGTAAAATATCATGTAGGAAACGAGTTGCCAGTCCAGGTTCGATGCACGATGCTGGATGCTTGGGGCTGGTGCACTGGACGGCCCAGAGGGATGGTATGGGGAGGGAGGAGGGAGGAGGGTTCGGGCTG
>NW_011494739.1:802754-804918 GCF_000754665.1 Bison bison bison
GGATGGGGAACACATGTTTACCTGTGGCGGATTCATTTTGATATTTGGCAAAACTAATACAATTATGTAAAGTTTAAAAATAAAATAAAATTAGAAAAAAAAAAACATATATGTCTGAGCATCTCTCGTAACTCTGAGAGATGGGGAAGCATGGACAGGTTAGAAAATGTAAAGAAAGGTGAAGTACACAGTAAAGGGAAGCATTTAGGATGACGTCTAAGTTCCTGGCTTGGTACCCAGGTGAATGGAGATGACATAAACTAAGGCTAGAAATACAGGCGGGAACAAGGTTTGAGGGGAAGGTGCTGGCTCTGTGGGTCATCCAAGCAGACTCTAGGGCTGAAGAGTTTGAAACACTGGGCCTGTGGTCAGAGAGTCAGGGCCACAGATAAATTTGGAAGGTACATGGAGAATAATGAAAGCTGCAAGAGTCAACAGAAACTTAGAACAAAGCAAATAATGGTAATAAAAGCAACTAATATTTATTGAGTGCTGGATTAGCGCCAGGTGCTATACTCATCATGTTTCATGGACTTGACCCCATAATTGTGAAAGGTAGGTATACAGCCATCCCTAGTTTACTTATGAAGAAACCCGGGTGGACAGAATCTAGATAACTCATCTGAGGTCACACAGCTAACAAGCAAACAGAAACAGGAGACACACCAACATTTAAACAGTGGGTGGGGAAAAAGGAGCCCTTGCTGTAGCACAAAGAGGAAAATGCAGACAGGTCAGGCTAAAGCAGGAACAGGCTGTGTCTTGGAAGCCAGGGGAGTAAGGAAGTTCAAGAAGACAGGCTCATGGGGCCAGGTGCCACCGGGAGGTCAGATGAGATAGAGATCGAGAAATGACCCCTGGGTTTGGCAATTCTGAGGTCTCTAGTGACCTTCTGTGAGAACAGTCCCATTGGGGAAGGAAAGTCCAACTGAAGTAGGTTGAGTAACCTGTAGAAAGCAAGAAGAGACTCTGAAAGACTCCTAGCTGAGAAGAAAAGGCAAGTGAACCAGAAGGAGATGAATGGGCCATGTCTGAACTGTAACAGTAAGTGCAAAAAGTCAGAGCATCAACTGTGCCCAGTTACTGAGGACTCTCTGTGTCATAAGCACTTTACATTGATCGGCTCAGCTGATTCTAAGAGGGAGGGATACCACCATCACTAACTCACTGAGGGAAGGAGCAATAATTATTTCCAGCCTATTTTAAAGATGAGAAAACTGAGGCACAAGGAAGTCAAATACCCTGACCAGGTACACAGCTAGTAACTGGCCAACTCAGGCTGTGACCTCATTACTCTGGCTTTTATCCTCTGTTAAAAATCTCTCTAAAAATGGCATGCACAAGAAAAAATAAAAACTATGCAGAGAAAAGGCTGTAAGAAAGAAATATGGGTATTTTGCATATAACCTTTTGAAGTTTATTAAGAACTTTCAAAATCAATTCACTAAATATTAACTCAGTTCCCACTACCAGACCCCTGGAGTTAAAAGTGAACAAAAACAGACATCAGGCCAGTGGAAGTCATAAAGAATATGCAAGTAATTAAGACAATGCTGGACTTCTCATTCTAAGGGACCCAGTGATGAGGTGGGAGCCAGACTCCTCTAGTTTGTGACCTTGGACATGTTATTAACTAACTTGTGCCTCAGTTTCTCCCTCATAACTGATAATAGCACCCATCACCTGTGACCAATGGGTGGGACCAGACAAGGCTGGAAATGGAGTCTGGAGCTTCCAGTCACAGGCTCTGGAGTCACACAGACATGGGCTTGAATTCCAGTTCTGCTTGTGTGAATGTGCTAAAATACCTAGCCCCTCTAAACCTGTTTCTTAATAGAAATGTGGTGAAAGGAAAATAATTAATCCTCACACAGTGCTCAGAAAACAGGTGCTGAATAAATGTTAGTGAGTTAGCCAGGGAGTACAGTTCTGGGTGGTGGAGAGGGCAAACTCAGGGGGATGGGAGATAAAACCCTATAGAAGGACTTGGGGTCAAGCAGAGGTGAGCATGACTAGGGAAAGATAGACAAGGGCAAACAGCAGGCAGGAGGTACTCACGTTGGTGAAAGGAGGCTTGTGATGCTGGTACTCAATCCAAGGAGGTACAGCCAGGGTGCGGTTCAACAGCTTTGCAAATGCCAGGGAGCCCAAGAAATGATCAGCC
>NW_011494739.1:805018-807012 GCF_000754665.1 Bison bison bison
TCAGCCTGGTTCCCAAAACGCCCTGGATGGTATATTGCAGGTGAAGTGAGGACTGGGGCATTGAGGACTTGGGGTATGCAAGATTCAGAAAAGGAGCCAGGGATGGGGAGGACCAGGATACCAAGGAGAGCCAGGGGAGCTGGCAGCATGGGACCAAGTCTGGACTCCTGGGTCTGATGGTCAAGGCCCTTCAGGCCCTGCCTCTTCTGCCTTAGTCATTCCAGGTTCTTGCTGTTTCCCAAACGTGCTCTGCACTTCCCATCCCCACCCCCACGTCTTTGCTCTTGCTATTCCATCAGCCAGAGGTGCCCTTCTATTTCCTCCCCTCTGTACACAACAGGTAACTCCAATGCCTCACTCACTGGGATCCTTTCACGACCCCTCTGCCATATTCAGTCCCCATCCTCCGTCTCCCACCTTGGATAAGCTACTTGTGGTTCTTCCACTCTTCCTAGAATGTCCTTTCCCATTTCCTGGCCTTTGGCCCTTTCCTCAGCCTGTAAGTGCCTCGGGGAGAAGGGCCCTATCTGATTGTTTCTGTCTTCCCCAGCATGGCATCCATTCACTCATTCCACAAAGAATGTTGAGAGGTCACAATGTGTCAGTATCTCTGCTAGGTGCTGAGACACAGGAGTGAGCAAGAAGGTCAAGGTCTCTGCCTTCAAGGCATTCACAGTCCAGGTAGGGTGACAGTGAAGAGAAGTTGCTCAGTCGTGTCTGACTCTTCGCAACCCCATGGACTGTAGCCTACCAGGCTCCTCCATCCATGGAATTTTCCAGGCAAGAGTACTGGAGTGGGGTGCCATTTCCTTCTCCAGGGGGTCTTCCCGAACCCGGGTCTTCCGCATTGCAGGCAGACGCTTTACCATCTGAGCCACCAGGGAAGGCAGGGTGACAGTAAAGATAAACAAATATGTTTGGTGATGGAGGAAATGATGAGATTATTTGGGCTGAGGTCACTGAAGTCCTTTCTGACGACACTTATAAGCTGTGGCCTGAGGATGGAAAGACGTTGGTCTGGCACAGAGGCAAGAGGAGGGTGTTCCCAGTTAGGGAATAGTGCAGGCTGCAGGACTAAGCCTGTGTAAGGAACAGAAAGGGATAACTGTGCCTGCAACTGGAACGTCTCCAGAGAAGGGTGTGGTGGAGATGATGCACAGAGGGACAGACCATCATGGTTAGGAGACTGGAGGGTTTTAGGAATGAGTGACTTTAAAATGACACTCCACCACCCCCATTTAAACTGCACCCCTCTGACAGCTTTTAGATTCTCCCTTACTGTGCTCTATTTTAATTTTCCCATAGCACTTACTCTCCTTTAAGATATGCAATTACTTACTGTTTATGCCTATCTTTTATGGTCTGTTTTTCTCAACTAAAATGAAGGCTCTACAAGGGCATAGAGCTTTCTGACTTATCACCACCGTATCCTTAGAGCAGAGAACAGGGCTGGGCACCCAGTAGGTGCCTTTATAAACATGTGTTGAACGAATCGCCCAGAACCAGCATTGGGTCAGTGACATCAAGTCCTACACCACTAGGTCCATTTACTGGACTCGGGGCTGGCTCAGGCTTTGCGCAAGACACTTCGTAACCTCTCCCGGCCTCGGTTTTCTCATCTGCCAAATGGAAGGCTGGACAGAGAAGCCCCTCAGTGTCTTTGCCACAGGGGCAGAAAGCCGAGGAGCAGGCCCTGTCCGGCGTTGGAGTCCGTTCCCGGACCTGTCAAGGCGTCTCTGGGCGCCTCAGAGGAGTGGCTTCTTTCCGGGCCTCGGTTTCCCCACTTGGACAGAAGGCTCGGGAGGCCTTACCCATGCATGGGCAGTAGAGCAGGTAACCGGCCGGATCCCAGGAGCCCACGGGCAGCCCCGGGAGCGGCAAAAGCAGCAGCAGGAGAGACACACGCGGCGGCAAGAGCGACGGTGCCCACGCGGCGGCGCCCATAGCGGGTCCAGTGCCAGAGCGCGCCGCGGCACGGAGACTGGGAGGGAAGG
>NW_011494739.1:807640-823506 GCF_000754665.1 Bison bison bison
TCCCCTCAGACACGCCTACCCGGACCCACATAACCCCCTTTACTGCTCCATATAGTCCGCTCTTTCCCCTCTATTTCCCAGAACCACATAATCCCTTTTGAGGCTTCCCTCAAATATTTGATCCTGGGGAACCCAGATGAGCTCTACCCATAGTTTTCTCCTCGGCGATCCTACTCCCAGCCTCCAGACAGCTTCCACTCGGTACCATTTTGAGACTCTTCAAATTCAGGGAATTCGTCTTTTATCTTAGCCCCTTTAACCCTCCAGCCGGTGTACACCATCCCCAGCCCGTCTCTCTTTCTTTGCGGTGGGTGTGGTGGGGGTCTCTTTGGGATTCAGATAACTCGCCCCTCCCTCCCTCCCGTTCCTGAGACCTCCTCCAGTCTTCTCCCTGAATTTCTGTCCCTTGTCTGGCAGCCGTCCACCCGCAGCCCTCCCAGTCCCGGGGCGTTTCACACCCCTCCTCCCCGCCACGCAGTGTGGTGGTCTAGAAACTGCTCAGGAGCCAAGCTGTCCCCTGCAAATCCTGTCCCAGGCTATGGCCCCGTCTCGGTGGGGAAAATGGACCTGCAAGGTGCAAGATAAGGGGATATTGGGTGTGGGGAGTTGGTACTTTAACCTATAAGTGTTCCTGTCTCCTGGCTTGTGTGTTTTCCCACCTGTCTGCCTGGGACTCGGAAAGAGCCTAGGCTGGGGTTTCTAACCCAACCCCCCAAGGTGAGGCCACCGGATTGGGGTGGGGGTCTAATCAGGTTTCCTCTTGGTGAAAATAGGGCTGTTGTGAGTTGCAGCCATTTGCTCAGGACCTCCTTAGGAGTGGGAGTCATGGGGAATCAGACGGAATAGCGAATCAAAAGGACTCCAAAGAGGGTCCATGTACACTGATAGAACTAGCAGCCCGGGAGTAAATCCAACCCCTGTTAATCCTGTTTGATGTCTCTTGGAATGATGCAAGCCATTGAGACTCTCCAGCCTCCCTGTAATTTAATTCTCTCACCACTGGGGAGTGTGTGTGTGTGTGTGTGGCGGGGAGGGGGGGCTTGCAAGGCAGCTATACCCATTCCCCCCTTTCCTTCTCGCCCTTCTCCAGCCAGTCAGTATATCTTTCCTTGCCCAGGTCAGGACTTGGTTTTTTGTTTTTTGTTTTTTTTTAAATCTCTATTTATAATTTCCCAGTTGCTATTTTGGGTTCTGCTTAGGGGAAGATTCTGTCCACCCCAAGGAAAGTTCCTGGGTGTGTTTCCTCCTCGGCAGGTGTTGAATTGAGTTCTTCAGATCCCCAAGTAGCTCTTGGGCAGGAGGGATAAAAGCTATTTTAGGGTAGTCACTGAAGTGGAGCTGTTAATCCTCTGTGGGTCTCTAGTTAAGAACACTTAGAGATTAACTCTTTCCTTGCTGCATGGGGGCTATTTCTTAACAGTTTGGGGGGAGATTTGGGAGATTTCAACTCTGGTGAAGGTGGGAACATGCAACTCAATACAAAAGCAAAGATAATCGCTGCCTTTTGTTGGGTACTTAGTGGAAGCCAAGCCGAATGCTGAGCCCTTTGCATACCTGACTAAAATAATCCTTAAAACAAACCTGTGAGGTAAGTATTTTTAGTTTTATAGATGAGGAAACAGGCTAATAATGGAGAAAGAACGTAGTTTCTATAGAGATGATGTAACACCATAAAAACTATAGTTTCATCATAGGGCAGCAGACACCATGGCACACAGCAGAAGACAGATGGATGAGGGAGTAATCTGCCTCCTTTAAAGGCTTCCAAGAGGCCTTAGAAAACTTATAACTAGGGAGCCTTAGTAATAGAGATTCCTAAACTGAAGGAACTCAGGCCCAGGATATGGTGCTGGAGAAAGATAACGTAAAGGGGGACTGGCTCCGGGGGATGTGCTGAGGGTTAATTGTGGGGGAAAAGAGGAAGGCTGCATTCTGGGGAGGTGTTGGGAAGGGAAGGAAACTCACTCTGAGGCCTGAGAAGTCACATTAAGGGAGGAAAAAAACGTACTACTCAGGCCCTGTGCCGAAAAGGAGACACGATTTAGACCTCAGAGACTGCATTGTTTGTATTCACACATATTCTGTCAGATGTTTCAAGAGTGTTGTTTCACTGAATCTTCCATGAGAATATTGGTAGGTAAGGAGAACTAATCTCTCTTTTAGAAATTGAGGAAACTGAGGTTCAGAGAAACTAACCTACCCGTGGTTTCACAGTCAGTAAGTGGCAGCTCTTCTGATAGTAAGTCCAAGGTTCTTTCCACAATACCTCCCTCTTGATATCAGGCGCCAGAAGGAATCTTAGGATGAAAATATACCAAGTTATACCAGTAACTGGGAGGGATTGATTGTGTTTGTTTTATGGGAACAGGTTCTGTCAGCTTCTACAGTTGTTAAGGTTAGAGTGTGAGACCAGAAGAACAGCTTTGAAAGAGAAGCAGGATTTTTTTTTCACAGTTTTGTGGAGAAGAAATCCAAAGAAATAGGCCTTCGGATAATGTGGGAGAGGCCCAGGAATTTTCCTGAATGAGAGGAGTTTGCAGACAAAGGACAGAGGGAGAAAAACTAGATTTCCTAAAGAGTTCCTAAGGTAACTCTAAAGCCAAAGCCCCAGTACGTGCAGATCAGGGCAAGCACATGGCTGCTGCCTGCCTTCTTTGCTTCTATCAGTGCAACCTCGTGAGCTCTTCTTAGCCACCACCAGCCTCTTTCCTAGAAGCCCATTACTCACTCTTTCAGTAGCAGCATACTACACTGCTGTGTCTTGTTTGTGCTTGTTCAGGAGAACAGATGAGGTGGATGTGTGGGAGGTGGGGGACGTACTGTTCTCTTTCTGAGTTTGTGCGGAATTTCCAGGGCTACGCTTCCCTCTCACGTCGGCCAAGTGATGCGACTTGCTTCCTTCCCTCTGGCTGCCATTCCCAGCTTTCCAGAGGTGGAGGTGCGTGATTTCACGTCGGGGGTGGGGGGCAGAATTTGACTTTGAAGGTGGGGGAAGTTCCTTCCAAACTAGATTTTCAAATTCATGCTCGCTCTCTACCCAATTCCAAGCTGCCTAGTAATCACTGATATTATAAACAGGTAATTCCACCCTTTGGAAGAAGGGAGGACTTAAACAATAAAAGCCAGACATCAGAGGCCTTTGAGGTTTATTGTGAAGTAGGCAAATATGCCATGATTCGAAGGCTCAAGTGGGACTAGTTTTTAGTGTTAGCACGTGAGTCATGCAAAATGTAGCCACCTTTGTGCAGATCTTTCTAGGCACATCTCCACTCGTGATGGGGAAATTGTTTATCATATTACATTGCAGTGTTTCTTCAATAAGAGGAATGGTTCCTGAACAGGACATAGCTCATGTTAATGATGAGCAAAGCTCTCTCGGGCATGAACCCGCTGATCCCATCATCTCGTTCACGGCCAGCCTGTTGGTTGAATGGTCACTGTAAGCAGCAGGTGCTAATGAGCTGAGCAAGCATTCTTTGGCCCACAGCTAGTTTGTGCAGTTGGAGCCCTCCCCAGATTCTCGTGGACAATCCCCACATAGCCGCTTTGCTCCCTTCACATGGAAAAGCCTCATGACCAAATTTTGGCATGAGCTCTTCAAAGGAAATTCCCCTGTTGTAGCAAGTTACATTGAGGTTGGTAACCTGTTTGTGTGATGAGCTTGTGAGTGTGAATGTGGGTCTGCTGTGCCCCCTTTGAGAAATAATGCCCTTTCTCTCTTACTCTGAATTGATGTCAGTAAAGAAGTTGTGTCACCTATGCCCACCTGCTCCCACACAACCCAGTAGAAAGACTTCAAGATATTGGCTCCCCCTTTGGAACTCAGTTTAAACTAGAACTGCCTAAGCATGTTAGCCTGTAAGAATCCACTTGTATACAGTGACTTATGTACTCATCTAAAAGAAAGTTGAAAGTCCTTTTCTAGATGTTAGGTGTATGGAGATGAACGAGATATGATCTGAGCTCTCAAAGTATCTGAGTTCGGTGGTGGAGTCTGAGTTCTAATGCAAGTATGTTACCTGTTCACAATGGACACATGCATGTGTTCTGTGAGGGTCTGTAGGAGGGGCCGCTCAACACCTTGGTTATTGGACGGGCTTTGCTAAAGAAGTGTGGTTTGGGCCCTGAGACCAAGAAACCCAGAGTAGTGGTGGAGGACAGGATGGGACCAGCACTGGTTTAGTGGAAATGCTGAGTCTGCTGTTGCCTCTTCAGATGAACCTCTTGATGTTGATGCACTGCTGAGAAACACATCTGGCACAGAGGCTGACCCTCCAGGGTGTAAATTTCCTAAGTAAAGGCTGCTTTCTCTTCTGATGCCTTTTGGGCATTTTATTGCTCCTTAGCACCTCCACAAGGAGGAGAACTGTAGAAAGTGAGGAGGAGGAGGCGCTGCTGTCTAAATTTAGTGGAAAGGATGTAAAAGCGAAGTTGGAAGGGAAAGGGAGTTTAGGGCTTTTACTTCCTCTGATTATCCTATTTCCTATTAGCCTAGGTGGTACTAGTAATAATAGTTACCATGTAGCACTTACTAGGTGCTCAGCCTTCTGCTGAATGCTTTATATTTTTATCTCATTTAACCCTCACAAGGTCCTTATGATGTGGGAGATTATTAAGCCCATGTTGTAAATGAGGAAACAGCTCAGGGAAGTAAGTAATTGGCTGAAAGTCACATGGCTTCAAAGTGGAAGGGCTGGGATGGAACTGGGGCTCTGTCTGCCTCCAGAGCCCATGTTTTCATGGTATTGGGCTCCCTAACACCAGGTGTTCTGATGTTTCAGGTGAAGAGATTGTTTTCTGAAGGCTGCGTTGGAGGCTGTGACAGAGCACAGAGCCCTGTGGAGCTGATGGGGAGGCTTTCTCAATAACATGGCCCTTCGCCATTAGCCTTGCCATGACCACATTTTTCACCAGCGTCCCCCCCTGGATTCAAGATGCAAAGCAGGAGGAGGAAGTGGGCTGGAAACTAGTGCCCAGGCCTCGGGGCCGGGAGGCGGAGAATCAAGTGAAGTGCCAATGTGAAATCTCGGGGACACCCTTCTCAAATGGGGAGAAGCTGAGGCCTCACAGCCTCCCCCATCCAGAGCAGAGACCGTATAGCTGCCCTCAGCTGCACTGTGGCAAGGCTTTTGCCTCCAAGTACAAGCTGTATAGGTAGGTGACGCTCCCATACCTCTTCCTGCCCTGAGGTTCCCAGGGATAAAGCCAGAGAGACTCCACTGAGTGTGGAACTTTATCTGTGGCAGAAGAGTAGAGGTTAATTTGTCCCATAAGCCCATTTGAGATCACTCACTGAAAAATAATGGTGGTATTTTTTATTCAAACACTAGACTCTGATGGGTACAATATCAGATAGCTATGAACAGACTAGATTGAGTTTTTTGTTTTTTTTTTTCAATACAGGCTTACCTCATTTTATTGCACTTCACAGATACTGCATTTTTTTTTTTTTTTTTTTTACAAATTGAAGTTTTGTGGCAACTTTCAGTCAAGAAAGTTGGCCCAGTTTTCCAGCTTTCCAACAGCGTTTGCTCACTTCATATCTCTCTGAAGCGTTTTGATAATTCTCACAATATTTCAAACCCTCCACCATCAAAAAGATTACAGCTTGCTGAAGGCTCAGGTGATGACTAGCACTTTTTAGCAATAAGGTATTTTTTTTTCTTTTTTTTTAAATAATTTTTTAAAAAGGTGATATGGACTGTACTTTTAAAGTCTTTATTGAATTTGTTACAACATCGCCTCTGCTCTTTTATGGTTTGGTTTTTTGGCTGAGAGGCTCACGGATTCCTAGCTCAATCAAGTCTGCACCCCCTGCATTGGAAGGCGAAGCCCTAACCACTGGACCACCAGGGAAGTCCCTAGTAAAGTATTTTTAATTAAATATATACATGTTTTTTTAGACATAATGCTATTGCAAACTTAATAGGCCACAGTATAGTACAAACATAACTTTTATATACACTAGGAAACCAAAAAATTCATGTGACTCCTATTACTGTGACTTTTGCTTTGTTGCAATGGGCTGGCACCAAACCTGCAATATCTCCCAAGGTATGCCTGTGCTACTTTCCCTACCTGTGTCAGGTAATGGTGAGAATATTAGCCCCAAATTAGGCATCAGCCTTAGAAGTTTAGAAAGAAAAGGAGACCCTCTGGTCCAATCTGTAAATTGTAAAGTGCAGGCTCAGAGTGGAGAAGTTAACTTACCCAAGGTCGTATTGCTCACATGATTACTTATGACTGTAGAGTCCTCTGGGTTAGAAGATTTCCTGAAACTTGTAAGCTCAAGAACCCCTATCTAAAGTGAAATGGAATGTGAAAGCCCTGGTGTAAAGCAGATATGACAGAGCAGCTCTGAAGGGAGCAGGGCCTACTCAGGAGTAGTTTTGATTTTATCCTTGCCTTTGCATCAGAGGACCATGAGTGTGCCCTTTGCCAGTGATGCAGACTGCCTGCTGCACAGCCATTCATCCCTCGACCATCAGTTACTGAGCTCTTGTCACATACCAGGCACAGTCTTCAGTGACAGGGACAGACAGTTCCTATCAGTGAGCCAGACAGATGCAGGGGTGGGGAGGGGTGTTGCTGACCCTCCTCGAGTTTACTGTCTTAATAGCAGGGACAGACAGCACACAAGTAAATACGTAACAAGATGACCACAGAAAGCCTCTAGTTCCTTGTCTGCAAAACAGTTGATAGGAAGGAACTAAAACAGGTAACAGAGTTGTATGTGACCAGGATTGCCCTCGTGACAGTTCTGTGTCCTCAGCTGTGTGCTCCTGTGTCTTAGGTGGTTATCAGTTGGGGGTATCCATGTAGACTTTCCTAGTGGCAGTCTGAGTGTCAGTGGGAGGCTCCAGGAAAGGTCCTGGGCCAGGAGACAGGAGCCTTGACTCCACCCGGAGTCACCGTAGAGTTTTAGGCAGTTTACTAAACCTCATTGGGCCTTCGTTTTCTCACCTTCAAAATGAGGGAAATAGACTGGATCGCTCAGCATCTTCCTCTTGTATGTTACCATGCCACTTATGTCACAGGAGATTAATAGTAACCTTTATAGGTGTGCGCACTCACAAGAACATGAGGATAGTGGGTATGATTGATACCTTCCAGGTGGAAAGAATCACTGGGTCCTGTGCAGAGACAGCAGTGGCATATCTAAGTGAATCCAGGTCTCGAGAAGGTCTGGGTTTAAGTGCATTGTAAACCCAGAAAATTGTCTGCCACTTACTGGTGGGTGGGGGTGTCCTGTGCGTCAGCTTCTTATGTAAAACACAGGGTTAATGACACAGCTCACATAGGGCTTGTAAACGATGGGACCTCAAAGTCTTGCTGAGCTGATTCTGAATACCATGGAGCTCTGGATTGTAGTTCTGGATTCAGAGCTGGTTTCCAGCCAGATAGGAGCAGAAAGCAGGTAAACCAAGGGGCACTGAGGTCCCATATCACAAACACATCTTTTGAAACGTTTAAATGCTTTATGTGGCAAACAATTTAAATGGTACAGGCAGTGAAAAATTGTCACACTTGAAGCCACTGTTCTCCTCAAAGGCAAGCATTGGGGTCAGTTCTTTGTGTATCCCTCTTGAGACATTCAAACATGTATTCCCTTCCTTTTTTATTTTCACAGGGGATTGTGTTACATACACCATACTGAACTTCCTTTTTTGACTTGGCTCTCTGTTTCTTGGGAGATTGTTCCAGATCAGGAAGTTTAGATATATTTCATTTTCCCTTTATTGTGTCATTTAAATTTTTATAAATACACTTTTTGTTGCAAAGGAAATACATTCATGTAATTCAAAATTCAAAAGGTATACAATGAAAATTCTTCATCACACCCAGAAAAGCTGCCCTTTCTTCTCCCCATGGGTAGCCAATGTTAGTTTCTTGTGTATCCTTTCAGAAATATTTTAAGCTCATATGAGCAAACATGCATAAATTTTCTCTCTTTTCCAGTGCGTGGTACCATTCCATAGGCACTATGCTGTCTCATAGCTTTTTCCCACTTTATCTAGGAGTTTGTTACCTGTTGTATGTATAAAGCTGTCATTATATTTAAAAGTTAAGGTGGGAATTCCCTGTCGGTCCAGTGGTTAGGACTTCACGCTTTCACTGCTGTGGGGCTGGGTTCCATCCCTGGTCAGGGAACTAAGATCCCATAAGCGGCACAGCCAAAAAAAGTTGAGTCATTTTTATGGACTTAATTACTTATTTAGCCAGTTCCCTACTGATGGACATTTAGATTCTTCCTGATATTTTGCTACTGAATTCAATGCTGCAGAGAATAGCAGCATATGTGGTTTTGCAGGTGGCAGAGGATAGAATGTAGTTGGCATGGCATTCCATTCCATCGCATGCCTCTACCACAGTTTTTGTGTCTAGTTGCCTGTTCGTGCACAACTCCGTTGTCTAGCCAGCCCTTATGATCTCCTTTCTTTCTCCTCTGTCCTTCATCCCTGTCTGCAGGCACATGGCCACCCACTCAGCCCAGAAACCCCACCAGTGCATGTACTGCGATAAGATGTTTCACCGCAAGGATCATCTGCGGAACCACCTGCAGACCCATGACCCCAACAAGGAGGCCCTCCACTGTTCTGAGTGCGGTAAGAATTACAATACGAAGCTGGGCTACCGGCGCCACCTGGCCATGCATGCCGCCAGCAGCGGTGACCTCAGCTGCAAGGTGTGCCTGCAGACCTTCGAGAGTACCCAGGCCCTGCTGGAGCACCTGAAGGCCCACTCACGCCGGGTAGCGGGTGGTGCCAAGGAGAAGAAGCACCCCTGTGACCACTGTGACCGGCGGTTCTATACTCGTAAGGATGTGCGGCGGCACCTGGTGGTCCACACAGGCCGGAAGGACTTCCTGTGCCAGTACTGTGCCCAGCGATTCGGCCGCAAAGACCACCTGACACGTCATGTCAAGAAGAGCCACTCACAAGAGCTGCTCAAGATCAAGACAGAGCCAGTGGACATGTTAGGCCTACTCAGCTGCAGCTCCACAGTCAATGTGAAGGAAGAGCTGAGTCCCGTGCTGTGCATGGCCTCTCGGGACGTGATGGGGGCCAAGGCCTTCCCTGGCATGTTGCCCATGGGCATGTATGGTGCCCACATCCCTACCATGCCCAGTGCGGGCGTGCCACACTCCCTGGTGCACAACACGTTGCCCATGGGCATGAGCTACCCTCTGGAATCCTCACCTATCTCTTCCCCAGCTCAGCTTCCTCCAAAATACCAGCTTGGATCTACCTCATACTTGCCCGACAAATTGCCCAAAGTGGAGGTGGATAGTTTTCTGGGGGAGCTTTCTGGAAGCCTGTCTCTCTCATCCGCTGAACCCCAGCCCACCTCACCTCAGCCGGCAGCAGCTGCGGCCCTCCTAGATGAAGCACTGCTCACCAAGAGCCCCGCCAACCTCTCCGAGGCTCTCTGCGCTGCTAATGTGGACTTCTCCCACTTGCTGGGCTTTCTTCCTCTCAACCTGCCCCCATGTAACCCATCTGGGGCCACAGGAGGCCTGGTCATGGGCTACTCTCAGGCTGAGGCTCAGCCCCTGCTCACCACTTTGCAAGCTCAGCCTCAGGATTCCCCAGGAGCTGGGGGACCGCTGAACTTTGGGCCATTGCACTCCTTGCCACCTGTCTTTACCTCTGGCCTGAGCACCACGACCTTGCCTCGTTTCCACCAGGCATTCCAGTAGCCGTAAGGAGGCCCTCAACTCAGTCCTGGCTCTGTCAGGGAGCCTCAGTACTTTTCCCATCTGCATCCCCCATGAAGGCAGCTGAGCTTTCAGAGCTGGGTTCAAAAAGAAACAATTCCAGTATCTGTATGGAGCACTTGGTTTGGGGGCTTAAGCTCCAGGATTAGTTCCAGGAGGAATCTTGAGCCCCAACCCCATGAAAAGATGTAATACAATAGGACTTCAGGTATTTTTACTTTTTTTAAAAAATCTGAATCGGGAGCCACACCTAGCCTTCTCCCTCTCCAAAGCATCGGAACCTCCTTCTCTTTGAAGAAGGGAGAGGTCTCTTGAAGACACAGAGGGTTTTACTTCGGATGACCTCGAGAGAAGTAGCCCAAGAAGCCCGTCTTCTGGTCCCAGCCTGCAGACCCCACAGCAGTTGGTCAGGCCCTCCTGCAGAGGGTCCATCGCCTGCTTCCAGTCAATAGGCAGGAGGGAAGGCCTCTGCCTGTTGTTCCCCATTATCTCCATCCCTCCTGTCCTAACGCCTCCATTTTCAGTCAGTGTTTTCCAGCAACGGTACCGTTTACACAGTCGCTTCAGACACACCATTTCACCTCCCTTGCTGAGCTGTTAGCCTTAGAATGATTGCAGTGAACATTGTTTACACACTGTGAATCCATTCCCACCAGTCCATTCCAGCTGGCACCAGCCAGAACCACTTGGTACCTGGTGTTAACTGGAGCCCTGTTTACAAGGCGGAGTCGGGTCCCGACTTCTCTTCATTTGAGGTCACATTTTTCCCCTGTGGGGAAATAAACTGACTTTGGACTGCTTCAGTCTCTGCCATCTTCCATGACTGTGTCTGTTGTTGCCTTCCTTGGCAGAGTCCACAGGAGACAGGCAAGAAGATTGGAGCAGTTTTCTCACAGGTCTGCAATTCTGTTTTTCTTCAAGTACATCATGACCCCCTCATCCTCCTTTTGAACTGGAGAGAGGGGAAGAAATGAAAGGCATGCCCACTTCCACTCCCCACCCCCCACCCCCATTCCTTAATCCCTACCCTAAATATCATGAGTTGTTATTGGTCTTGGAAGGAGGGATTTGGGTTCTAGGCTGGTGTGGATAGCAAAGGAGAGGGTGTGAGCCCCTCATATGTCTCTCCTACCTGTCCCGTTTTCAGGAAGTTGTAGAATTGTTGGAAGAAGAGTTTTCAGAAAGTTAGGACTGGGCAGATAATTAAGTGCTAATCATCATCGTATCATGTATGGGGGTATACGTCATGTATGGGACGTATCATGCGAGGTATACATCATTGCCTCCCATACCAGACTTTTTTCTTCTCCAGTGTTCCTCCTCTCTCTTCCACTTTGCAGTCCCTCGGGACTCCAGGCCACTGTGCATAGGCTTCTCCGCTCTCCATCAAAGAACTTCCACCTTCCTCTTGTGGCCCCTCACTTTTGCCCTCAGTACTCAGCAAGTTTTCTTGCAATAAACGATTAATTCTCTTTTGACTTGTGGGGCTCCCTTGGTGCAGACAGCACAGCTCTTGCCCAACTGAACCTCACCCTGCTTCATCTCAGTTCTGCATGGGCTTCGCTCTTCCCGCTCGTGGAAGGGAGGCCTCTCAGGGACCACCAGTATGGGGCCCTCTTGAGACACTTCCACTCTGATTCAGAAACACACTTCTACCTCTTTACTGTTAACTCCTACAGATGGCAGCCAGCAGTTTCTGGGCACTTCTCTCGGCAGGTGCCTCATACTGGCTTCTGGCTTCTTCACTAGGGTTTCAGGACAGACTACCAAGGAACTGCCTCAGCCTCTTCCCAGTTCTCCCTGTCCCCCTCCTGTCTAGAAATCACTTTGGTTTATGAGCAGGTACAAGACCCACGCTTCTGTTCAGTGCAGGCCAGTACTCTTTCTTTGAGGTGAAAGCCTTAAATGTAGCTTCCTGGCCTTGATTGGAAGCAATGTGTAATGAATAAACATGTTTTCATTTAGGCAGGCTAGCTTGGGATACCTTTTTTTTTTTAAAAAAGACAAAACCAGATACAAAGATGTCTGGCAAGATTAGAATCAGACTAGGTGATTTACTTCTAAAAATTAGCTTCAGTGAGTCCCAGGGACTAATTAAGGTTTACTTTTAAAAGCGTCCACCTTGGTACGCAGCCCCCTTCTGCATGCTATGCATGTTATTGGGACTCGTGTATAGGAGATGGTAAGTGAGGACCCAGTTGGGACTCAGTGCTGCCATTGTCCTTGTCGTCTCTGACCTTCATCACTAGACCCAGCAACCCTCGCCCCTCCTTGCCACCTTTTCCGTACCTTTTGTTTACAGAGGTAAAGGGGCCTCTGGCTATGGAATATGAAGTCTCGGACTGTTAGAGGAGTCCCTTCTCTGCCTTCTCTTTCCTGTCCCTTCCTTGAATTCTCTCCCCCATTAGTGATGCTGGGAAACTCATAGGACAGGCAAAGCAACTTTAAAATCTTGTAACTTGGGGCCTTGGCCCTCCTCCCTCCTCTTCCTTCCAGTCCTGTTCCTCCCATTCTTCCTTCAATGCTCTTCCCACCCACAAAGAATTTTCCTATCACTGTGAACTTTGCTGGTGCAGAGGAACATCTGCCTGCACCTTTTTTTTTTTTTTGGACTGTAGATAGCCAGCAATTCTTAAACCTCCCTTTCCAAAAAAAAAAAAGAGTCCTTGACCTCTTGTTCAAAGGATAAGAACAGCTTTATCCTACTCAGTACCAAACCCACTTCAGTACCCTTACTGAGGCCATGAGAGCCTAGGGGTTTCTGCCCAGGACAGGAGCCATGGCATGTTGGCAGAGACCAAACAGGGACCAGGAAAGGGGGGGATGTCCCCTTCCCCACCGCCTCCAACCTCTGTCAGCGATGAGCTGCCCTGAACAGTGGCAGGCACCTCCCCCTCTGCACAGAAGCTAGTCAGGGTTGAGTGCGGTCCTGGGGGCCAGGGGGTAGTAGCATGCCAGCTGGGTCAGCTCAGAGGATCTGCACATCTTGGGAGAGGGGAGAGGAACAATGAGTTTCTTCCCCATTACCTTTTTGGCATTTTGTTTATGAAATCCGGGAAGCAGGTGTGATTCCTTTTTTGCTCGTAGATATTGTCTTAAGTTGAATTTCTACTCCCCTAAACTTTTCCCCTAGTAGCCCTTTAAGTCCCTATGCCGCCTCCTTTTTGGTAGCTGTTTTCTCCAGCCCCGCTCCGTCTCCCCTCTTATCTAGGAGCTGTTTTTAAGCACGACTTTTTTAACAGTTTATATTGTACAGGATCAATATTTTGCTTTTTAACAAGGATATTTATGTAGTAAGAAACTTTTGCCTTAGGCAGGTGTTGGCCAGAAAAGTCCAGATTCCTCTGGGACCCCACCCTGGCCTCTCCTGGAGCTCTGAACCTGCTGTGGAAGGAACTGGCTGTGACCTCACCACTGGAAAGTAGGGTCTGTGGTGAGGGAAAGGGGTGTACTGGTTCTGACAGGAGGAGGATCCACCATGGTAATCAAGTGCCTCTGTGGAGGGGTTGGAAAAGAAATGTTCTAGTTCAGTTTCTTCAGATGTTCGCCTGCTTCCTTAGTGGATTCTCCCCATAATGCACCTCTCCAACTCTCACCATTTGGCACTGGAACTCCTGAAACACCACTTCTCATACACCCCACTCCCTCTCTCCCAGTGGTCAAGGTTTTGGAGCCACTCTTTCGTAATACCAGATTATTTAAAGAGAGAAAAATACAAGACAAAACCTTCTAGCACTTTGTAAACACAGTGAATAACCTCTTGGAATATTTTTGGCTTTATATAAAACAAGGTTTTTAATTGTAAAATATAAGTGCCATTAGAAAATGCACAGGGCCTATCTTTGTTAAAGTAGATTTTTCAATGTTTTACAGAATGACATTTTCAAAAAAAAGTTTTTATAATGAAGTTGTTTATTAAAAACTTCTGAATGATGTGTTTGGAAGTTGTGAACCTGTCTCATTGGGAGGGGGTTGGAGAGAACCTGAGGAAGAACTGGAGTCTAGACATCATTAGCATCCAAGGGGATGGTGGGTGTGATAGAGCGCACAGTGAGAACCCTTCACATTAGCACCTACAAACTCTGCATTTTGAAATGAAAGATCTTTGAGGTAAGTGGCATCATGCTACTTAATAATCTTGGATGCAAGAATCAAAAAATCAAATGGACTCCATGAAATCTCACACCACCGCAAATGCCAGGTGGAGTGCGGTCTTGAGTTAGTACCGGCTCACCGGCTCAGACGTGGCAGGCTTGAGCGTTCCTGTTTCTGCCATGTCTTGTGCAGTTGTGACCATCCTCAGGCCCTTCCATGTGGCTTGTCCCTTTATCAAAGCATGCTGCCACGATTCCAGTCATTCTCACACAATGCTGACCAGGAATGGAAAGGGACCCTTTCCAGGCCCTCTAAGGAGAGAGGAGTCCTTTTATTCACAGGAGCCCTGTAAGTATCTTCTGTCTCATTGGCCTTGATGGTGTTCTGTGCCATCCCCAAGCCAGTCACTGTAGACCAGTGGTGACAACACTGAGCCAAGGGGAGGAGTGGAACTTTGGCATGCAGTTAGAATGAGGAATGGATGCTGGTTGTCCAAGAAAAAAATGTCATCCATGGCTCAAGGTGCACAGCTGGTTGTGACAGAGCTAGGACTTGACCTTGCCCACACTTGTGCCTACCCATCTGGTTCAGATGGATTCTTGAAAGGAGTCATGGCTTCACCTGATGTTGCTTGGCCAGTCCAGCAAAGGCGGTCATCGCTGTTCTGAGCCCCATCCCTTGTACTGAGTGAGATCCTCTCATCCGAGGCTCAGACTGAGCTTGCTTTTCTGTGGTCTGGAGCAGTGTCCATAGCAAAGCAGTGCAAATCACTCCAGAGTCCAGCCCAAGACTACGGGACATCCCATGTTAATGTGTGTTAACAGGTGTTTTATGCTCAAAGGCAGTGGGCTGGCCCTTCATCTCTTTGGCTTGTTGACTTGCGTAACTCCACCCCAATGGGTCAGACCTCTGCTAGGGCCCCAAGGACATCCAGGAGCTGCATTCCTGGGAGTGGGTCTGGCGGCTCAAAGCCATCTTTTCCATTGGATAGGAAGAAGCTGAAGGCTTTACGGAGGAGGTGGCAAAGACTTTCAGGTGAGGGGCTGGAGTATTAGGTATACTGACCACCATGGGCCACAAGTTGGGGAGCTGAGATAACAAGACTGTAGGCATGTGCAGGATTAGGGTTGCAGGGGTTGGTCCACCCAGGCTCTTACTCTCCAGGCACAGGCCCTACACTTCAGACTAGAGTTCACATTTGTAAAATGGAACAGAACAAGGGCTAGCCCCCAGGCCCAGGAGGAGATAAAGCAATGTTCAGCCCACCAGCCCATGAGGATCCAGCTCTTGGAGGGAAACCAGGCAGAGACCCACTTGCTCCCTGGTTGGCTGCATCTGAAATTTCCCTTGTCCCTGATTCTCCCACTTCAACCTCGTTTCTTCCTTTTACCACAAATATTTTGAGCACCTCAATGTGCCCAACTACTATGCAAGTTTCAGTCTGGTCAGAGACTGAAGAATACCTCTAGAGTCCTTTGCATTTGCCTGAGTAATTTATCCTCTGCAAAGCTACCCCAAGGCCACAGTAGAGTGGGCACTGAGCAACTCAGGTGGGAAAATTACTGCTTGGCATGGTGGCTCTGATGGAAGGTTCTATCTGTCTGTGATCTGGGTCCCTGTTCAGAGCTGTTTCTTGCTTGCTACACTCCTGCACTATCACTCTCTTCCCACCCCCGACTCCTAGTTCTGTCTGGGTGCCTGCAGTCGCAGCCCCCTGCCCCTCCACCGGGTCCCTCGCCCCTTATTAGCTAGGGAGCCCTGGTGAATCACACCCGAAAAGGGGTGGGGGCGAAAGGGGGCGGAGCGAGCCCTGCAGGAGAAGACCGCGCGTCTAGGCCTCCTGCAGGCTGTCCGCTGGGGTCGCCGCCAGCCACCGAGCCGTCCCTCTCGCGGAGTGCACAGCGTCGCCCCTGCGCCCCAAGCCCTTCCAGGCTCGAGGCTCCCGCAGGTTATGGCGGACGAGGGTTCGGGTCGGGGGGCCTGGAAACCGCCGCGCGCCTGGTCCCTGCGTCTGGGGCCCGAGAGGCTGGGGGACGGCGGGTACCCAAGACCC
>NW_011494739.1:823606-827676 GCF_000754665.1 Bison bison bison
TGCCGCCACTGACCTGAGCCCGGAAAACCGGCCTTGTCGGGGACGGCGCCCCAGCAACCTGTCGCACAGAAGGGTTGGGGGCTCGAGCTGGAGCCGGCGGGAAGGTCGAGGAAATGACGACTGAGAAGGGCGCCATCTTCATGGAGGAGGCGGAGGTGGGGGGCGTGGGGCAGCCGGGGGGAGGGGATGAAGGTGGTGGAGAAGCTGGTGGGGGGGAGAGGAGAAGCTAGAGGTGGGAGCGGAGGCGCACGAAGGCCTGGGGCCCCTGAGCTTGGTGGCCCGGTTGTGGACCCGCTGGGAGCCGTCAAGTGGGGAGCAGGAAGCCGTGAGTGCCCAGGCGAACAGGGCCTACCTACGAATGGAGCACAGCTCTGGGCGCACGCGCCAGTTGTACCTGGTCCCAAGGAGCTACATCATCCAGAATATTTCTGGCTTCTGGGTCACTGCCTTCCTGAGAGGCTAGAGGCCACTATTACAAAGGACATAAGGAAACTTGGGTTGGTAAATATGTTCACTGTCTTGATTGTAGTAACGGTTTCATGGCATGTGTATATATGTCAAAACATGGGACTTCCCTGGTGATCCAGTGGTTAAGACTCTACGCTTCCACTGCAAGGGGTTGCAAGTTTGATCCCTAGTTGGGGAACTACGATCTCACATGCCACACAGCATGACCAAATATATATATTTGAACAACATATCAAGTTGTGTAGTTTGTCAATTATAATTTAAAATATAAACGTAAAGTCTTTTAAGAAGGCAGCTATAGTAGTGGCTAGAAGAACAGGTTTTGGAAGCTGGCTTCTTCAGTTGAGTACTACTACAGCTCTCTGGAGAAGGCAGTGGCACCCCACTCCAGTACTCTTGCCTGCAAAATCCCATGGACGGAGGAGCCTGGAGGGCTGCAGTCCACGGGGTCGCTAAGAGTTGGACACGACTGAGCGACTTCAGTTTCACTTTTCATTTTCCTGCATTGGGGAAGGAAATGGCAACCCACTCTAGTGTTCTTGCCTGGAGAATCCCAGGGACGGGGGAGCCTGGTGGGCTGCCGTCTATGGGGTCGCATAGAGTTGGACATGACTGAAGCGACTTAGCAGCAGCAGCAGTAGCAGCACAGCTCTCACCTGCCATGGGATGGCTCAGCAGTCTAGCTGAACTACTGGGGCTTGTAACCTTATCTCTTGAGTCGCTCAGTCGTGCCCGACTCTTTGCAACCCCATGAATCGCAGCACACCAGGCCTCCCTGTCCATCACCAACTCCCGGAGTTCACTCAAACTCTTGTCCATTGAGTCGGTGATGCCATCCAGCTATCTCATCCTCTGTCGTCCCCTTCTCCTCCTGCCCCTAATCCCTCCCAGCATCAGAGTCAAGGAGGCTAATAACAGAACATGCCTCAGAGGATCATATTCAAGATTAAGTGAGCTAACACATGGAAAGTATCCCCAGTGTCTGGAACACAGGAAATATCCCATGAATGGCAACCAGCATCTTTTTCACTGGTTCGGTACTAAGACTGGATGGACCTAACAGGCGACTATTGTTTTTGTTTGCTGTGTATCCCTTACTATGGTGAATCGTTGTTTCCTAATCACCCATTCCACGTGACTTTGGTGGACAGAAATTCACAGTATCCAATATCCTTGGGGTATGCAGCCTGTTAATAATACTCAGTCCCCCTAGATGTAGTGATTGGTCCAAGATGTACAAACAATAATCCCAGCTGGGCCCCTTAGAGACCTTTCCTGGGATTTATCTATGTTGAATATACTAACATAATGGGAAGTCTTTTTCTTCTGGGCTTTCTTAACTGGCTTATGTAGGCCTTGGACTTCCCTGGTGGCTCAGATGGTAAAGAATCTGCCTGCAATGCAGGAGACCTGGGTTTGATCCCTGGGTTGGGAAGATCCCCTGGAGGAGCACATGGCAACCCACTCCAGTATTCCTGCCTGGAGAACCCCCATGGACAGAGGAGCCTGGTGGGCTACGGTCCATGGGGTCACAGAGTCGGACTCGACTGAGTGAGTACAGCACAATGTAGGCCTAGACTGATCTATGCCATGCTCTGCCGGCCTCCCACAGAGGAAGACTGTTGACAATGGGATAAAATGGTACAGAGAAAAGCAGAGTGACGACAGGGAGAATCTTAAGGCTATCCTTTGTGCCCCTGGATCTATCCAGACCTGAAGCCAAACCACTCTTCCTTGATGACTTATGAGCTAATCAATCCTTGGGGCTTTGGGCAGTGTGACCAGTTTTTACTGCCTGACACTGAAAGAGTCTTACATGACAGGTGAAGTGAGTGAGCAGCAAACTATTAGAGCTGGGAATCCTTTAAAAACCAGGTCTCACTGCTACCAAAGCTCACACTTACTTGCCATTTCCTACCTGGGGGGCCAGAGGGGCGTGATGAGTGACTCAGTATGGAGGGGTTGGGGAGGTGGGAGAGGCTTTGAACATGCACCAGGCAGAGCGGCAGAAAACCTGATGTGAGACTGAGCTTTAGGGGAAACCACTCAGCTCAACCCACTGGGGGAAATCTGTGTCACCTCAGACCTGTAACCCTTGCAAGAAAGTCAAGAAACATGACAACAGGACAATGACATATTTATTTACAATTGGACCAAAAAAAGGCATACAGGCATCTTTTAATTAAAAAAAATGATGATGATTAAAAAAGTCAGAAAAATTGATGTCTGAACCCTTGATGAGGAGTCTGTTTACTCACTCCCCCCCAAAAGAGAATCCGTTAGGGAAAAAAATTCAAGATGTGAATGAACAAGACTCCATTATCATACTCTACTGCTTGGGTTCCCTTTCCTCCAACCTGATTCTTGGTGGACGCCGCTTGGTACTGCGGAGTCACTGTGAGGCAAGGTTGAGAAAATCACTGGTTTGACTGGTGGAGCTGGTGAGGGCTGCTGGGAGAATATGGGGATGGGGGTGAGGGGGGTATGTTCCTAGCTTAGCCAGCATCCTGAGCTTTGTCTTGTGGTGGGGGTCCTAATGGGGCTGGAGCAAGGGTGAGCGGCTGTTACTTAAACCCTGACCCCAGGGTATGTTTGGTCTCTTGCAACTTGAGAGCAAAGGTCTGTGACAGGCATGGGGGAGGTCAGGGGTTAGGAAGAGGGGGCGCCAATGAAGAAGCCAGGCATCCGTGTCAGCTCCTCTTTCTAACTTAGGCTCCTTGCTTCTTCCTGGGACTCAGGGAAGGAAGGACACAACTTACTTTCCACTCTCCTTCTTGCAGGTAGTGTTCTGGGTGTTCCCCAAAGGAGGCAAGAGCTCAGACAGGAAGTCAAGGGGCAGGGTCTGGCTAAAAGAGCTGTGTGTGGGCACTGAGGCTGGGGGATGTCAAGGAGAGAATGCCTCTTCCCAGCCACCGAAAGAGGAGATCTGAGGTCTCCAGGCCTTGTCCTGCCTTGGAAGTGGGGGAGGAGAGGGTTCCCACCAGCACACACTGCAAAGAGCAGCACATCCCCCTCCCTGCCCAACCCAGGAAGGGGCTGAGGAGCAACCTGAGGGGTGAGGACCCTCATCCAGACAGACGCGTGAATGCTTCGTTTGGCTCTGGAAATACTTGACCCCAGATCCAGGGTTTCTTGGCACGAAAGACAGTTCATTCCAAGTCTCTCCTCTGGTCCAGCAAACTCCTGCTGCTCTGAGCAGGGGCGATTCCTGCTGTCCTGGGGCACTTGGCGCCCAGTACTTCTGGGGGATTTCCTTGGCTTAACCAAGATCTGGGCTTGCTCCAGTGACAAGATGACCAGAGGCCTGGTGGGGAGCCCTGCTTTGAGCGGCCCTGGGAGGAGGCTAGGGAGGAAGGAATAGGGAGGGGAAGGGGCTGGAAGAGGCTGGTTGGCACTGAGGATGCGAGTCCGGGCTGAGCTGTGCTTTGTCGCGGCATCAATGGTGAGGACGGGCAATGAGAGGCTCAGAAACCTCCCGGAAGCCCCGGGCGTTTCCTCTTCCAGTTAGTTGTGGGGTAGCCAACAGCCCTGAGGAACTGAGGTGGAGACAGTGACCAGAACCCAGTGTCTTGGTGGATTTATCCATCCTGGATCCATTTGTT
>NW_011494739.1:827776-848959 GCF_000754665.1 Bison bison bison
GAAAAAAACCCCAAACCAAAAATACACCTGAATAAACAGGTCCGAGAGTTCCTGCTGGAGGGAACTTCCTTAGCACTGAAGAAAAACAACCCACAAAAAACTCATCCCCCATAGAACTGCAATAAGATGATGAAGAAAATGCGAGATTTATCTACAGGCCTCCCCGCCCCCCACGCAGCCCCGGGATCCAGGAACACTGTGCCAGGAGTTACATTCCAAACGAGCAGGAGTTGTTTTATTTTGCGTGCCTGCACTTCCCTGTGCGGGGCGGCTTCCTGTCCGTGGATGCAGTGGGCCAGACCGTGGTCCACCCCCATCAGTCTATCTTCACGGCAGCGTAGATCTTGCGGACAAACATGTAGGCTGCATAGAAGCCGATGGTGCCCGTGAGGAGCCAGAAGGACAGGACCATGAGGGCCGTGTAGCCAAAGTAGAGGAGAGAGGGAATGAACTCGACGATGTCCAGCTGGGGCGCGAACAGGGAGAGAAGGGGGACACTCAGTGCCAGCCTGCTGTGGCCAACCAGGTGTCCCCCAACCTTGGCCCGGACCTCGTGGGCAGGCAGTGAGGGGCAGGTGGGGCACACGGCCAGGGTGAACCTTCATCAGCACCAGGGCCTGTGCTCCGCCCTGGATGCTCACGACCACTATCGTGGGTTATTAACCCATTTTACAGAGGAGCTGGGATTCGAACCTGGAGTCAGAGGGCTAGGAGCCCAAGGCCCATATCCACTGACCAGGCCATTCCATGTCGGAGTAGGAGTCTTCCTGGGGAAGGGCCTGGGAGCTCACTGGGAGACGGGGCTGACCTCAGGGCCCACTGCCAGAATGACGAAGGCAGGAAGGCCACAGCTGCCACTTCCCCACCCTCCACAGCCCCCAGAACCGTGCAGGGAGACTTGCGGATGGCTGGAGCACAGAAGTCGGGGGAGGAGAGAGGCGTTCACAGCTCCTGACTGTGGACCAGGGTCACCATGAGCCTGTCTCAGCCTCTGGTGCTCTCCGCCTGAGTGCGCTCTGTCACTTTTATTACCGTCACATGGGAGTCCTGGGGAGTTGATCCTGGAGCATCTGAACCCCTTAGCTGAGTTCTCAGACCTGGGCAGTGATGCCAGGGAATCTGTCATGTGCCAAGTGGAGCTAATCTGGGACCTTGGTATCAAGACCTTCCTGCCCACCAGGGCCCGAGTGGGGCCTGTTCCAGGGCTCTTGGGCAGACACATGGTCACAAAATGCCAGGAGTCCACAAGAAAACAGTAAGGGTCACTGTTTGAGACCATCTCCCTGAAGTCAAATAGCCACAAACTGGGGGATGAAGGCCATGTCTTCCAGCTCAACCACCCATCTCTCTTTATGGGCTTTCTTGTGGCTGAAGGTGGGGTGAAGGTGATGGGGGGGACAGAGTAGTGGTAAATCCAGTGAAAACCAGAAAAGGAGTGAGGCAAAAGGCGGTGCTAGAAAGTTCCTTAGAGTTAAGACAGGCCAAGGCCATCATGTTTCAGACAAGGCTCTCGGGCTGGCTTTAGAGCAGAGCAGAAAGCCTCGGGCAGAGGCAGGAAGGGCAGGAGGCTGAGCTGTGACCTTTGTGTAGGCGGCTATGGAAGCAGGCTTCACTCGCCCAACACTGGCTCCTGTCTTCCTTTTTTCCGGGGTCTTGGGTACCCACTCCCTACTCTGTGGTCCTGTTGGGGCTGTCATTCCAGTACAAAGCCTAAGCTAGTCAATCAGAGTACACCAACCTACTGGACATGAGGAACAGTGAAGGGTGACATATAACCTGGGCCAGTGAGCATCTTCCCTGGGACTGATAGTATGACGACAGAGGACTGGGCCAGTGAGCATCTTCCCTGGGACTGATAACATGAGGACAGAGGAAACACTTTCTTTTATCGCTAGGGCTGCAAAGCTAAAAAGAGACTCTACGGCGGCTACTGGCCATCCTTCTACTTTGTGAAAAGATCCTACCTGCAGACTGAAGCCAAGAAAACACACACAGAGCTGAGGTATAAACACAGAGCCCTGATAACCATTTAAGCTGCTGGATCTAACCAAGCCTGAAGCTGTACTTCAAGTTCTTATTAAAGTTACATAAGCCAAAACATTCTCTTTTTTTTGCTTAAGCCAGCTGGAACTGGGTTTTGGTCACTTTCCATTCAGAAGAGTTTCTGATAAATAGGGGCTGTAGAGAAGGGAAATTAGATTTGTTTTGCAGGATTCCAGCATTAAGATTGATCTGAAGATGGAGTTTGCAGTAAGGCAGATTTCAGTGTGAATCAAGGAAGACCTTAATAATGACAGGAGCTATCTAAAGAGAATGGGAGGTCAGGAGGGAACGCCCTCCGTCACTGATGTGCTAGAGCAGGGCTCAGCAAGCTTCTTAAAGGGACAGGTTATATTGGGTTGGCCAAAAAGTTTATTCAGATTTTTCTGGAAGATAGTATGGAAAAACTGGATCGAACTTTTTGCCCAAGCCGACAGCTGAAGCCATGTGGTCTCTTGTCAAAACTACAATACTCTGCCGCTGTAGTGTAAAAACAGCCTGGACAACAGGTAAATGAATAACCGCCAATAAAACTGTTTACAGCAACAGGCCTGCTGGCCCACAGGCCACCACTGACTGACTCCTTAGCGAGGTGATCCTTTGTTGGGATTGCTGGAGATGGGGCCAGTCAGGGAACTGGAAGCAGGGGTGGAATTCTGCACTCAAATATCTGGACGGTCCTTTCCAACCTGATGTTTTTGGGAAAGGGAATTCCAAGCTTCACTTGGTCAGCCTATGGCTCTAGTTTAGTTTCAGAATACAGCTTGGTTATAAGCAGAGGACTTCCTGCTTTGGAAACCCAAAATACAGTGGCTAAGTCCCGGAGGTGACACAGGGGCCAACCAAAGCAACTCCCAGACTCCCCTCAGTGGCCCATCTGATTTCTGTGTTATGCGCACATCTACCAAACCTGTTGTGGGGATCTGTTTGGACTCTTAAGCCACCCTCTGGGGACAGTGAGCTCTGTGAGTACAGCTGAGCCCCTCAATCTGAGTGCTAAAGCCTGCTTTAGCAGTTTCTGTTCTTATCTCTTTAACTCTTCTCGTTTACATTTATTCTTTCGTGTTACTGTTCTTTTTTCTCCCTGTCTTCTTGAGGTGAACACTATTACCTTACTTCTCTTAAAAGCACTGTAAGGTGATACACTTCCTTTTAGCTCTGCTTTGGTTGTCATCTCACAGGTTCTCCATACAACATTCTCATTGTCGTTTATCCTGAAGGCTTTTGTCACCCAAACATATTCTCTTTCCAAAAAGGTTCTGTTCTAAGAGCAGGAACAGTTCTAGAATGACCTTGGTCCTCCCCATTCTTGGTAGAAAAGTAAGATTTAGACACTAGAGGTTTTTCCCCAGCACCCCCTCCCTACAGGCCTGCCCTGAAAGGGCAAAGGGGCTCCCTCATGCAGGGTGGTACCTTGTTAACAAAGTAAAAGATGGCATAGACCAGGACATAGAATGCAGATCCCCCGGAGACTAGGAAATTCCTCCACCACCAGCGGTAATCCTGAGAAGGAAACAGAGAAGGGTCATTGCTGTCTCCAGGCTGAATCTCTTCCCCAAGTTTCACAGTTGCCTGAGGAGCTTAAAGACCCTGTATAAGGATGGTAATATTTGGGGTCATGTGAAGGTTTTATGCCTTGACTGTGATGGTGGTTACACCACGGCATGCATTTCTAAAAACTTACACAACTACAGACTAAACAGGGTGAACATTACTGTTAATAAATTACATCTCAATTTAAAAAATCAACAACCAAAGAATACTATTAACATTAGCATCTCGTGAGCAAACGTTCACCACATGCCACGTCCTGTTGTAGGTGCTGATTGTGAATCAGCTCAGAGTTCACGAAGCAGCCCTCTGAGTTAGGTCTGGAAGGCACACAGAGGTTAAATGACTGCTCAAGAGCTACTGGAGGAGCCAGGTTTCAGCCCAGGCTGTCTGTCTCAGAGCCCTGACTTTGCTCATTCTGCCAAGAGCTAGTCCCCAGATGGAGGGCAGGTTACCGAAACGGTGCCAGCTGTTGAAGAAATCCCTACTGGAGTGGACTCAGTACTCACAAGTACTGTCATGAGGTCGTGGTGACCTCCACCCACAACGAGTCTATAGCTGAACAAGCGGAAGCTCGGCAAGGGGAAGTGACGCACTTGCCCAAGGCCTCAGAAGACATGGAACCACGTGGGAAACCCAGTTTCCCTGACCCATTTGATGCTGGCCCCAGGTCCCCCTACCCCCAAGTGCTGGCCACGTTCCCCTCACCTCTGCACACAGCTGGAAGTACACCATGACAATGCTGATCTGTGAACAGGACACCACCAGGATGATGAAGACGAGGAACAGGAAGCCGAAAAGGTAATAGAACTGATTCTCCCAGATCGCCTGCGGATGCATCAGAGCCGGCCTTCAGCGGGCCCGCCCCTGCCCCTGCAGTCCTTGCCTGCGCTCGGGAACTCCACCCCACAGTCGGGACTGGCAGGAATGGAGAACGATCATGACACCACTGGGGCCTGTGGTCCTGGCTTGTGCCTGGCCTGGTCTCTCCTCTCTGGAGCAGAGGGTGAGCCAGGCTGTCCCTAGGGAGGGGCTGGGGCATGGCTGATCCTACCATGGGTGGGCCCTAGCCTGAACTCAGCAGCTTGTGGAAAATAACAAATCCCACCCCAATCAAAATTACACAGCAGCCACCACTAGCTGGGGTGGCTCACCATGTACCAGGCACATGCTACATGCTTTATGCACACAACTCCACATGTCAGCCTGTGAAAGGGTGGCCTTTTACAGTGAAGGAGTCAAGGTTCAGAGAGATCAGTGGCTGGCCTGGGGTCACACAAACAGAATAGAGGTGGCCTCCTTAGGCAGGCAGCCAACCCATCCCAGGCAGGGCTGGGTGGGCGAGGGGGTATCAGCTGGGCAAACTGGGCCACTCCAGAGGTGTGGTTGCTTGTCCAGCACTGATTTAGGGCAAAGTCCTCTCTCTGTACTGGACACCGAGCTGGGTCAGCTGGCCTTAGATGGCTCTGAAGAACCCTTCTGCCAGCTTTCATCTGGGCAGGCCTGAGAGAGGAGCAGTCATCATTAAAATAGCAGCTTTGAGTTAAGAAGCATTTCCTGAATGTCAAGCACTGTGCCTTTTACAGACATTATCATGTTCCAGCCTCATAATGATCCTGAGAATTAAGCATCATTTCCCACATTTTCCTAGCAGTTCCGAGTAACCAAGACAGGTAAAGACATGTGCGGACCCAGAAATCAAAACAGATGCAACAATGCTACTAATAAGGTGGTGACTAATGGCAATATTGCTAACACAGCCAAAGCAGCTTCTAGAAATTTCACTGAGCCCCTCCCACACCAGACCCTGCACACAGGCCCATATCACTTAACCTTCCAAGCTGTCATGAAAGGCAGGACTGTTACTGTATTTTAGGGTGAAGAATGGGGGCTAAGAGAAGTTAAAATTTCTGTCTGAAATTTCACAGGCAGTAGGTGGCAGAGCACCTGAGCAGAGGGGTGGGGACAAGGCTGGTGTGGGTGAAGGTGAGGGGTGGGAGCAAGTAGCAGTACTCACACTGAAGATGAAGAAAAGCTCGATGAACATGGCACCAAAGGGCAGGATCCCAGCCATTAGAATACTGCAGAGAACGGGAGGGTTAACACTGCTGGGAGACCTGGGCCACTGGAAGCTTCGGGCTCCCTCCTGAGCCAGTGAGAATGAGAGTGCTAACACAGTGGAGTAGGTCTAGTGCTTTTGCATGCTTTTGTACCACTACAGTCATTCAAGAGGTGTGCATCCTTCTCCCCATTTATAGATGGGGAACTGCAGTGCAGAGAAGGGGCGTGGCTTGCCCAAGGTCCCAGGCAGTTGCAACCTGTCACCCTGCACCTTTCCACCCCACCCCCGCCCGGCCAACACCTAGTCTGGCTACAACTTGGTCCTCTCTATACTGGAGTGAAGCTGAGCTCTTATGAAGTCTAGAGCCAGCCACGGTGCAGCCCCTGCCGGGGAGGGTACCCTCGTCCACGTCTTCCCAACGAGACGGCTCAGGAAGTGTCAGCCTTGTGGACCCCAGAAGCGCCCCCATGGCCCCTGCTGGAGACTCACCCCACGAATCGGTTCATGTACCACCGCTGTTCGGGGATCTGCCGGGGAATCTGGTTGGTGCGCACAGGGTTGTCATATGGCTGCTTACGGAAGCCGAAGTAGTAACCCAGGTAGACCAGAGGCAGGGAGATCCCAAACCACATACAGAGCAGGGCCACCATAGTGGGAAAGGGCACCTGTGGGCACAGCACTGTGAGGCTCCACGAGCCCTGAAGCCCAGGCCAGGGCCATGCAGTGGGGATGGGGACCTTTTGGGTCCCAGGGCAGGAAGGGCTCAGTAGGACACCATAGCAGGGAAGCTTCTACAGACACACCCCACACAGGGCTCCTGGCCAGACCACCCTGGGGTGGACCCCAGCCCTGGGAAAAGCGGAGGGCAGACGGAGGACCAGCTGAGCCACAAAGTGAAGGAGGAACCACGGCATCCCACAGGACCTTGTCACCAGGGAGAATGTGGGGAGAGAACAAGGGAGGGCCTGAGAACCGGAAGGGGAGATGAAGGGTCAGAATAAAGGGAAATTACATGTGCTATGTTAAGTGGAAAAAAAAAAAAAAACCAGAAGTACACAAATAGTGTGTTTCCAATTTTGTTCAATGAAAACACCACACTATACCACTAAGTGAAAAGCTGGATATCAAACTGTATGTACAGGACTCCATTTTAATGAAAATGTCCCAATACTTAAATATGCATACACGCCCAGAGAGGGATTGCAACTGATTTTTCATTTTCTTCTTTAATCCCCATTTGCAGTCTTACATTTTTCATGCAAAATGAAAGAAATAAATATCTGTAAAGTATTTAGAACAAAACTTATTCCAAAGTAAGCACTATATGTTTGCTATTATAATTTTACAATTACATTATTCCATTTTAAATACATCTAAAAAGAGGTTGAGATGAGACAGAGGATGAGATGGTTGGATGGCATCACTGACTCAATGGACATGAGTTTGAGCAAACTCTGGGGGATAGTGCAAGACAGGGAAGCCTGGCATGCTGCAGTTTACGGGGTCGCAAAGAGTTGGACATGACTTAGCGACTGAACAACAACAAAAAGAGGTTAGAAGACTGCAAAAATAGGAAATTTCCTGGCTAAGACTCTGTGCTTCCACTGCAGAGGGCATAGGTTTGATCCCTGGTTAGAGAACTAAGATCCTGCAAGCCACACAGTGCAATCAAAGAAAAAAAAAAAGACCGTAAAAACATATTAAAGATCTGCATTAACTTTTCTGTACTTTCCAAAATTTCTACAATGAGTGTTTATGGTGAGCAGCTGGTAATTGGGAGGAAAATGTTGAGAATGAGAAGGGAGACAGGTATAAAAAAGAGGAAGTGAGAGGAAGAACAGGACCCGGTCTTTCCTGAGGGCAGCTCCCAGAACCGCTGGGAAGAACCCAATACTCCGAAGCCTGGACTGTGGGCCCCACCCAAGGCCCTTCAATGGGTACCTCAGTGAGAGGGAGGCAGTTCCCTCCACTGAGGCTGGGATGGCAAATGCCTACCCCACCTCTCCTGCAGCTCATCAATCAAGACCATCTCCCCATCTCCAACTGAGTCTGCAATCCTCATACGGGAGCTGGCAGGGACATGACGAGGAGAGCCTTGTTTTGGGATCCTGACCTCATCAAGTCACACCAGGCAGCTTTCCCTTGGTTGAGACAAGGGAAATTCCCCAGTTGGCCCCTGGACTGTGGAAAGCTTCTTTTAGAGAAGTGAGCTTTAGGCAGCTGTCTGAAAAGAGTCCATGGGAGGGTCAGGGCAGATGGATGCACAGGGCTGGGGAAACCCTGGCCAGCCCTCAGCCCCCAGGGCTGGGAACAGACCTCTGGGGACTCAGAAAAGGGAAGGAAACAGCAGGAAGTCACCTGCGGGGATGGGTCTGAGCACAGCTGGCCCTCCCTGGCTGGGAAGGACACTTACCGCTCCTGACGAGTGCTTTCCCCAGATGAAGCAATTCAATACGAAGCAGATGCCAAAAACCACGCCAGGATACAGTGTCGCTGTCTGGAAGCGAGAGACACCAGGCTGGGGAGCTGCTTCTAGGGGGGCTCTCAACTGCTCCCTAGTCGGGGCACCCAGACTACAGGTTCCCAAGCCCTCCTGTCCTGGAGGACTCAGCACCAAGATAATCCCTTCCAGAAAGCGCTCCCTGACCTCTAGACCACGTGGGCTTCCTGCTCCTCCCTTGCCCTCATTCAAGTTCGTGATCTCATGCTGTTGTGACCCTCACAGACGTGAGGTCTCGGGAAGACCATGTCCTGCTCACCGATGTGCTCCCAGCACTCAGAGCACAGTGTGCTCAGTAAGCATTTGTTGAATAGGAATGACCGGATAAAGCTGTTACTAAACACACTGGTCTGCACCTCAACCCAAACCGTCTAGAGTGGTGGGGAAGCTTTAACTGCGTCTTAAGGGCGGCAGGTGCCGCCTCCAAGCGCGTGATCTCACCTAACCTACAGGCTAGATGGGAAGGACCTCCATTATCTCTTTTTAAGAAGAGGACACTGAGGCCCAGTGATGTTAAATAACCCGCATGCCAACTTCACACAGTCAGCTAAGGGTGCAACAGAGGTTCAGACCCCGGCTGTCTGTCTGACTGCAGAGGTCCCACTTCTGACACCCTGTGGGGCAATCTATGCAGTCAGAATCTGGGGCTGGGGCTCAGGCAGTTAACCAAAGCTCTAGACTCACAGTTGAGCCTCCTTCACTACTGTGGCTGTCCGAGCACCCAAGAGAGTCGCCCGCCACGATGCCCGAGGCGCCCTGCAATCTGGCGCTCAGCCTCACGGCCAGTTTTATTTATCTTTGGCCCGTAGCCTCCCACACTCACTAACTGGCCACTGCCCCTCCAGTCTCTGACTCTTGCCCTTTATCAAAGGTACAGTTAATAGCATCTCAGGTATCCGCTTCCTGAGTGTCAGTGCTGCATGGTGACCTGCCATGTGCAGTCTCCTTGCATCCGCACAACCACCTGGAGACACCAGCCCCCACTGGACAGATGAGGAAACCAAGGCCCAGAGAGCTGGCCGAGGCCACCAACCAAGGAGAGACCTGGGCCAGGACTGGGGTCCAGGAGATTCCAGAACTTGAGGCTGCCCTGCTGGCTGCTTCCATCCAATGGAAACTGTCCTCTCCAAGGCCCAGCTCACATGTCATTTCCTCCTTCCTGTCTGTCCTGGTTTATCCTGCTGTGTAGCAGGGAATCCCCTGTCTATCCTCCTGGCTGAAATTTATGGACTGGCCACTGTGCTAGATATTAGGAAGAACAGGGAAAAAGTTCATATCCACAAATGGAGAACAACACACGTGGCACTCATAGGCACAAGGCTGTGCCCCGGCCCCTCTGGGGTGCCAAAGAGGACACTGAAGTCAGAATCAGGGGAGGAGGAGGAGGCTAAGACCTAACCACCCACACAGGTGCCAGAGGAGAGGCACGGTCGCACACCTGCATGACCACGGCAGAGGCCCACCTGGGAAGGGAGGCAGAGCTCCACACCAGAGACGGGTCACAACCTTGCAGAGAAAATGGGGAGGTCTAGCATAGCCAAGGGTCCATGAGAAGGGCAAAGATGCCTGAACATGGCCAAGAGTCCTTGGGATAGAGGTGGGAAGGAATTCATGCACTAGTTGGCAGGAGAACCATCCACACTTCATGGCTGAGGGGAGGCGGGGGGTCATAGGATCGGAGGAGGAAAGGCAGCCACCCAGGTTGTCTGCCTTGGGGCCTGGGTGGATGCCGGCAGACAGGGTTTGTGCTGGGACCCACCCAGGGAGACTTGGAGGCTATCTGGTGGGAGACTTCATCAGGGAAGTCTCACCAGGGGAGAAGAGGGCTGGGTTTTACAGTTCTCAAGATCCCTGGCTCTCAGTACACAGCGGCCCAAGGAAAACATCCGATGCATCAAGCATTCATAGTAGCCCGAGAAAAACACCCGATGCGTGATGAACTCAGGAAACTTTTTTGATCTTTCCAGAACAACTGAAGCTCTTCCATACAGAGGGATTACTAAGTGCCAGGGTATTAGCCAGAGTTGGGCTAGCCTGAGTTCCCCTGAGCTTTTGAAAGTTGTGAGAATGGTTTCAGAAGGCTGGGTCTAGAGGCTTTTCCCAGTTTGGCACCAGGGGTTTCCCTGGTCCTGTAAGGGCTCACTTGCTCTAGGAGAAGGGGCTCAGGACTCCTAGTTGTCCTCCTGTTTCCCAGGTGTTCTCCTCTTTTCTGCTGCCAAGAATTCTCCTCACCACCAGGACAGCGATCGTCAGGAGCTGACCTTCCTCAAGAGGAACAGCGGCACCAAGGCTGGCAAGCAGGCTGACAGTGATGTGGGGCCTGGCCTCTCCCGCCTGTGGCAGGTAATTCTCCCTTTACTCTGCTGGGCAGGGTGTTCTCCTGGCAGCCCTGCTGATCAGGTTTTGACCTTAAACTGTTGACACCTGGGCTTGGCGCCCAACTCCTATTATTCTGAACCCCCTATTTCTACTTGTTTGAGCCATGGGACAACGCAGGCTAAAAATCACATTTCAATTCCCTCTTTTCATCAATGTGGCAACTAAGGCCTTCAGAGGTAAGCACCCACGGGTGAGGTGAGAGCCCAGGGCTCCTCCTTGGGTGCACCCCTCCCACCCCTCGTGCTGCTGCCCAGCCTCTGGCCTTGAACATCCCCCAGGACATGCCTCTGCTGCTCCCAAGGAGCCCAGGAGGAAGCACCTCGGCTCCCCACCAGCACAGGGAGGAGGTTTGGGACACTTACGCAGAAGGCCCCTTTCTTCCACCGATGGCCCTTCAGAGTGCGGTACAGACGGCCAGCTGAAAATCCACCAAATACCCTGTGGGGAAATGGTGGGGTTCCACACCAAGGAGACCTGTTAGCTGAAGCGGAGGCCACCTAAGTCAGCCCCGAGCCCCTCAGACACACCTACCCCATGAACATGAAGAGGAAGCAGGCCGTGGTCATGAGTGCTCCCCGGCTAGAGGGTGACAGCATCCCGAGCATGGCCACAACTGAGGAGGGAATGGGAGAGAGGGGAAGTCAGGGTCTCCAAAGCCCAGGGCCCCATCCAGGCTGGCTGACAGGGCCCCGGCGCAGGTGAGGCTAGACGAGGCTCCCTTCTCCCTCAGCCCTCCTCTCTACAGGAGAAGACTGGGTCTTAGCTGGGGTTCAGAGGGGTGCAGCAGTTACTATACATCAGCAAAAAAAGAAAAGTGGGCAGACTGACTTCAGCACTGCCTAGAGCCCCTATATAATCATTTTGGGGGGTGTTTTCTGAGAAAAGAGACCTGATTCCAGTCTAATCCTGGCATGGAAAGGGGTAGGTCATATAATGCCTGGCTGCAAAAGGAGGCCAACCTCCCCATGCTAATCCGTGGCTTCAGTGGCAGTGTGGCTGTGCGTGCGCTACGGATGGTGCTGGCAACATCTGAGCAGCAAAGCGCTGGGGCCTCTGGCTGAGAGGACCAGCCCTTCTGCCGGGACAGATGCTTCTGTCTGGCCCAGAGATGCTGACACATCCCTCTGCCTCAGGAAGGGAAGCCTACTCCTCTCTCAGACTCAGGCCTGTGCTTCTCCCTCCGCCCAACCCCAGCCCCGCAGGGCCACTCACAGATGACAATGAGGATCATACAGAAGAGCTGAATGCCCGAGCCCAGCAGGGAGCTGAGGATCATGGGGTACTGCGGGGGCCTGAAGACGTCGCCGTGCACCAGCTTCCAGCCAGACTCTTCCATGGTGTCTTCCTGCAGCAAAGGGCCAGACAGTGAGGCTCTTCCTGGGCTCCGAGGAGGCAGCTCCTGCAGGGACCACCCCTAGGACCCACATCCTCTGATTGGGGCTGAGGGTCCCTCAGATGTGTCAACCAGCTCCACTCTTACACAGGAGTGTGAGTGAGAAAGTACTTCCCAGAGGACTGTCACATGGGGAAAGCAGACAGCCGTATGAAAGGAAAATTTCCTCCCCACATGCCACAAACCTACTGCATGAAAAAATAATGTAAACCAACACACTAAAACACTGTGATAGTTTTTGAGTGGTATATTTACAAGTTTTTGGGTTTTTTTACCGATTACAAAAATGATATAAACACACCTTATTTTACTGTGCTTCATTTTACAGCACTTCACAGATACTGTAATTTTTACAAATCGAAGGTCTGTAGCAACCTGCGTCAAGCAAGTCTACCAGCACCGTTTTTCCAAAAGCATTTCCTCACTTCATGTCTCTGCATCACACTTTAGTAATTCTTGCAATATTTCAAAACTTTTCATCATTATTATATTTGTTATAGTGCTCTAGTCTCAGTAATCTTTTTTTTTTTTTTTTTAATTATTTATTTAGTTGGCAGCACCAGGTCTTAGCTGTGGCACACAGGTTGCAGCACACAGGATCTTCAGTTGCAGCATGTGGGATCTAGTTCCCCGACCAGGGATGGAACCTGGGCTCCCTGCATTGGGAGCATGGACTTCCAGCCACTGGACCACTGAGGATCAGTGATCTTTGATGTTACTACTGCAACAGTTTGAGGCTGCCATAAACTGTGCCCATAAAGATGGCAAACAATAAACGTACGGTCTGAATGCTCCATCAACGAGCTGCTCCATCTCTCTCCCTCTTCTTCAGCTTCCCTATTCCCCGAGGTATAATATTGACATTAGGCCAATTAATAACCCTACAACGGCCTCTAAATGTGTAAGTAAGAGGAAGCGTTACATGTCTCTCACTTTAAATCAAAAGCTAGAAATGATTAAACTTAGACAGGAAAGCCTGTCAAAGGCTCAGACAGGCCAAAAACTAGACCTCTTGCACGAAATATTCAGCCAAGTTGTGAAAGCAAAAGAAAAGTTCTTGAAGGAAATTAAAAGTGCAACTCTGGTGAATATAGGAATAAGAAAGCAAAGCAATCTTATAGCTGTTATGGAGAAAGTCTGAGTGGTCTGGAGAGAAGACCAACCCAGCCATAAGATCCTGTTAAGCCAAAGCCTCATTCAGAGCAAGGCCCAACCCTCTTTAATTGTGTGAAGGCTGAGACAGGTGAGGAAGCTGCAGAAGAAAAGTCTGAAGTTAGCAGAGGTTGGTTCATGAGGTTTAAGGAGAGAAGCCCATCTCTGTAACATAAAAGTGCCAAGTGAAAAAAAAAGAAAAAATGCGAAGTGAAGCAGCAAGTGATGATGGAGAAGCTGCAGCAAGTTATCCGGAAGATCTAGCTACATTAACAGTGGCTACACTGAACAGACTTTCAATATAGACAAAACAGCCTTTGATTGGAAGAAGATGCCACCTCTGACTTTCACAGCTAGAGAGGAGAAGTCAATGCCTGGCTTCAAAGGACAGCCTGACTCTCTGTTACAGGCTCATGTAGCTGGTGACTTTAAGTTGAAGCCAGTGCTCATTTACCACTCCGAAAATTCTGGGGCCTTGAAGAATTACGTTAAATCCACTCTGCCTGGATGACAGTACATCTGTTTACAACGTGGTTTACTGAATACTTTAAGCCCACTGTTAAGACCTACTGCTCAGAGAAAAAAAAAAAGACTCCTTTCAAAGTATTACTGCTCATTGACAAAGTACCCGATCACCCAGGAGCTCTGCTGGAGATGTACAATGAGATTAATGTCATCTTCATGCCCATTAACGTCTATCCTGCAGCCCGTGGGTCAAGGCATTGTCTTGACTTTGTGGTCTTATTTAAGAAACATATTTCATAAGCCTAAAGTTACTGTAAGACAGTGTGATTCCTCTGATGGATCTGGGCAAAGTAAATTGAAAACCTGGAAAGGATTCACCATTCTAATGCTGTTGGTTTTTTTTTTTTTTTGGCTAAACTGCGCCATGTGGAATCTTAGTTCCCCAACAAGAGATTGAACCTGCGCACCCTGCACTGGAAGCATGGAGTCTTAACCACTGGACCACCAGGGAAATCTCAGGATTCATCATTCTAGATGCCATTAAGAACATTAGTGGTTCATAGGAAGAGGTCAAAATATGAATATTGATGACGTTGATTCCAAGCTTCATGGATGAAATTGTGAGGTTCAAGATTTCAGAAGTAATTGCAGATGCAGTGGAAGCAGCAAGAGAACTAGAAGTGGAGCCTAAAGACTGGACTGAATTGTTGCCATCTCACGATAAAATTTTAACAGGTAAGGGGCTATTTCTTGTGGATGAGCAAAGAAAATGATTTCTTGAGATGGAATCTACTCCTGGTGAAGATGCTCTGAGAATTTAGCAAATTTCACTGCTGTCTTATTTTAAGAAATTGCCACAACCACCCCAAGCTTCAGCAGCCAACACTCTGATCAGTCAGTAGCCACTAACATTGAGGCCAGATAAAGATAATGACTAGATAAAGGCTCAGATGTTGGTTAGCATTTTTTAGCCCTATTTTTAAATTAAGGTACTTCTTTAGACATACTGCTACTGCACACTTAATAGACAACAGTACAGTATAAACATAACTTTCACATGCACTGGGAGACCAAAAGTTTGTCTCACTTGCTTTACTGTAATAATCACTTCATTGTGATGGCCTAGGACCGAGTCCACAATATCTCTGGGTATGTCTGTACGTGCTCTTACATGTGTAATAAAGTAAAAAAAAAAAATTCTTTAGTATGATACTCAAATGAACAAAAAGTAGTAAATGTGTATCACAGACAATTTTTTAAAAATCCAGAAAGATTGAACAAAAAATATAAAACTTGTAAACATTTAAGGATTAAAAACTAAAACCAGAAAAATATAAAAATGATTTACATATTTAATAATACTGTGTTTTGATCTATTTCCTTAGCCCTTTAGATATGTACATGTGTGTATGTGTATATAGCTTTTAACAGTAAAACTGGGATCACACTGTATTTACTTGGTTACTTTCAGCTGAGGGATGGTCATGAGCATTACCTCATGTCAGTAAACACTCTCTACAATTATTATTTAATAGCTGTACAGTTTTTCATTATACAGCTTTATTATACTATAACCAAATTATTATTATGGGATATCAGGCTATATTCAGTTTATTTAAATTATGAACAAGTCTGCTATGAATATTTCTAGATCAAATTTTTGTGGTTTTGATGCTCAGGGAACTAAGATCCCACATGCCACATGGTGAGGCCAAAAATTTAAAAAAAAAAAAGAAAAGTTAACTTTTTGACAGTTTATGAAACTTACTGTCAATTAACTACTTTTCAGAAAATTACCAGTTTACACTTGTACAGGTGGCATGAAAGGTGCTTATTTCACATTAACCTTGCCAACAATTAATACTATATATACAGAGCTGTGCTAATTTAAGGTCCAGAACTGTCTTCTGATGATTGAAACTGCAAGTGCGGGGCTTGATGTTGTGGTTTAGTTGCTAAGTTGTGTCCAACTTTTTTGAAAGCCCATGGACTGTAGCCTGCCAGGTTCCTCTAGCCATGGGAATTCCCAAGCAAGAATACTGGAATGCATTGCCATTTCCTTCTACAGGGGCTCTTCCCGACCCAGGAATTGATCCAGCGTCTCCTGCATTGGGTGGTGGATTCTTTACCACTGAGCCACCACGGAAGCCCATGTTGGGGACTTATGCCTAAGATAAAAACACTTTTTTACATGTTTATTAGCATGTATCCTTGTATGTGTTTTTTGTTCATCAGCACATTAGAGAACTTTAATGTTTTTTTATACCAGTTCTTTTAACCATCATCTTCCTTTTTAAAAACATTTATTTTTAATTGGAGGATAATTACTTCACAATATTGTATAACTATCATCTTCTAAAAAATCTGTTGCATATATTGTTTGCCATTTCACTTTTCTGTTTTGTTTATTTTGACATAAAGGATTATTATGTATGTCAAATCAATATCAATCAAATAAATCAATCCAGTTTTCTTCCATTATGAAAGCTTGGAAATTAGAAAGCTGGGCTTCCCTGGTGGTCCAGTGGTTAAGAATTTGCCTGCCAATGCAGGAAACAAAGGTTCAATCCCTGGCCTGGGAAGATGCCACATGCTGTAGGGCAACTAAGCCCGTGTGCCCTAGAGTCTGTGCTGTGCAAAAAGAGAAGCCACCACAATGAGAAGCCCTCACACTGCAATGGAGAGCGGCCCTCGATTGCCACAACTAGTGAAAGTCTGTGTGGAGCAATGAAGACCCAGCACAGACAAAAATAAATACATAAAATAAAATAAAAAAGCAAAATAAAATGAGAAAATCTATCCCAAGCACTTTGAGTCATTAAACGTTTGTTTTCCTTTTTAATACTTTCAAGGTTTATGCTATGAATGATCACACAACCCTCCACCCCCGCCCCCAGTCCTCGTCTGGGAGGCCTGGAGCTCTACTGCTAGACCACCCTCCCTCTGCAAGTCCATCCCTCCCCAGCCAAGACCTCGTACAATGTCATCCTCCTTATTATAGTTGGCGATGTCCTTCCGCAGGGTCCGAATGATAATCATGCTCAGGATGCCTGAAACAAACGGGGCGGTGGGGGGCGGGGAGGAAGAGAAGCCGTCAGCACTGCCAGCTGAGTCTTCTGTGCTGCTGGTCCCCCCGGCACATGTGGCTTTCTTCAGTGGGAACTGGCTACGCAGTGGCCTCAGGTCCTCTCCTGGGCAGGGCTCCAGCTCAGTGACCAGGGGAGGAGCAAACAGAGGGTCACCCCTCAAGTGTCGGGGGAGGAATGAGCTGCTGGGATTGGTGGAGGCTGTCACAGGACACTGCTTCCACTCTAGGGAGAACAGCATCCCTATTCCTCCAGTGATTGGTCCTTCTAACTTCCCAGGCTCACCTCTCTGGTTATTTATTGCTTTTGGTTATCAGGTCATGGCCCATCTCCCTCTCACCTGTGTGCCTATAACCCAGGCTACTGCTTTTGCCTTAACTAGGACTCACACTTCAAGACATCTCCTCTCGACACACCCTAAACAGTTCTGAGGCCCCCATTGGCCCTGGCATGGGCTGTTTCTCTCTAGGCAGCGGTATAGCAGCTAAGACAACGGATTATCGGACCCTGAGCTAACTTACTGCTTTTAGGCTTGGCTGGAAGGAGGCGGGAGGCTTGTGAAGTGTTTATTAGCACCACAGCTGGTCCCAGGCTAAAGGTTTAATGAAGACAACATTATCTTTACTTCCTCTCTGATACTGAAAAGATCAGTTATGTCCCCTGCCCTCCCGCCCTCATGTCATCTGGCTTCTCACCAAGTTTGTCCCACAGCAGGGCCATGTGACCCTGGCTAGAAGAGTCCTTCCCTGGGTCTCTGAATGTGGCTCCTCGTTCAGAGAGGTCTTCTCTAAGGCAGCCTTCACCTCTCTGCACTTAGCACTTAGCACTACCTGGAATTCCATCAGTCCGGGGCTTTTCTGTCTCTCTCCTGCCACCCGAGTATAGACGGTGAGGGCAGAGGCTGGGTTAGTTTTGCTCAACACCATATCCAGCGTGTGGCTGGGGCCCCAAAAGGGTGAGCAATGACGAACCCTTGTTGAATGAACCAACGAAGGTGTGTGTGAAGAGAGGCGCAGTGTTCCCCGGGGGGCCCTCCAGAGTGGAGGCTGAGTCTTGTTCATCTCTGTGTACCTGATGCCCCCACAGAGCCCTGATGTCCGTTTCTGACCTACACTGGGCTCCAAGAACACCCTAGAAGTCCCCTGTGAGCCATGTGACACCTCAGGCCCTTGTTCTCTCCACCCTCCAGCCCACAGCTCTCACCTGACAGGAAGAAGACCACCACAACGGAGTTAATGATAGAAAACCAGTGGATCTGCACATCACTCATGGTGAGGTAAGTGTCCCAGCGAGAGGCCCACTTGATGTCACTTTCCTGGCGATGGGGAGGAACTGCTTGAGAGCCAAGCCTCCTGCTTGACCTCTCCCGCCCGGCCGAGCCGTCCTCCCCTACAGCTGCGGCTGCAGCCCCTTCTCACCTCCCAGTGCACAGAGTACGTGAAGTACAGCTGATTCTCCTTGGTGGGGTCAATTTCTTGGGGCGAGGAGTTGGTACCCTCAGGCAGGGTGCATGAGCTCTTCTCGTCTGCTTTGAGGTCTGTGAGAGACAGAGACTCAATCTGTTCCTGGGAGGGCAGGTGCCACTACCCAGGAACTGTTCTGGGGGTGTACACAGGGGTGGCATGCTACTGAGAAGAGGCTAGGAAGAGCTGGCAATGACATCTTTAAAACTGTGCTCCCTGGAGCCCTGACTTTTCAAAGAGCCTCAGGGGTTGCAGAGAGCTGTGTGCAGGGAGTGGGTCTGAGTCCCTGTTTAGTCAAACAAATTCTTCCTTCACTCATAGCAAATATCCACCTGCTCGTTCAGTCAGTCCCATTCAACACGCAAACACCACCAGCCCACTGTCTCACACGCTTCCTCGTTCATTCAGTCCCCAGAGTCCCGGCACTCTAGCAATCAGTCCTCAGTCACTTTCTCCCTTCATTTACTCATCCATTCATCCTGCCATCGTCCATTCATTCAGTAACAAACATACAATAAGCAGGCGCCTACTATCTGCCTGGTACTGGGCTAAAAACAGTGAGAAAAGAAGACAGGGTCTCTAACCTCGAAGAACCACGGGGGGCAGCAGCTGCTGTCAAACACTCACACAGTAAACGTCAGGCTGCGCCCACGACACTGGTGGGAGGAGAGGCAGTCTGTGCCCCGAAAGCACAGGGTCTACATTTTACAAGAGACTTCTGAGTATGATTTTGTTTGTTTGAATACCAGGTTCCACACCTTAAAAAAAAGAAATCCCGAAACCCACCACCACGGTGGACAGAAGACCAGGCCTACTAAGTGGAAGTGCGCTCTGTGGTGAGCAAGGGCTGCCAGGCGAGGTGAAGGTGGACTAGGTCAGTCAGGCCCAGAGGGCTGGGCCTGGGCTCTCAAATTCCCAGAGGACGGCTGACCCTGAGCCAACTTTACGCCAATCACTCACCTGCAGGAGCACAAACACTGAGATTGGCTGCCCAACAGCTCGGTCTGTACCTCTGCCCCTTGTTCTTGAGCTAGCTGGTTTTTATGATGGGCCCAGCCAAGCCCGATTGCTGTTTGGTTGTGGCCAAGTCACCGAGCTCTCTGAGCCTCTGGTTCCCATCATAATCAGCACACACCTCCCCGGTGGCCGGGAGCAGGTCAACCGGTAGATGCCAGGCCAGGGCTCAGCGTGTCAGCTCTCCCCTTGTCCCTGCTTTCTCTAACGGGAATGCAGTGACCCTAGCTTGGCTGGGCCCCTATCAGCCACGTCAGGAGTCAAGGGCGCAGAGGCCCTGGGTGTGGGAGCCCAGGCCCGCCCAGCCCTGCCCCCTGGCCACACCTACCCACTCACCCTCCAGCCTGACGCTCTGGGGAATCACCTCGAAGCGGACGACGCGGTACGTGTGCTCCCGGTCCTCTTCCAGGTCTTCCCGGTGGTAGTAGAGGATGAACGAGAGGTGGTTGTGCAGGTAGATCTAAGCAGAGCAACAGAGGGGACGAAGAAGCTGGAGCCAGGGAACCACCAGCAAACCCACACAGGCAGGCCGGCCAGGTATTCGGTCCCTTCCCGCATTTAATAGACCCAGCCGCACCAACCTTCCAAATACACTGCTCTCATAGCAGTCCGCTACTTGCAAACCCTCCAGGCCTCAGTGGGGCTTACTAAAGTCCAGACCCCACAGGCTGGGATTCAAGGCCCTCTGTCCTGTAACCCTGACATACTGGGCTGTCGTCACCTTCTCAGACAGGTTAGTTCACCTGCTCCCCTGGATCTCTCCCTGCCTCATGAACCGTCCCCACCCTGAACTACATTCACAGCGTTCACTTCAACTAGAATGCCGTCCCGACTTCACGCAGCTCAAGCCTATCTAGTTTTCAAGGCCCACCTCCTCCGTGACAACCTGAATGCACGCATGCTCCCTGCGAACTCCTCTGGCACTGCCCATGGGATTGGAACTGGGACTTGAGATCCAGGGTTTCACACTGTCAGTTCTCCCCGTTATGACAGAAGCCCTTGGAGGACAGTGACTGTGCCTCGAAAGAAACGTGCTTGTTCTTTATTCCCTAAGTAATATGTGTTCAGTTTAGAAAATGATAAATATAAGAGAATCCCCGTTACAATCAGCACTGCTGGCGTATTTCTCAGTGGCTGTGCTGCAGAGTGCTTATGCAGATTATCTGATACACTCTGCAGGACCCCCTAAAGGGCACGTATGGCCATCACATACATTTTATAGAAAAGGAACACAAAGCTTAGAGAGGTCAGAGAAGTAGGATTAGGGTCCCCGTCAACCAGTAAGGCAGGAATCAAAACCCAGACAACCTGTATGCTCTTGACCACCACTTAGCTTGCTCTCTAACACACTGACGAAATTCCTGATTTTCTTTGGAGGTGGGGGTGGGGTGGGCAGAATTACTCTTATAATCCGTATGATCATATAGTTATACAGAATCTGAGGTTTTAGGCACTGCGCTTTCCACTTCCTCTGTAGCATCTGCTAGTGCCCTGCCCACCAGTACCCAAACTTCCGACAGACCACACCTGGGGGCACCAGCAGGAACTTCCCTGGCCATCCCTGTATTTTCTCTTATAAGCCTAGAGCTGCAGGTTTCCCCCTCCTCTGTGGCCCCAAGTGCTCATGACTTTGGGGCGTGGCTCCCCAGCCCTCTGAGCACACTAGGGTATTCCAGTACCTTGTTGACGTCTGTGAAGCCGAGCCGGTAGCCGTGTTCAAACTGCACATCTTTCTCCTTCTTCTTGTCGTCGCCATCGCGGTTGGAGTAGAGCTCCAGCCGGGTGGCTACGGGCAGGTTGTCCGCAATGCTGGAAACCCAAGGCCCCGCTCAGTCCCTCAGACCGCCGCTCCCTCAGGGCCCTCCCCTCCGGGAACCTGAGGCTGGCGGGGAGCAGGGGACAACTCACAGGTGGACGTAGTAGTCCTCTGAGATCCGCTCGGCCACGAGCCGGCTCTGCTCCACGGTCAGGGTCACTGGCTTGTTAGACTGGCCGCACAGAACCTCACACTTCTTCTCACTGTTCATGAGAACCTGGAAAGGGGTGTTGACAATCCGGTCCCCTCTCAGCACCTCTCC
>NW_011494739.1:849059-856231 GCF_000754665.1 Bison bison bison
GAGCTCAGAGCTTCAGCCCCGAGGTTGCTGAGGTCAGCAGACCCACGGAGACACAGGGCCCACCTGGAAGGCTTCCGGCAGTCCTGCAGCCTGGCACACTCAATGTGCTACCCCGCCTGTTCAGGCCAAGCTTGCCCACCTGACCGCACCTGTTGCCCACTCCTCCCTTTTGTGCTCTAGCACCCCTAGACTCTTCAGGGCACATCAAACATGCCCCATCACTCCATGCCTCTGAGCCGCATTATCATTTCCTTTGCCAATCCGTGCCCCACATTCCCAGGAAACTTTCTCAACCTGCAGGCTCAGCTATTATTCCACTCTCTGGAAGCCCTTCCTGACCTCCTTGAGGCTCAGCTCGTCTCTCTCCTTGGACTGCCCTCAGCACAGAGGGAGCATCGTATGATGGTGAAGCGAGGATTACTGAACCGTGGCTCTGCGGCTTACTAGCTCAGCAGTCCTGGAAAGTAATTTAACCTTGATGAGGCTCAATTTCCTCATCTGCAAAATGGGGATAATAGTACCCATCTCACAGGATTACAGTGAGAAATAAAGTACCAGGCACAGAGTGGGAAGGCAACAAATACTACTTTTATCACCAGCATCACCTCTGCACCTTTTCATATGTCAGTCATGTGATTTTGCACAATGTACTGATGGTTTAAGTTTCTGCCCTGCTACCTGATTATGAGCTCTTTGAGGGCACATAATTTATTTCTGTGTCTTCAGATCCTGGTTTAGGCAGGGAGGGAGGTAGTGTAAAATCCAGCACCGGAGATTTTTAGCCAAAACATCTTCTTAAGGAACTGGCACACCCTTGCACACCTACGACCTCAGAACAATCTGTTGCCAGGTGTGTCCCGTGAGCAGGCACCAAGCATTCAGAGTCTAAACCCAACAGTGCTTTCATGTGGAGCCATTCTGACAATTCTACTGGGATGATGAGGAACTGGGGCAAGCTGAAGCAGACCAACCAAAGCCCACAGGCGGCACTAATGCCTGAAGCCACACCTGGTCGAACAGCTGCCGGTCAGAGTGGACCTGCCTCATGTGGGACTCCTGGCCTAGTCGTTTGTTCATTTGCTCATTTGTTCCTTCCTAAACTGGGTATTGGTTATATGCTGGGCTCTGAAGACACAATGCTGTACAGACATACTCATGGAACTTATGGTCTAGTGGGAACACACTGATTAAATACTCAGGACAATGAGAAGATACAGTATAATGAGAGGAACTTGCTCTAGATGTGGGAAGCAGGTCTAGGACAGTTTCTTGGAAACAGTAATGCTTGAAGTGAGCTCTAAAGGAAGAGAGGATTAAAGAGACAAAAAGATGGGGAAAGACTATTCTAGACAGAAGGAACAGTATGTGCAAAGGGTCCTTTCTCGGGGGAAGAGTTGGGGGAAGAGGAGACGACAGGGTAAACTTTAGAGGCCTGTGTGGTTGCAGTGCAGACAACAAGGGTGACCTGAGGTGTGCCGGAGAGACTGGCCAGAGCTGGACCTTATCGGGCCTGTGGGCCACACAGGAAGTTTGATCTTCATCCAGAGAGCAACAAAAATCAATAAAGAGTTTCTAATGGGGCAGCAGAGGCCATTATCTGATTCTGGTAACAGATCAGTCTGGCTATTTTGTCAAGAAAACATCAGACATGCAAGGAACTGTCTGGGGTGATGGCAGGCACTATGCAAGCAAGCAGCAATGGTGGCTGCATTCCAGGGTGTGGGGAGGGTGGAAACAAGTACACGATTCAGGAGCACCAAGGAGGTGAAATCTAGGGGGCTTGGTGCTGACTGATACAAAGGATGAGTGAGGACAGGTGCATATCAGAAAGACTCTGAGGCTTCTACAACCAAGTTCTAGCTCAAGTCCCCGGGCTCCTTCCTCTACCACATGCCCTACCGCCCACTTGTCTTCAGTGAAGTCAACAGGGGACTCACTTGAGGAAAGGAAGAACATACAGAGAGAGGAACAGGGCTGCAGATCAAGTAAGACAGGTATCACTTCTCGATATTTAGAAATTAGATTTAAACCAAGAAGGAGGACACAGTGGTCTAGAACAGCTCATTTCTAATAGAGAAGTATTCCTTTTAACTTATAAAGCTGGGAGCAGTCAGCAAGCCACACTAAATGAACCGCAGGCTAAGTGGCCGCTCAAAGAGAGAATGACACTGTCCTCTAGCACATCCGCTACAGATGTCCCCTCACAAACCCCCCACCATATGAATCTTTATCAGTGCACCAATCTGAGAATCAGGAGCACAGCCCTCAGACAGCCCAAATGAACCTTTCTGGAAAAGGCAGTCTGGACAACAGAAAAGTGAAAGTCAAAGTGTTACTTGCTCAGTCTTGTCCAACTCTTTGTGTCCCCATGGACTGTAGCCCACAAGTCTCCTCTGTCCCTGGAATTCTCCAAGCAAGAATACTGGAGTGAGTTGCCATGCCCTCCTCCAGGGGAACTTCCCAACCCAGGGATAGAACCCAGGTCTCCTACATTGCAGGCGGATTCTTTACCAGGTGAGCCGCCAACAGAAATAACTGTTTTAGAGTTAAAAAACTTGGGTTAAAGGACCTTCCGGGTGGTCCAGTGGCTAAGACTCTGTGCTCCCCATGCAGGGGGCCCAAGGGCTATCCCTGCTCAGGGAATTAGATCCCAGATGCTGCAATTCAAGATCCTGCATGCTGCAAGTAAGACCTGGCACAGCCAAATAAGTAAAAATAAATACTAAAAAAAGAAACAAAACAAGCCTGGGTTAAAATCTACACCTCCTGACCATGAGCAACTTTTTCAAATCTCTGAAGCTGCTGTGCCCTCTACTCTGGCATGGAGGCCAGCGTACCTGGCTGTGCAGTCACAGTGGGAACCGAGTGAGACAGTACAGACTGTGCTGCTTGAGGCTCTGGACCCTGCAACCACAGTTCTTGGGCTCTGCCACCAACTCGGTGAGTAACCTGAGGCAAGTGACTTCACCTCCTGTGGCTCACTTCCCTTGTTCATGACAAGTGGATTTTAAGAGTAGCTACCTCAGAGGGCTGTTGTGAAAATTAACTAAGTTAAAGCACAGACAGGCTCAGAACAATGCCTGGCTCACTGTGAGAGCCATGTAAGGATTAACGGTGATGATAATGATGACGAGAACAAGGCTTGCAACCCAACAGGCATTCGATCAAGGCTGTTTCTGCTCCACTCAGGGAGGACATTTAACTTTAACTGAATGATGACGATGTGTCAGAGGCTGGGTCAGAAGTGGCAGAGAAAGACAGAGAAATATAGGACATGATCCCATTGCTCAAAGAGCCTCTAGGCCACAGCGGGAGGCACTACACAAAGACGGAATAAGATACAGTGTGGCAGGATAACTTTGCACACTGCAGTTTCCATTTCGTGAGGCAGGAACATTCCTTAGCTTCACGGAGGTTCAGGTCACCTGGTATCACACTGAGGTGTGCCCAACTGTTGAGTTTTGGGCTGTTGACAAATCCACATCAGCTCACGGGAAGGGAGGAGCTGCTGTGAGGGGTCTGGAGGACAAAGCAGGTCAGGATTCCTGGTAGCAGCAAGGTTCTGGGAACATGGCATGGTGTAGAGAGAAAAAAGGTAAGCGGGACTTGCTTAGTGGTCCAGTGGTTAAGAATCCACCTGCCAATGCAGGGAACGTGGGTTTGACCTCTGGTCTGGGAAGATTACATGTGCTGCAGTGCAACTAAGCCCATGCACAGCTACTGAGCCCACACTGTAGCGTCCATGAGCGCATGCAACCACTGAGCCCGTGTGCCACGGCTAAAGCCGAGCACGGCAACTAGAGAGCAGTCCCCACTTGCCGCAACTAGAGAAAGCCTGCACACAGCAGCAAAGACCCAGCACGGCCAAAAGTAAACAACAATACAATTATTTTAAAAAACAGGAAAAGAAGGGTATGCAGCAGGTAAGCAGGAACAGCTTGGGCCCTGAGATCAACCTCTGTTCAACAGCATCAGGAAAGACTTGGGGACTGGCGGTGTTGCCTGCTTTAGGTCAAGGTCTGCCCCAGCTGGCCTGGGATGCCCAATACCCAACAGTAGGTACAGATGCTGGCTAGAGGTTCTGGAAACATCAGAACCATGTGCGGCCCTGACGGAGAAGGTGGCCCTTTTAGGGGCTTGCTCAATAACCAGTTCTCTCCTTCCCTCTCCCTAAGCTGTAAGAGAAGAGGAAAGTCTCTTCATTTTCTCAAAGTCAGGGGATGGAGGCACATCCTTCCAATTTTTTATCTCCAGGACTTAAAGTGAGACAGGCACAGAGTAAGTACTAATAATCACGTCCTAAACAGAGTCCTCCAAACATCTTTTCTTTTAAGCCTGAAATTCTACCAAATGAAGAATTATTTGAATTAATGGAAATTTGAATTAATGAAAAAATGGCTGCTATATATGAACACATATGCCAGACACTGTGCTGGCTGCTTCACATATTATTTGAGGCAAGGCCTGAACAGCTTAGCAAGAACTATAGTGATGTCTGCTTCCATCAGGGCCAGAGATAATCACTCACTCTTAATTAAAAGGAGAACAGGTTACAGAAGCCATGAGAGACAGAAAGGGATATCTGGAAATCAAGAAGAACTAGTCTGAACAGGAGCCAAGGGCTCCAACTCTGAAGCCTGACTACACAGATTTCAAGTCCAGCTTAGCTATTAATTTACAGTATAACCAATGACAAGTTACTTAATCTGTAAAAATGGGAATAAATACAACTATCTCTTTTGGGATGTTATGAGGACTGAATGAGCTAATATACAAACAAACTATGTGGAATGGCGTCTAGCACACAGTATGTGCTATCTAAGGGTTAACTGCTATTATCACTATGAAAAGATCTGAGTTCCTCTTTGGGACAGGGTAACAGCAGTGCCAGAGAAGAACTTACCCAGATTCTCTGCCTTGTAGGTTATTTTGCTGGGCTGGCAGAAGGGCAGCGAGTAGTATTCGTAAGGTAGCTGGGTGCGAGAGCTGGTGAGCTTCACAGCCTGGTGGGAGAAGAGAGGCCATTATTCCTTAACCCAGAAATCAAGGGGACTTTCAAGAATCCTCCCTGGTACCCACTCATCTTCAGTATACTCGGTATTATTATCTAAAAAGCAAACTAACTGCAGCAGACACAACTTTGGTACACTATAAATATACTCTACAATTCTGAATCATTTCACAGCTCACTAGTTTCAGACTGCATCATAGATTTTGTTTAAAATCACAACCAAATCCAACACATACTCAGAGTCCTTAACGTGTTGATATTCTTTGACCCCGTAATTTCACTTCTGGATATCTTTTCTAAGGAAGTAACTCCAAATGAGGGAAAACACTTCAGGAACAAAGAGCTCACTCCTCATTTCTAACCACAGTGGTCTTCTGCCTCTATTTCCTTGAGCCTGACCAGTCCTCTCCTGCCTCCAGCTTGGAACCCTGATCCTCTTTGCTTGATTCTCTGACTCCTTCTCACATTTGCATGCTCAGTCTCTTCAGTCATGTTCGACTCTTTGCAACCCTATGGACTGTAGCCCACCAGGCTCCTCTGTCCATGGAATTCTGCTGACAAGAATATTGGAGTGGGTTGCCATTCCCTTCTCCAGGGGATTTTCCTGACCTAGGGATCGAACCCCTGTCTCCTCCTGCATTGCAGGCAGATTCTTTACTGCTGAGCCACTGGCGTTTCAGCTGAAATTCTTCACCTTTGAGTCCTTTCCTAATCATCTTACCAAAGGAATTCCCCCATTTCCTCTACTTCAACACTCCTAGTTATTTTTGTAGCATGTCTGATGAAATATAATTATTTGATTTTTTTTTCCCCCAAAGAAATCAGCCTCCCCTACTGGACTTTAAGATTTAAGGTTCATGAGGGCAAGGACCATATGTATCTTGCTCACCTATGAACCACTATGCCTACAGATCTAGGCATATAGTAGGTGCTCACCAAATGTTTGCACAACGGAAGAAGAGAGGAAAAAGTGGAAAGACAGCTAAAAGCTCCACAATGGGAAACCGGTCACTAAATCATAAACTAGTCATTCAACTAAATATTATGCAACCACTAAAGATGAAGTTTAAGAAGACCATGACGGCGAACATTTAGGAACTGATGCAAGAATGTAGCTCCAGAAACAGTGACGGCCACAGACTACTCCCCAAAACATGGATAAAATAGAACCAATCAAAATGTTGCAAAAAGCAAATTTTAAATGCAACTAAAATTATCTTTGCTGTTTAGACTCTATAGATCATTCCTCATACACCATCTGAAAGTATAAATAATTTTTAAAATCCAGGTCCAATCCTTACTTAAAACTCTTGTTTTGGAATTAGAAATTTTTCTAATTTTAAGAGAGCAATGTGGTATAATATACCATGGTTTTATAACACCTCCCAGCTGGGTCTGGAGTAGTACCCCACATTCAATGACTGTTTGTACAAAGAAATGTAAAAATAATCATACTAAATGGAACAAATAAAGTCAATAAAAAAAATTCAGGTCAGGTCTTGCCTAAAATGAATTTTAAAAAACCCTGGTTTCAGAACTTTTTTAGATGTTGGATTGAGAATTGGTGGCCTCTATGAAGCACTCATCTCACACGCTAGTAAAGTAATGCTCAAAATTCTCCAAGCCAGGCTTCAGCAATATGTGAACCGTGAACTTCCTGATGTTCAAGCTGGTTTTAGAAAAGGCAGAGGAACCAGAGATCAAATTGCCAACATCCGCTGGATCATGGAAAAAGCAAGAGAGTTCCAGAAAAACATCTATTTCTGCTTTACTGACTATGCCAAAGCCTTTGACTGTGTGGATCACAATAGACTGTGGAGAATTCTGAAAGAGATGGGAATACCAGACCACCTGACCTGCCTCTTGAGAAATCTGTATGCAGGTCAGGAAGCAACAGTTAGAACTGGACATGGAACAACAGACTGGTTCCAAATAGGAAAAGGAGTTCGTCAAGGCTGTATATTGTCACCCTGTTTATTTAATTTATATGCAGAGTACATCATGAGAAACGCTGAACTGGAAGAAACACAAGCTGGAATCAAGACTGCCGGGAGAAATATCAATAACCTCAGATATGCAGATGACACCACCCTTATGGCAGAAAGGGAAGAGGAACTAAAAAGCCTCTTGATGAAAGTGAAAGTGGAGAGTGAAAAAGTTG
>NW_011494739.1:856331-927865 GCF_000754665.1 Bison bison bison
AATAGATGGGGAAACAGTGGAAATAGTGTCAGACTTTATTTTTCTGGGCTCCAAAATCACTGCAGACAGTGACTGCAGCCATGAAATTAAAAGACGCTTACTCCTTGGAAGGAAAGTTATGACCAACCTAGATAGCATATTCAAAAGCAGAGACATTACTTTGCCAACAAAGGTTCATCTAGTCAAGGCTATGGTTTTTCCTGTGGTCACGTATGGATGTGAGAGTTGGACTGTGAAGAAGGCTGAGCGCCGAAGAATTGATGCTTTTGAACTGTGGTGTTGGAGAAGACTCTTGAGAGTCCTTTGGACTGCAAGGAGATCCAACTAGTCCATTCTGAAGGAGATCGGCCCTGGGATTTCTTTGGAAGGAATGATGCTAAATGATCCAGTACTTTGGCCACCTCATGCGAAGAGCTGACTCATTGGAAAAGACTCTGATGCTGGGAGGGATTGGGGGCAAGAGGAGAAGGGGACGACAGAGGATGAGATGGCTGGATGGCATCACTGACTCGATGGATGTGAGTCTCAGTGAACTCCGGGAGTTGGTGATGGACAGGGTGGCCTGGCGTGCTGCGATTCATGGAGTCGCAAAGAGTTGGACACAACTGAGCGACTGAACTGAACTGAAGGACTACTAAAATTTTCAACTATTTTGCCTATGCGGGACCGATATAGTCAAGAAGCTGGGTGTTTATAGAAGTGTGAGAATGCCAAGTATACTACACTGTAAACATTGCACAGAGAAGAAGACTAAGAAAAATCCAGAAGTATTAGCAGCAGTTGTATTTGGGTGATGGCTTACTCCTTGGAAGGAAAGTTATGACCAACCTAGACAGCATATTCAAAAGCAGAGACATTACTTTGCCAACAAAGGTCCGTCTAGTCAAGGCTATGGTTTTTCCAGTGGTCATGTATGGATGTGAGACTTGGACTATAAAGAAAGCTGAATGCTGAAGAATTAATGCTTTTGAACTGTGGTGTTGGAAAAGACTCTTGAGAGTCCCTTGGACTGCAAGGAAATCCAACCAGTTCATCCTAAAGGAGATCAGTCCTGGGTGTTCATTGGAAGGACGGATGTTGAGGCTGAAACTCCAATACTTTGGCCACCTGATGCAAAGAGCTGACTCATTTGAAAAGACCCAGATGCTGGGAAAGACTGAGGGCAGGAGAAGGGGACGACAGAGGATGAGATGGTTGGATGGCATCATCGACTCGACGGACATGGGTTTGGGTAGACTCTGGGAGTTGGTGATGGATAGGGAGGCCTGGTGTGCTGCAGTTCATGGGGTTGCAAAGAGTCAGACACAACTGAGCGACTGAACTGAACTGAGAGGGGAGTTCCTTTAGCTGGGAGCTCTGGTACAAGGTCGCAGCCCTCCCCTGGTGGCTGGTCCTCGCGCCTTAATGTGAGACAGCTTTGCAGGGCCAGCCACTGCAGTGCCAGAGTTTTCCAAGGGACTCTGCTGTATCACAGTTCAAGGTCTCCCTCTGCTCAGTCCTGCTTCCCTCATTCCCTCCCAAGTGCTGACCCTGAGCGCCTAGTTAATAAATCTCATGTAGCAAAGCTGAACCTTAGAGTTTGATTCTGAGGAAAACTAAATACGAAAAGGTCCACCATCAACCCCCTGCCCTATTTGGGGCTTTGAGAATGCCACTCAGAGTCTGTTGTTACAGGAGACATTAACCAAGGTGTCAGCCTGTCCACTGCCCCTTATCAATCATATTTTAAAATTACTGGCCCATAATCCCTGTCACAAGGGACTGACATAGAAGTGGGCACCTAAGCTGAAGAAGTGAGGTGGCCCGGACTCTGATTTAGGACAATGCTTTCCAAACCCTAATCATTCATGTACTGACTTGCCCTATCTACCTAATATGTATTCTACTATTTGCTTGGGTATGATTCATTTTTAGATAAATACACTCATTTAAGAAACAAACATTTTATCGCGATTAAAAATGGAAAACCAACAATGGTAGTCATGAAATCATGAGCTGAAGTAATGGCTATATTTTCTAATATAATTAAAAGAAAAGTTATTAAAATATACTTGTCAGCAACTTAAAATCATCTCATATACCACCACTCAGATATGCAGTGCATAGTTAAGAAATACTAAACCACAGAATCCTGGCAGAAGCTAAAACTGAAAAAGCAGAATCCATAATAGGCTGCGTACACACAGATGATATGAATTATGCAGAGAAAGCTGGTGACAGAGAGGAGGATGTGAGTGCACGTGTGCTCAGTCGCATCCAACTCCTTGCGACTGCATGGACTGTAGCCTGCCAGGCTCCCCTGTCCATGGGATTTCCCAGGCAAGAATACTGGAGTGGGTTGCCATTGCCTTCTCCAGGGGATCTTCCTGACCCAAGGACTGAACTCGAGTCTCCTGCTTGGCTGGCGGATTCTTTACTACTGCACCCACTGGGAAGCCCAGAGGAGGATGGAACAGCCCCAAAAGGGAGGCAGAAATGTCACCAAGGAGGAGGCAGGTAGAGAGACAGAGACACAGAAAGAGAGACAGAAAGACACAGAAGTGAGTACAGGAGAAAGACACGGAGAAACCTGTGAAAGTGAGAGTAGAGACACAAAGACACAGAAAGAACCAGAAATAGAGCCAGAGCCAGAAAGAGAAAGAGAGAGAGAACACAGAGAGAGAACGCACAGAGTCCCAGAGAGAGCAGGAGATCCTGGAACTGCGGGGCCCCGGGGGGTGGGGGGAGCAGGGGGTGTCGGGGGCGGACTCCTTCCAGCTCCAGCTGGGAACCCTCTTGCTCTCAGGCTAACTGGTCTGTGATCTCTGCAACCACAAGAGGGACATGACCGCTCACTGTGCTCCTGCACCCAGGTCCTCTGGCCCAGCACAGAGGCTCCCACAGACCCGGAACACACTTACCTTGATCTCAACGGGATCGTTCTGGTGGAAGTTGATTGGTGCGACCCCAGGAACATAGAAGGCCCCTGTGTCACACATGAGCGAGAAAAGCAGTAGGGACCACGGCAACCAATCCTGCTTGGAAGAAGAGAGGCAGCAGTCAGACCAGGGGAAAGAAGTGAACAACCCTTTGTGGCACCGTCATGTCTGCTGTAAGTGACCCCATCTTACCTCCACCTCCCCCAAGAACTGCCATCCAAATGCCCCCCAAAGTGATACAAGGCAGATTCTGCACTTCCAGAAATGAGCCACAGACTGAGCACAGTAATTAACATCAGGGCAAACTAATACAGGAGCCAGGGCTCCCCACCTGTAGCAGTGTTCCTTTCACTGCTTCACGTGTGTCACTGTCCCACAGGCCAGTGGGAAACAAAGCTCACAGCGTCCTGTTAATTCTGCTGCTTCACGCAGCAATGGGCTCCCGTTGTCAGGAAGCTTGTATTTACCAATGTATTTTTCTACAAGCCATCTCCAAAACTGTCCTGACCCCACCACCTCCCATATTCCACCTCAACTCCAGCTACATTGGCCTTCTTACTGTTTCTTGAGGGTGAGCCCTTCTGCACCCTCCGGGCCATCACCTTCACCATTCCCTCCTCCAGAACGTCCTTCCCACAGATGCCTGCCTGGCTCATGTCCGATCCCTTACTTCATTCAGGCCTCTCTCAAATCCTCAGAGAAGCCCCCACTGACTAGCTGTCTAAATGGCCTCCTCACCTAGTCTCCTCTAACATTAACATATTGCATAACCATGGGTAAGAGAGTTTTTAAAAAAATAACTAGATTTTAAAACATTTTGAAAAAGTAAAACATACACAGTAAATAATGCAAACAGTAAAAATGGGTACAACGATGAAAAACAAATCTGCCTCCTTCTTCAGCTCCCCGAAGACAACTGCTAGCACCAGGTCCTTGAAAATCCCTCTGGAGATACTCTATGCACGTACAAAGGGAAGCATTCAGAAGCATGGGCCTGCCTTGATACAACAACAACAACAAACAGACTTTTATTCTTTCTTTCTGTGACAGAAAGCCTACTGACTGTGGCTACTTACCAGCATCCAACCTCCTCTCCATCAAGTGGAGGACTTCCTCCACTTGAACAGTCGTCAGGAGATTCCGGCTCTCTCTCTTTGCTAGGCCTCACGGGGCAGTCCTTAGATTGGGCGTGCTTTTGTGTGAGAGAAATAAATCCTGTCCTTTCTTTTCCTCTAATTCCTCTCTGAACCTGAATTCCAGTTAATAAAATGCAAGAAAGACAAATCCTGTACTACTGGCATATAAACTGTCATCCAAAAGTCAATTAAAAATAATAAGCTAACTCTATATTTTCAAAAATGATGCAGAAAACAGGTAATCCAGATACCATCAACAAACCACAGAACAATTTATCTTAGAGGAAGGATCAACAGGTGAAACATGGCAAAGGATGATTTCCATAATATGCAAGATTCTTAGTATTTCTGCAACCAAAAGCAATTCAGAAATTTGGTTTAGAATTAATGACCATACCAAGATGATACTGTCAGTTTTAGCTATTAAAATGCCACTGCTTTGATATTCTCATATGGCTGGAGGGATTATAAACTGAAACATTTTTTGGGGGGTAATCTGATACTCTGTAACAAAAGCCCCCAAGAATTGCACACTCTTTGACCCTGCTGGGACAGGAAACTCGAACGAACTTCTTGGACAACCCAGTACTTCTAGGTATGTTCAGAAAAATGTGCCAAAATGCCAAATGTACATAAAAGAATGTTCACCACGGGATTATTTAAACTAGTGAAATAGTTCATAACTTACAACAGTAAAATATCCAATATTAGTGGAATGGGTCAAATTATGGGGTATCCTTTTATGTAGTCATTAAATAGGATGATGTATTTTTTCAGTAGGAATATCTGAGCTTTAGATTTAAGTAGAAAAATTAGGGAATAGAACCCTGCTCAGCAAGATCTGCTCCTCTTTTTTAAGTTATGTTTGAGAAAATGAGGCAATGTTTTCCTTTTTTGTATATCTGTAATTGGGCTTCCCTGATGGCTCAGATGGTAAAGTTTGCCTGCAACGCGGAACACCTAAGTTTGATCCCTGGGTTGGGAAGAAGATGCCCTGCAGGAGGGCATGGCAACCCATTCCAGTATTTTTGACAGGAGAATCCCCATGGACAGAGGAGCCTGGCAAGCTACAGTCCATGGGGTAGCAAATAGTTGGACACGACTGAGCAACTAAGCACAACAGATCTGTATTTTCCAGTTTTTCTTAGGGGCTTATACAAATTTATACCAATTAAGAAAAATAATGAAATAAATTAGGCAAAAGAAAACATCACTGTTCCGAACACCTGGGTTAGAGCCAATTCTAGCTTGGTATGGAAGGAATTCCACCTGCTGGCTCCAAGATGTTTTTCCATCAGCAACTCCCACTGTTTCTTTCTAAGCCTTCAGGAAGACCCTAAGGTTGTCCCTGTGAGCAGACTTGCCCAAGTGAGGCTGCCTTCAAGGGCTTTGCTCAGGGTGCTTCTGACACTTGCTCTCACCTTATTCAAGTCCTACCTACACTCGGAGGTCCCATGTAGGTAATGTTTCTTCATTCAAGAACTCCTCAGATCTCCACAGGAGGAATTATTCTCTTTTTTCCTTATTTTTTAAGGCTCTTTGTGAATATCTCTATGACAACACTAAAGGCAAGAAATTGGAAACTACCTAATACCCAAATGAACTTTCACATCTATATATGTTCAAAGACGGCTACTTAAGTTACTTGACAAATATTTAAATCTGTACTTGTTTAACACACCATTGTGTTAAATAATACAGCACTTTTCATGCTGTATTACGGTTTAAGTATCTGCTCTCTCTCCACCTACATGAATCACTTGTCTGGCTTTCTTAATGTGACTACTCAATAAACCCTTATCAAACAAGCTAATAATAAGCATCAAGCAACCTCTGATCTATAAAAACATAAAATCGTTCATTCACATAGAGGTTGAATACTATGGTTCTTAATCTTAGCTACTGGAGAAGGCAATGGCACCCCACTCCAGTACTCTTGCCTGGAAAATCCCATGGATGGAGGAGCCTAGTAGGCTGCAGTCCATGGGGTCGCTAAGAGTCAGACACGACTGAGCGACTTCACTTTCACTTTTCACTTTCATGCATTGGAGAAGGAAATGGCAACCCACTCCAGTGTTCTTGCCTGGAGAATCCCAGGGATGGGGGAGCCTGGTGGGCTGCTGTCTATGGGGTCGCACAGAGTTGGACACGACTGAAGTGACTTAGCAGCAATCTTAGCTATATCCCCTTGATAACTGATTTTTTTTTCAAATTCTCAAATTTAAGGAGTTTGTGGTACCTCCCACCCATCCAAGGACCTACTTTGAGACTCTTCGAGACATCTATTATATCCATAGCCTATCTGTACATCTAAGATAGTGGTTCTCAACCATGATGCACATTAGACTAACCTGGAGAGTAAACAGATTAAATTCGGAATCAAAAGGCACAGAGTGGCTGAATGGATTAAAAACCAAACCAGCTTTACACCTCAAGGAACTGAGTCTGAGTGAACTCCGGGAGTTGGTGATGGACAGGGAGGCCTGGTGTGCTGCGATTCATGGGGTCACAAAGAGTCGGACATGACTGAGTGACTGAACTGAACTGAAGCCCAAGTTAGAAGAAGTAAGGAAATAAGATTAGAGTTGAAATAAATTAAAAAGAGACTTTTTAAAAAATAGGGAAAAAATAACAGAACTGTGTTGGTTTTTTGAAAAGCTAATACTGACAAACCTTTAGCAACACTAAGGAGAAAAAAACTCAAAATCAGAAATGAAAGAGGAGACATTACAACAGAAGCCTAAGAAATAACAAGGATAAGGTTCTATGGTGAACGTTTATAGGTCAACAAATTGAATAAAATGGAGACTGAATCAGTAATCAAAAATCTCCCAGCAAAGAAAAAGTATAGGACTAGATGGCTTGAAAGGTAAGTCTAACAAACATTGAAAGAAGAGTTAATACTAATCCTTAAACTCTTCCAAAAATACAAGAGGGAACACTTCCAAACTCATAAGATGAGTAGCACCCTGATACCAAAAGCAGACAAAGACTCCACAAGAAAACTAACTATAGGCTATAGGTTAGTACCCTGGATGAACACAGATGTAAAAATCCTCAACCACATACCAGCAAATTGGATCTAACACCTCACTAAAAGTAGCTGTACACAAAGATCAAGTGGGATTTAATCCCATCATATAAGGATGGTTCAACAAATGTAAGTCAATCAATGGGATAAACTACATTAACAAAATAAGAGAAAAAAAAACAAACTTTTCAACAGACTCAGAAAAAGCATTTAACAAATTTCAACATCCATTCATGATTTAAATTCTCAAAGTAAAAAAAAAGGTATAACTGACTCCTTGCAACCACATGGAACATGGCCCACCTGGCTCCTCTGTCCGTGGGATTCTCCAGGCAGGAATACTGGAGTGGGTTGCCATGCCCCTCTCCAGGGGATCTTCCCAACCCAGGGATCGAACCCAGGTCTCCTACAGTGCAAGGGGATTCTTTACTGCCTGAACCACCAAGGAAGCCCATAAAAGGAATTTACCTCCATACAATAAAGGCCACATATGAAAAGCCCACAGTTAACATCATTATTTCTTGTTAATCAAAAATATATGCATTCTACCTCTTACAGTGCTGGTGGCGGTGGGAATGAAAATTGGTGCACTCACTATGGGAAACAGTTTGAAGGTTCCTCAAAGAAACTAGTTTCCTTATGATTCAGCAATCCCACTCCTAGACATATATCCAGAAAAAGCCTATAATTCAAAAAGATCCATTCACCCCTATATTGATAGCAGCACCATTTACAATGGTCAAGACATGGAGACAACCTAAGTGTCTACTGACAGATGAATGGATAAAGAAGATGTGGTATATGAACACGCACATGCGTGCGCACGCGCGCGCGCACACACACACACACACACACAAATGGAATATTACTCAGCCATAAAAAAGCATGGAATAATGCCATTTGCAGCAACACAGATGGGCCTAGAGATTATCACACTAAATGAAATAAGTCAGAAAGAGAAAGACAAATACCATATGATATCACTCACAAGTGGAATCTAAAATATGACACAAGTGAACATGTCTACAGAACAGAAACAGACTCGCAGATACAGAGAACAGACTTGTAGTTGCCAAGGGAAAAGCGAAGAAAGGATTGGGAGTTTCCCACTGTGCCATACAGGAAACTATATTCAACAACCTGTGATAAACCATAATGAAAAAGAATATAACTGAATCACCCTGCTGTATAGCAGAAATACAACACTGTAAATCAACTATACTTCAATAAAATTTAAATATATATATATTGGAGAAGACTCTTGAGAGTCCCTTGGACTGCAAGGAGATCCAACCAGTCCATTCTAGAGGAGATCAGTCCTGGGTGTTCTTTGGAACAAATGATGCTAAAACTGAAACTCCAGTACTTCGGCCACCTCATGGGAAGAGTTGACTCATTGGAAAAGACTCTGATGCTGGGAGGGATTGGGGGCAGGAGGAGAAGGGGACAACAGAGGATGAGATGGCTGGATGGCATCACTGACTCGATGGACGTGAGTCTGGGTGAACTCCAGGAGTTGGTAATGGACAGGGAGGCCTGGCGTGCTGCAATTCATGGGGTCGCAAAGAGTCGGACACAACTGAGCAACTGAACTGAACTGAATGTGTGTGTGTTCTAAATTTCCCTTCTTAGGAAGCTCAACACCAGACTTGCCTTATCTGATAACTGTCAATTGAGGCCAGGGCAGATGATTATAATCTCTTATGGCTATCAAGCCAATTAAATCTAAGAAGTTATTCCAGTTCTTTTGTAACAGAGTCCTCTAATCTTAGCAGAGAGACACTGCCCATGGGAACTGAAGGGCTCCATGAGACCTCAGGGTGCAGAAGAATGAAAAGCAAATCCTGAAAGACTTCAATACACTTTTATTCCAAAGTCTCAAACCAATGGAGCAAGTACACACAAAACAAACAAACAAAAAGATGGAAAATACTCACCTTGGCGGAAAACAACATTAAAAAGCAACAAGAAGTAACAGAGTCACTAAGCACCTAAAAGTAAGTACAAGGCACTGTGGTACAGCCTCTTCCCTGTGGCAAGTCCTGGATTTGTGCTAAGCACTTTACAACACTGACTCACACCATTCTCACAACTACAACTACCTGGGGATTTCTATCACCATTTCCCAGATGACTACCGGTTAACCTGAGACCCACAGATTATATAACTTGCTCAAGATCAGAATGTAGAGAAACAGTATGCTCTTTTCAGGAAGGTGAGCTGCATTATAAGATGATGCACATGTAATGAAAACAGTGATAACAATGTCAGCTAACATTTGCTGGACACTGACCATGTGCCAGAGAAGGCAATGGCACCCCACTCCAGTACTCTTGCCTGGAAAATCCCATGGACGGAGGAGCCTGGTGGGCTGCAGTCCATGGGGTCGCTAAGTTGGACACAACTGAGTGACTTCACTTTCACTTCTCACTTTCATGCTCTGGAGAAGGAAATGGCAACCCACTCCAGTGTTCTTGCCTGGAGAATCCCAGGGACTGGGGAGCCTGGTGGGCTGCCGTGTCTGGGGTCGCACAGAGTCGGACACAACTGAAGCAACTTAGCAGCAGCAGACCATGTGCCAGGCACAGTTCTAGGTTCTTTTCATGCAACAACGAAATTAATCTTCACAACAACCGTATGAGGCAGAGACTCTTATTGTTCTCATTTCAGAGATGAAAGCAGTCTCTCCCCGAGGTCCATGCTCTAACCAGAACAGAAAGCAGTTCACTACACTGAGCACCTACTATTTGTCAGGCACTGTGTCAGCTTCACAGAATGCACCCCCACGAGCCAGCTGGGGGTCATCAGCCAATTGCAATTCTAGATCCCAGCTGCTCTGGAGGGCGTAGTCTCTTATCCTAGCAGCTAAGAGGCTCCGGAGTACACAAGAGCAGCAACAAGCCGGCCCAGTCTTGGAGGGGTGCGGTGTCAATCTAAGCATTCAAGTCTACTCCAAGGCAAAGGAGAGGGAAGGCGGGAGTGCTCCATAAAGAGTGAAACACAGGGACAAAGGCCTGGGGGCAACCATAAGGAGTTTTTGGCAGGTGAGGTGTAGGTTGGTGCTACTGGAACTTTGATGTACATATAGATTACCTGGAGGGCTTGTTAAAAGGCAGAGTCTGATTCAGCAGGCCTAGAGGTAGGGGTGGAGAGTCTGTATTTCTCACAAGCTCACAGGTGATGACAACACTTCTAGTTCATGGATCATCCTGTGAGTCGAAAGCATGAATAGATCTGTGCAGACAGGAGGCTGGAAGGTACGTAAGGGATACATCACACAAAAGCCACACTGAGGAGTCTGGGCTTCGTCCTTTGTGCACTGGGGAGACTCTGAAGAACTTGAAGGAGGAAGGAATATCTGCAGTTGTAAAGATTACTCTGGTAACCGAGTACATGTATGTATTTGGGGGGAGGGTGTATATGTGTGCAGCACATTTCTGCTCCAGAGACACTGTAATGTTCAGCCCTAGATTTGACAACTAACAAGGATAAGTGAAGTCACCTATAAATTCTTGGTCAGATGTGAACGGAAGCAGCAGCCAGGTTGGGGAGCAGAAATGGTAGGCAGCGGTTCTGAAACTTGAGCAGGCAAGGAAATCACCAGGAGGGATTATTAACGCTGATTCCTGGGTCTAACCTCCCAGAATGCCTTCTTTGGTAGTTCCGGAGCAGGGTCTGAGAATCTGCTCTTCTAATAAGTTCCCAGGAGATGTTGGAACTGCTGGTCTTGTCTTGGGATCACACGTTGAGAACCATGGGTGCGGTGGAAAAAGCACAGGCTCTGGGGGTCATACAGATAAGAATTCAAGTCCTGACCCATCACTTCCTAGCTGTGTGACTTTGGGCAAGTGACACAGAACCTGCCCAACCTGCAGTTTCTCATTTGTAATAAGAAACTAGGAAACTAATAGTCCACTCATGGCAGGGTGCTACAGTGATGATGGTAGTAAGGACTAAGTACAGTACACATTAAGTGTGCTTGATAAGGCAGAGTGGCTTTGCTCTGGGTTGCACTGGAAGGCAGGACCAATGAGCACACTGCAAGGAGGAAGATGTATGCTCATTCTAAGGAAACTCCCAACAAGAGAGTCACCTAGCTAAGGAAAGGGCCATAACCAGAGCTAAGCAGAGAGAAGCAGGTGACAAGGAAGGAGGAGGAAGGTGATACCCCTACTCTAGTGAGGAAAGTCAATCAGAAGCCTCATGATCTCCCAGGAAACTCAAGAAATTCATGATTCCTTTGAAACTATGGGATGGTCCACCACCCCAAGCAGCCTAAAGGTAGAACAAAACAAGGCGGAGTTCCAGCCCGAGTTGGGCCCCTTAAAGACATCTCTTGGAGAATCTGAACGTGAAAGTGGAGTCGGGTCCAGCTGTTTGTGACTCCACGGACTACAGCCCGCCAGGCTCCTCTGTCCATGGAATTCTCTAGGCAAGAATACTGGAGTGGCTTGTCATTTCCTTCTCCAAGGGATCTTCCCAAGCCAGGGATCAAATCTGGGCCTCCTGCATTGTGGGCAGACTCTTTACCATCTGAGCCCCAAAGGAAGCCGCTAGGGGGTCACATAATCCAGGAGGCCAGAGAGGGGAAGTGACATGGTCACACAGCAAGTTATCTGCAGAGTACAGAAGGTCCAGCTCTACCAAACCTGGCAGAGCTGGCTGATCAGAAGTTTGTCCCCACTGTGGAGGCCATGCTCAGAGATAATTTTAGGTCATGATTAGAGGTATCCAAAGAAGAACTTGATGCCACGGATTAATTGCTTTTTGTCTCCCTTTACCCTCCTCTAATTCTTTTCTTCTGCAATACTACGCCTTCCTTGCCCCTCCCCCAATTCAATGCTTTTCTACTAATAACCAAATCACTGTAGTCAGTTTCACAATTATCTTTTACTTCAGGATTATTTTGAAAAGAAAAATAATGAAGGCAGACTAATTTTAATAAATACTAAATACAGGGCTATACAACCTGTTTGGCACTGAAGAAGACAGGAAAGAAATGTATAAATTGAAACAGGAGAAATATTAGAAGAAAATATAGGCATACTTTAACACAATCTTGATATGAAAAGTTTTCTAAGAAGAAAACAAAATCCAGATGCTATTGAGAAGGAGAATATACAGAAAGGAAGATAATGAAAAAAAAAATTCATTGTAAAAAAAGACAATTTGAATAAAAATATTTCGCACACACCTGACAAAGGACTAATTTCTTCAATACACCAAGAACTCTTACAAACCAATAAAAGACAAATAACCCAAAAGAATAAGAATGGGCAGTTAAAGAGAAAAAGGTTCAAATGGTCAGACACAAGAAGATGCTCAACATCATTCAGAATCTAAAAACTGCAAATGAAAATAATGACATCTTTTTTACCTATCAGAGTCAAAAAGTTTAAAAAAATCTGAATACACTAGATATAGATAAATTTGGGGAGAGCAATTTAGCATAATATACACTTAAGTGGGAGGCAGGATTATTACTGAAAGACTGCCAACATAAATTATTAAGTAGAAAATAAAGATGTACATCAACATATACTATAATCTCATTTGTCTAAATAAGTTTTTAAAAAGAATGTACCAAAGTCAAAGATATCACAAGAAAAGGAAACTACAGATAGATATTCCTCAGGAACACAAATGGAAAAATCCTTAACAAAACATTAGCAAACTGAATCTAGCAATACAGGAAAAGGTTTACACATCACGGCCAAGTGGGTTCTAGCCCAGGAATGCAATGTTGGCTTCATATCTGAAAATCAAATAATGCAATGCATCATATAAATAAAAAACAAAAACTATACAATCATCACAATTAATGCAGAAAATGCACTTGATGAAGTCCAACACATATTCATGATAAAAACTCTAAACAAACTAGGAATAAAAAAGAACTTCCTCAATCGGATAAATGGTAGCTTTGAAAAACCCACAGCCAACATCACACTTGATGATGAAAGACTGAATGCTTCCTCCTAAGATGAGGAACAAGGCAAGAACGTCCACTTCTGTCATTTCTAGTCGGCATTGCTCTATAAAAGCAAGTAATACACTCTAAGCTAAAAATGAACTCATCCGGATTAAAAAGAAAACAGTCCTTTTATTTGCAGATCACATATCTTATATCAAGAAAATCCTAAGCAATCCACAAAACTACTACAACTAATAAACAAGTTGGACGTGGTCACAGACTACAGTATCAATATATAAAAATTACTTGTATTTTTACACACTAGCAACAAACAACCCAGAAATAGAAAACAGTTTCGTCTACAGTAGCTTCAAAAAGAATAAAGTATTTAGGAATACGCTTTTAAAAAGGACTTGTATCCTGACAACCATAAAACATTGCTAAGAAAAGTGAAAAATATCTAAATAATTGGAGAGACATTCCATACTGAAATGGAAGACTCAGTACTGTTAGGATAGCAATTCTCCCCAAACTAACCTATAGATTCAGTGCAATCTCTATCAAAATCCCAGCAGGCTTTTTTATTGAAACTGACAAACTGATCCTTAAATTTACCTGGAAACACAAAGGACCCAAAATATCCAAAATAACTTTAAAAAAGAACAAAACTAAAGGGTTTATACTACCAATTTCTAAGCAATTATAAAGCTACAGTAATGAAGACAGTGCGATAAGGATAACCATAAGAGGACAATGGAACAAAATTAAAAGTCTGGAGATAAAACTTTGTATTTACAGTAAACTGACTTTTAACAAAGTTGCCAAGGCAATTCAATAGGGAAACGGCAGTCTTTTCAACAAATGGTGCTTGCACAATTTGGTAGCCATGTCCAAAAGGAACCTGACATCATGTACAAAAATTAACAAAACAGATCATAGACCTGGACAGAAAAGCTAGCAAAAACATTTTTATGTATGTAAAACATCTACTTTTTAAAAAGCATATTATTTTTTTAAGTAGATTTTTTTTTAAAAGTAGATGTTTTATGTACATAAAAATGTTCTGGAGAAATATTTAAAAAATCAGAGTACACCTGATGAGTGGATAGGGGATAGCTGAGTGACTTTCTTTTCATTTGTAACATTTATGCTTTTTTTCCATGTATATGGATAACCTATATTCAAAATAAATACACTGACATTTTAGGAAGGGGAAGGTTTCCTCTGGAAGCATTTGGGCAAGTTCCCCTGAAGATGGGCAGAAAACGGCAGCTATAAGGTAAGAATGATGCCATGGAGATTCTGGAGCCAGGTGTGTGATCTGAACCAGACCAGATTAGTCATTCTTAATCCTGGGAAAGTGTTGCAAATCCCTCTGAGAATCTTAAGTTACAGAAGCTGCTCCCAGGAAAAAACACTCCAAAATGCAGAATATGACGTATGAGTCCAAGGAAACCAAAGACCTAGAAGTTGACAGGCCCCTGATTAAAGAACTCTGTACCGGATCCCATTTCAACTTTTTGTGATTATTTGACTTACCTACCTTTGTAGCCCTTGACCGCCTGATAGAGGATGTTTGACACGTATTTCATTTCTGTAAGGAAATTAGGAAGAAGCAAAGTACCTGCTTCTTGCGAAATCCCTTTATATCTTCCTTTAATCTTTAACTGATCCCCAGAAACTCTCACATGAGACTGTCTGAAAAGTCAGTTAAGTATTTAGCAAACATCTGTTGCATGTTCAGACCCATGAACAGAGTGGGAGTCACAGGAGAGGTGAACCAGTCCATTCAATGTCATTTGCTTTACTTGGTTTCCAAGTCACAAAGCTGTAGAGGTGGGATGTCAAGGAACAAGGTGATGGTAATCTAGAAGCCCTTGCATTGTGATCTGACACTCCATCTCCGGCAAAGATATGGGTGACTAGGAAGGTTATAAAGCTCAAGAGACCTAAGAATCAAGGTCTTGCCCTCCCTATTTTATTCTTGGGGGTTGGGCACACAGAAAAACTTCTCCCAAACAACAGCCAAATGAAGAACTATTAGGACCCAAAAGTACCCTTCACCACGCCCTCACACCCAACTTTGCACCACCCAGTTTGAAAGGTATGAACAATTAACTTCTTCCAAAGAAAATAGGAAGTTTCCCCTGAGAATTGAAAACTTTTCATTTACTCATATTCTCTGTGGCCAGAAGTTAACCTTTTGTTTTCTGGAGCCCTCTGCCTTGCTGTCTTCTTTCCCATAAACAGCATCTGAGTACAGAGTGTGGCCAATCTGAACAGCCTTTCAGATTCCTATTCCATGCCTTTCCTGCTGTAAAAGCTGCACCTTCCCTTAAGAGTAAGCTAGATTCTTCTTTTTTCCTTTTCAAAGATATAATCATCATTTCAAGATCATTCAGTAACTGCTCCCCAGATTTGTGGGGGTCGGGGAGAAGAAAGAAAAAGACTTTGGGGCAGTTTGCCAACAGTTAACTGAAATCAATTACCTAATCAGTTAAAGCTCCCTAAGAATTCAACCATACTTGAACGAAAGCCAATGACAGCCAAAGACCACTTACCAAGCAGCCTCCATGGAGCTAAAGACCTCAGGAAGAAAAATAAACAAACCCAGAACCAAAATTAGCCACAGGAGACTCAAAATGTAGCCTTTATTTCAGAGCCCATAGACACTGAGTAACTACTGGGGTGCTGCTGCTGCTGCTGCTAAGTCGATTCAGTCGTGTCCAACTCTGTGCGACCCCATAGACGGCAGCCCACCCGGCTCCGCCGTCCCTGGGATTCTCCAGGCAAGAACACTGGAGTGGACTGCCATTTCCTTCTCCAATGCAGGAAAGTGAAAAGTGAAAGTGAAGTCGCTCAGTCGTGTCTGACTCTTAGCGATCCCATGGACTGCAGCCTACCAGGCTCCTCCACCCATGGGATTTTCCAGGCAAGAGTACTGGAGTGGGTTGCCATTGCCTTCTCCTTCTTCAGGAATAAAATGGAGCTAATACTAGTAGCTCATACATTGTTTCAAGAGTGGAGAAAGATGGCGATCCAGTGGTTAAACTCAGCATTTTCAGGGCAGGGGTCCTGTTCAGTCTGTGGTCAGGGAACTAAGATCCCACAAGCTATGCAGCGCAGCCAAAAACATAAAAATAATTTGTTGGGCAGAGACATACACAAAGACTCAAAAGTGTTCTTTGGGGGTAGGGAACAACCAACTGTGTGAAAGTCCAGGCGAAACTAATAACTACCCTCACCAAGCAGAAGACTTCTAGACCCAGACCTTGAGGCCAGAAAGTGCAGAAATAAAACATTAAAAATGCACGGAACTTCCCTCCTCCCTTGGGTATTTATTATATACTCTGTTAGCCCAAGCAATAGGCTTAGACAGTTCATCTCCTAAAGATTTCAAACCCTGGAGCAGGAAAGTTACAGCATGTTCATCTCGCATTTCATTTAATCATCACAATTCTTTCAGAGTCTCACCCTCATTTTAAAAATAAGAAAACTGATCCAGACAAAAAAGCTCTGGAAATGGATGGTGCTGATGGTTGCACAATAATGTGAATGTATTTAATGCCAGTGTACACGTAATGCCACTGTACATGCAAAGCCAGTGTACACATAAAATAGTTTAAATGATATATTTTATGTCTATTTTACCACAGTAAAAAAAATTTTTGCTTTAAGTAACAGGTTTAAAGAACCAAATAGTTGGCCTGAAGTCATAAAACCAATCAGTGTCAGATTCCAGCCCATGAGCTTAGACCCAGCCTTAGTTTCTTCATTTGTAAAGCGGGTTTTTGTAACGATTAGATGAAATAATGGATGGACATGTGGTTTATCAACTGACATGTATCTTGTGAACAGAAATTTTCCCCTCAAAATTAGGTAACCTAGGGGATTACCACAAACTTTAAATATTGCTTTTGAATCCACATGTCAAAAATAGGAAGATTTTTATAGAGACCACCTCATTCAGGGGTTGCTCATTCAAACCCCTAGAAGGGCCATGCAAATTACCTACTGGGTGATGCCGCTAAGGAATAAGCCAAAAGGTATGGAAGACGGGGTCCTGCACGGGGAATGTTCTTTATGGGAAATTTGGGCCCAAATTTTCAAGAAAAAAATGAAAATCCAGAACTTTTTTAATGTGAAATCTCCCAATTATTAAATATTGGCAACTAACTGGAAAAAAATGTAAAGTCCTGTGCCTGCCAACCTCTCTTCCTCGCCCCCCAGCCCCAATCAACGCCATGTGAAGATGAGCTCCATAACTGTCACTTCACAGCACGAGATCTGCTTCATTAGCAACCGAGGCCCAAAGATACTAAGTGACTGGCCAGGGCACCCAGACTCCCTTCTAAACTGGCTTATGAATTCAGCTCCAATTTGTGATTTGATTTTGTTTTTTAAGAACTGCGAGTACCATTTAGTATACCCTCTGAACAAAAAACCTTCAGATTTCAAACGCTGGGAGATCTGTCAGTTTTAATGCGTGGGAGCAGGTGAGAAGTCATGGTACAGAGCAGAGAAGGAAGCAATGAAGAGGAATGGGGCAGAACCGAGAAGTCCCAGCGTCCGAAACCATGTCCCACTTGGGAACTATTAGTGTCAGCAAATGGTTCAAGGATCAAAGCGGGTCTGAGGCGGTAGGTGGCTCCTACCATTCGCCTATGGCCAGATGGCCCTGTTCATCCTGAGTCCTTCCCACCTTCCTGCCAGTGCCCAGAGATCAAAACTCAACCTTCAACATTCTGTGACCTGCTTCTTTTTCACTGAGATCAAAGGGAAACTTTTGTCCAAGTTGTAAAAGAGAAACCAAGAGGCAACTTAATGCCGCCTCTGCCTTCCTTGGACTTCCTGGGGGGATTAAGGGCACTCCTTTAAAGGGATTTCTCAGAGAAACACATCTGTACCAAGGACTGGTGTTGGCGCCTCGGCTTCTAAGGACACAGTGGCTCCTGCAGAACACATGTGCCAGGTGGAGCAAGCGGAGAGAACAGACAATGCAACCAACAGACAGCAGCCTGGAAAGACCACAGGGATTAAGATCACGGAAAAAAAAAATCCATCTGATTTATAGGCATATTAGCAAAAATCACCTTGAATCCAAGTATTCTAAGCCACAAATTTTTCAACTTCAAGTTTAAATCTTCAATTTCATTGAAGATTTTACAAATTTCATTGAAGAATTTAGAAATCCTCAAGTCTAAATCTTCATTTCACATATGACCTGTGCTGAAACAGACGAATAACACCAAAGTCATTTGCTCCAGGCCACCTGATAGATCAGTGGCAGTGCTGGGACTAAGCCCCAGCTGCTTCTTCCTCAATGAGCCAATGGCCATTCACAGGTGAGGCCCCGGGGAGACAGCAACTTGCCACACACAGGACTGCTGGCAGAGTCCAGGCCTCCTGCCTTCTGTCCCAGAACTCTATCAGCCAGACTTCATCACAAAACACGATTCCTGTGCTTCTAACTGGCCCGGGGACAGGGGGCGAGGGGGATAGTGGAAGGAAGGAACTGGCTAGCACCGCTTTCGTTTGATCAAAGGAAGCTAGAGGTCATTCAGACCATTCCCCTGCCTCTGGACTGGATCAAACTCAACCTCAGAACAGTGAGAACTGACCCAGCAATTCTACTCCTAGGTATACACCCAAGAAAACTGAGAACCGATGTTTACCCAAGAACTTGCACACAAAATGTTCACAGCAACATTATTCATAACAGCCCGAAAGTAGAAACAATCCCCAAATCCATGAACAGATGAAAAGGTAAACCAAATGAGGTCTATCCACACAATGGAATATTATTTGATCATAAAAAGGAATGAAATATTGACACATGCTATGACATGGATGAACTCTGAAAACATTAGCCTTGTTTAAAAAAAAAAGAAGTCAGATAATAAAACACCACATATTGTTTGACCCCATTTATATGAAATGTCCAGAATGGAAAAATCTATACAGACAGAAAGCATATTAATGGTTGCCAGGGACTGGAGGGAAGGGGGAGTGGGAAGTGGCTGCTAATGGATTTTTTTTAATGGGGTGATGAAAATATTCTGGAGGTGGACAGTGGTGAAGGTTGCACAACTCTGTGAATATACGAAAAACCACTGAACTGTAAACTTTAAAAGGGTGAATTTTATGTTATATGAATTATAATCCAATAAAAAGGAAAAAAACATTAAAACCCCAAACAGCATGAACAATGTGTGAGAGAAATACACAGAGTTTTATTTTCCAAACAGAGGTTTCTAGATTCCTGAGATGTCTACAAATGTCCTCAATGGACACTTCCCAAGTTCCACCAAAACAATATTCCTCAAAGCATATTCCATATGCTCAACAGTTCTATAAAGGATGAGATATGGGCCTGCTCCTCACCTCAGACCCAGCTAGAGCAACTTGGTATCGTGTAACTTTATAGTCATCTAAATCCAGGGCAGGAGGAACGCAGGAAAACTACAGAGAACTTCAGTTTACATCGGCCATCTACTCCTAGCTGGGGAACTTTAGGAAACACCCACTGTGCTAACACAGATCTGGGAGGTGGCAGCCGACCCGTGGGGAAGAAGAACCAATCACTAAGGAAAGGGAGGGAGGTAAAAATCCATAAATACCACTTGAAACTTGCACCCACAGCCCTAACTTTTAAAATAAAAGAAAAAACCAAAAGCCAACATGTTCCCACAGTCACCGAGTCTATTAGCTAGGTTCCTCTTTGGTTGTATGACTTGCTTCAGACACCCAGACACCCCAAAGCAGACCCACACACTTCCATCCCCAGCAGTTGTGAAACCACCTATTGTACGAGGGTGCGGGGACTGTTCTGACTTCCGTATAATAAAGGGCTTCACACAGACCAAGCTCAAGTTTATCTGCCCACCCAGCCTGTCACACATAGTATCCCCTGGTAATAAATGTGCTTCTGTGACTTTTCACTATTGCATCAAACATGAAGCTGCTCATGTGCCCTCTTTAAAGTGGCCTCTGTGGGTTCCTGTACACATTACACTCTCAGTTTCTGGAAATCAGTTTATAGTATTCATCATGAAAGCAGAGGATGATACTCCCAGGTGACACAACAAACACAAAATCACTTTGCCGTCCACTGTGCTTAGAATACAATCCAAATGCCTTTCCATGGTTTCTCTGCAGGCTGAGAACAAGCCGGGTCCCTCAATGTAACATTCTGAAAAGTGTGGGAAGGGCAAGCACTGTAACAGAACAGTCTTTCAAAATGCAGTCCACAGATTACAAACTGTAGACTACAATCCACAATTACAGGCATGTTTCTAGAAATACAGCTCTTCCTGCCTCTCTCTGATTCCATCTTGTATTATTCTTTGTTCCCCCCCACCCCCAACTCCTCACCATGTTTCAGCCCCTCCAGCCTTCTGTGTTCCTCAAACATACTCTTTCCCACCTTGGTCTTTTATACTTGCCATCTCCTTTGCCTCAAACACTCTCTGGATTGTTGGGTCCTTCTTGTCAATCAGGTCTCAACTCACGTCACTTTCTCTGAGAAGACTTCTCTGACCACGTAATCCAAAGCAGTTGCACCACCCTGTCACCCCCCAATTACTACTACGTCACCTTGCCCTCTTCACACTATCTGACATTACCTTGTTCATGTATTTGACCTACTGACTGTCTCCTCAGGCTAGAAAAAGTCCACAAGCACAGGGACCTTGACCCTCTAACTCACCAGTACATCCCTAAGTCTTGGCACAGAGCAGGCACTCAAATATTTGTTGATTAAATAAATGTGTACCAGACATATGTTAACTTATTACCTCTTAAAACCTCAGAACAGAGCAAGAATTTCCCAGTGCAATGCTATAAATGCCACTTTACTGAACTCCTTCCCTATGGCAAAAGAGGGTGTGACTTTTCCTGTTCATGTTAAGTTCTTATGCCATTCTTGTTCTGAAAGTGGTCCAGAAAAAAAAAAAAAATTGGTTTCAACATACCACATTTGGGATTTTTTTCTGTGGTCTAAGACCACAGATAATCAGGCAAGGCTGTGAAGTCTTTTACATGACCTCTGAGGTTCTAAATAAGGAATCCCTTATTAAACAAAAAGGACAATTTATCAGTTGGTTAATAGAAGGAGGGGAATTTGTTATCAGCCAGTAACCTATCTTTGCTTGGAAAAAATCAATACCAAAGAATTTAAACAAGAATATTTCTTTACTAAAGTCAAATGTCTTTTGTGTGCACTCCCAGGATGAAATTATCTGAGGAAGCAACATATAGGAACAGTACAAAATCTCTCTGGCCTAAGTGACTTCAATTTTGGTTCTGGTCTCTTGACAAGCAGAATGTGAGCTGACCTTCTGGAAGAAGAAAGGGCCAGTTTTTCACAGATCTACTTCCAGCGTTCTATACCAGAAGCCAGCAAGTTCTGACCCACTTTCCGGGTACAGCTTATCCACATACCCTTATCCACACAAACACTTCATCCTAAAGAGCTGTGTGGCCCTGTAGGGGCATGTGAAGGGGAGGGGGCCAGGCGGCACTGGCATAGTGCTTTTCACAATTGACCACCTCCATCATAATCACTAGAGTGCTTATAAAAGTGTAGATTGCTAGGCATCTCCTAGGCCAACAGAATTAGAATCTTCGGAAACTGCATTTTTGACAAGCTTCCCCACACACCACAAGTCTTACGCACAGGAAAGTTTGACAACCAGTGGGATAAAAGATCCCTAGGAGAGAGGCAGGGAACTGGAACTGAGAGAAGACGAGATACGATTAGAGAAGGATATGGGGATTGACAATGGGGGCTGGGGGTGGGGGATAGGGGTAAAGGCATGCTTCCGGGTATCGGCAGTCAAGACAGGCGCGCAGTGGGGACAAGTGAGGTGAGGACAGGGCTCTAGAAAGGATATGACACAGGGTTCGGGCTGGAAGAGGTGAGGATGCATCCGCGGACTGGTCAAGATAGTGGGGAGGCGGGGAGGCGGAGAAAGCAGGGTACAGACGTGAGAGGGAGGAGCAAAACTGGGAGTAACGGGGGCTCTTTGAAGGGGTGAGGACTGCAAAGTGAAAATTGGGAAATGGGGGTCACAGGAGGCAAACACCAAGAATGGAATAGGAACCACCTAGGGTAGTAGCTGAGACCTTTCCTCTGACCCAGAGCCTCCCCCAAAACTTCGGGCCTTGACAAGCCTGAGTGCGGGGCAAAGGCTGGAGACGGGGAGTTTGGGGGAGACAAGCCCAATAAGGGATGTCCCTCAGGCCTAAGCTAGGGGTCCCTGAAGTGGATCGAGCCAAGCATGGGACGCCAGGAAGTCCTGGGATTCCCCAGAGCGGCCCGCTCCATCTCCGGCTCCCGGAGTCTCCTTCACTCACCATCGCCGCCGCCATCTTGGATCCACGTGTCGCCGTAATGACGTCAGCGGAAGTAGGGTTTCCTTGGTTACGGAGTTTACCACCGCGAGGTGCTGCCCTGTTTCAGTCGCTCTTGTGGTCGCGGTGAGTGGAGGTGCAAAGAAGACTTAGCTCCTGATCGGTAGCCTGGTCTGGGCAGTTAGGTCGCTGGTTAAGTGAAAAGACAGGGTGGTGTAACTACGGGAGCCATGTTAACTCCTGGCAGACCCCCGCTCCTTCCCCGGCTGACACTGCATTATGGGTAATAGCGGTGTGCGTAAAGGTGCTTGTTCTGTGGGCTCCATCTTTACTATTGGCAGGAAGATCCGTTGCCCGGGTTACCTGAGCCCTTTGATTTGGTTGAGTGGGATCCGTACCAGAGCTCCACTAGCAAAATGGTTTGTAATTAATGTATTTAATTATTTGCTTGGCTATCCAGTATTCTCTCCAATAGACTCTAATCCCTATGTGGGTACTATCCTTTTTTTTTTTAACCTTGCTTTGCCTCACTCTCATCTGTGAAATGGGGAGGAGACTATTTTAACACCTTCATTATAGGTGTAATGATAACAATCCAATTAACTAATGTTGAATAATATTAAATAAATGTCATTATACTCTTATGTCTACTCCTTCAGTCATATGGTAGGTGCCCAATACACTACTTACTAAATGGAGGAAGAAAACGCAGCGTCTTTAGTTGAGGGGTCGGGGGTTGGGGGGGAGACAGCTTGAATATGGACTTCACCTTGTTACCTAAGAGTGTGACTCGAGGCAAGTCACCCCACCTTCCTAAGCCTCAGTTTCCAGTAGCTAGAAAAGGGGACTCAAGAAGTTGTAGTGTTAAAATTGGTAGAGATCTGAAAGTTCAGTTGGTCCATGTATCACTGTAAAGTGGGTAGGTACAGTACCAGTGCTATCTGCAACTGTTAGGAAAAGTTGTGAAAGATTGATAGTGGTCAATATCACGTATTGAACATCTGTGTGCTGCAGCATTTAGCATCATGCTAAAACTACTCAGAAGGCTCTCTTGTCTAGTCCTATCTCTTGGCAGAGGGTTGTTGAACTCTGATCCCCACCTAGGAGCAGGGCTATGGTTGATTGCCAGGCAAAGAAGGCTGCCAACAGATCTTTCCATCTTTTCATGAGCATACTATTTCTCCCACCAAGAGGTTGACTCTATTTCTCCTCCTTTTGAATCTGGCTGGTCACATCACTTGCTTTAACCAACAGAATATGATACAAATGACTCTGCCAGTTCTGGGTCTAAGCCTCAAGAGACTTGGCAGTTTCTGCTTCCATCATTTTGGGTCTAAAGACGTCTGGCGACCAGGCTTGATAGCCACATGGAGAGGGAGGGAGGCCCGGCGGATATCTCCAGGTACTCTAGAAATTCCAGCTGACTCCCAGGCATATGGATGGAGTCATCATGGACATGCTAACCCAAGCTGAACTGCCAACTGAATGCAGCTACATGCATAACCTTATCTGACACCATATGGAATAACAACAACAAAAAAACTGCCTAGCTGAGCCCAGTTGTGTTAGGTTTTGGAGTGGTTTCTCATGCAGCAATAGGCAATTAAAACACAGACCTATTAACTCTTGTGATTCATACAACCATCCTGAAGAGGAGCACAACAGATAAATCCCCAAGGGAGAAGAAACTTGAGTGAGAAGGAGGAGCATTTCCCTGGAGTTTCATAGCTAGTAAGCCACAGGTTCTAAACTTGTAGCCAGTTCTGGAGCTTGAATTCTGGGTGTTTCCTATCATTTCCAGAGCCAAAAGAGGGTTGAATGATAAGGAACGAAGCTCCATGAATGCTATATTATTCCTTGGTTATTTCCATTTTCCCCTTCATATCTTCTGTTTTTCCCAAAAGGCTTTCATGACCTAGTCTCCTTTAGTAACATACATATATCAGAATCTCTGGGCAAGATTGCCTGGGTTTAGATTGCATTTCCATCACCCACTGGCTCCATGGTAGGGGCAAATTTTTTTTTTCCCTTAACAATTTTTAAAAAATTGTGGTAAAATGCACATTGTTCCCTAGTGTCTTGGTGGTAAAGAATCTGCCTACCAGTGCAGGAGCTATGAGTTCTATCCCTGGGTCAGGAAGATCCCCTGGAGAAGGAAATGGCCACCTACTCCAGTTTTCTTGCCCGGGAAATCCCATAGACAGAGGAGCCTGGCGGGTTACAGTCTTTGGGGTTGGAAAGAGTCAGACGTGACTTAGCAACTAAACAACAGCAACAAAATGTATATCACACAAAATTTACCATTTTAATCACCTGTAAGTGCAATTCATTGGTGTCAAATGCATTCACCATCTGTGCAGTCACCACCACCTCTGGAAATTGTTTATCACCCTAGACTGAACTCTGTGCCCATTAAAGTGAAAGTCACTGAGTTGTGTCTGACTCTGCGACCCCGTGGACTATATAGTTCATGGAATTCTCCAGGCCAGAATACTGGTGTGGGTAACCATTCCCTTCTCCAGGGGATCTTCCCAACCCAGGATTGAACCCAGGTCTCCCGCATTGCAGGTGGCTTCTTTACCAACTGAGCCACAAGGGAAGCCCAAGAGTACTGGAGCGGGTAGCCTATCCCTTCTCCAGCGGATCTTCCTGACCCAGGAATCAAACTGGGGTCTCCTGCATTATAGGTGGATTCTTTACCAGCTGAGGTCCCAGGGAAGCCCAAACAAAGATATAACCAGTTGCAAAGTGAAAGTCGCTCAGTCCTGTCTTACTCTTTGCAACCCCACAGACTATACAGTCCATGGAATTCTCCAGGCCAGAATACTGGAGTAGGTCAGTTCAGTTCAGTTCAGTTCAGTCACTCAGTCGTGTCCGACTCTGCAACCCCATGGACTACAGCATGCCAGGCTTCCCTGTCCATCACCAACTCCCAGACGCTTGCTTTAACTCATGTCCATGGAGTCGGTGATGCCATCTAGCCATCTCATCCTCTGTTGTCCCCTTCTCCTCATGCCTTCAATCTTTCCCAGCATCAGGATCTTTTCCAGTGAGTCAGTTCTTCACATCAGGTGGCCAAAGTATTGAAGTTTCAGCTTCAGCATCAGTCCTTCCAATGAATATTCAGGACTGATTTCCTTTAGGATTGACTGGTTTGATCTCTTTGCAGTCCAAGGGACTCTCAAGAGTCTTCTCCAACACCACAGTTCAAAAGCATCAATTCTTCGGTGCTCAGCTTTCTTTATAGTCAAACTCTCATATCTGTACATGACTACTGGAAAAACCATCTCTTTGACTAGATGGACCTTTGTTGACAAAGTAATGTCTCTGCTTTTTAATATGCTGTCTAGGTTAGTCATAGCTTTTCTTCCAAGGAGCAAGTGTCTTTTAATTTCATGGCTGCAGTTACCATCTGCAGTGATTTTGGAGCCCCCAAAATAAAGTCTCTCACTGTTTCCATTGTTTCTCCATCTATTTGAAGTGATGGGACTGTATGCCATGATCTTAGTCTTTTGAATGTTGAGTTTTAAGCCAACTTTTTCACTCTCCTCTTTCACTTTCATCAAGGGGCTCCTTAGTTCTTCTTCGCTTTCTGCCATAAGGGCAGTGTCATCTGTGTATCTGAAGTTATTGATATTTCTCCTGGCAGTCTCGATTCCATCTTGTGCTTCATCCAGCCCGGCATTTCACATGATGTGAGACATTCAGAAAATTCACACTAGGAAGCATTAGTACAGACAATGTTAGTGGAGGTGATGGGATTCCAGCTGAGCTATTTCAAATCCTAAAAGATGATGCTGTTAATGTGCTGCACTCGATATGCCAGCAAATTTGGAAAACTCAGCAGTGGCCTCAGGACTGGAAAAGGTCAGATTTCATTCCAATCCCAAAGAAAGGCAATGACAAAGAATATTCAAACTACCACACAAATTGTACTCATTTAACACACTAGCAAAGTAATGCTCAGAATCCTTCAATCTAGGCTTCAACAGTATATGAACGAAGAACTTACAGATGTACAATCTGGATTTAGAAAAGGCAGAGAAATCAGAAATCAAATTGCCAACATTAGTTGGATCATAGAAAAAACAAAGGAATTCCAAAAATTAAAAAAAAAACAAACATCTACTTCTGCTTCATTGACTACATGAAAGCCTTTGACTGTGTGGATCACAACAAACTATGGAAATTTCTTAAAGAGATAGGAATACCAGACCACCTTACCTGTCTCCTGAGAAACCTGTATGTAGGACAAGAAGCAACAGTTAGAACCAGACATGGAAAAATGGACTGGTTCAAAATTGGGAAGGGAGTATGTTAAGGCTGTATATTGTCACCTTGCTTATTCAACTTATGTGCAGAGTACATCATGCAAAATGCCCACAGGATGAGTCACAGGCTGGAGTCAAGATTGCCGGAAGAAATGTCAACAACCTCAGATATGCAGATATGACTGTAATGGCAGAAAGTAAAGAGGAACTAAAGAGCCTCTTGATGAGGGTGAAAGAGGAGAGTGAAAAAGCTAGCTTAAAACTCAGCATTTAGAACACTAAGATCATGGCATCCAGTCTCATCACTTCATGGCAAATAGATGTGGAAAAAGTGGAAACTGAAAGATTTTATTTTCCTGGGCTCCAGAATCACTGCAGACAGTGACTGTAGCCCTGAAATTAAAAGATGCTTGCTCCTTGGAAGAAAAGCTGTGACAAACCTAGACAGCATATTAAAAAGCAGAGATATCACTTTGCCAACAAAAGTCCATACAGTCAAAGCTATGGTTTCTCCAGTAGTCACACATGGATGTGTGAGTTGGACCATAAAGAAGGCTGAACACCCAAAAGCTGATGCTTTCAAATGGTAGTGCTAGAGAAGACTCTTGAGAGTCCCTTGGACAGCAAGGAAGTCAAACCAGTCAATCTATTGGTAAAATGAGTTACAAGATCAATCCAGAGTCACAGTGGGAGAGAACCACACAAAGGCATGAATTCAAGGAGGCATGATTCATGGGCGGTGATTTTGTCACAATCCGTGATGCCATCATTGCCCAGGCCACCTTCCCCTCTCTCCCCTGGGCATCTGGAATGGCCTCCTACCTGGTTTTCCTACAGCCTTTTTTGTCACCTCTCGTCTCTCTTCTCCATTTAACCATCAAAGTCATCTTTTAAAAAACAAGAATCAACTGTGTTTCTCCCCTCTTTAAAACTTTACCCAGTTAAAATCTCAAGCCCTCACCACGACCTGCAAGGGCCTGCATAGTCAGGCCTTGACTCCCACACCGTCCCCTTCATTCAGAAGTCTCCAGCCACACAGACCTCCCAGGAAACTTGCCAAGTTCATGTCTACCTCAGGGCCTTTGTACTTGCAGGCCTTTCTCTCTGGAATACTCTTCACATTTTGTGTGATTAGCTGCTTCTCATGATTAGGTCTCAGGGAGTTGTTACCTGCCACACTCACACATACACACACAGGGTTGGGTTGGCGGTGGGGAGAGATACTTTGGTTATTTCTTATTGTCTTTCTTCCAATAAGAAAGCCTACACTGGGTCTGTGGTGTACCCAACTGTGTCTGTATTAAGTATGCGCCAAAAACATTGGTTGAATGCTTGCATTACAATTTCATCTCAGGCCTCACTCTATCAGTTGGGAACAGCTGTGGCTGTAAGGAAGACCCCCCCAAAAAACAACAGTGGCTTAACAAAATAGATGCTTACTTTTCTGTCTTAGTTTGGTTTCTTCTAGAAGCTGAGTCTGGCACAAGGATTCAAGCAAGAGTAACTTTTAAAAATTTATTTATTTTAATTGGAGGGTAGTTACTTTACAATGTTGTGGTGGTTTTTGCCATACATTGACATGAATCAGCCACGGGTGTACGTGTGTCCCCCTGTCCCTAACCCCCCTCCCACCTCCCTCCCCATCCCATCCCTCTGGGCTGTCCCAGTGCACCAGCTTTGAGTGCCCTGTTTCATGCATAGAACTTGGACTGGTCATCTATTTCACACATGGTAACAGACATGTTTCAAGCTATTCTCTCAAATCATCCCATCCTCACCTTCTCCCACAGAGTCCAAAAGTCTGTTCTTTATATCTTTGTCTCTTCTGCTGTCTAAGCAAAGAGTAGTTTATTTTTTATTTTTTAAAATTTATTTTAATTGGAGGCTAATTACTTTACAATATTGTATTGGTTTTGCCATACATTGTCATGAATCAACCACAGGTGTACATGTGTTCCCATCCTGAACCCCCTCCCACCTCCCTCCCCATCCCATCCCTCAGGGTCATCCCAGTGCACCAGCCCTGAGCACCCTGTCTCATGCATTGAACCTGGACTGGCGATCTGTTTCACATATGATAATAGACATGTTTCAATGCTATTCTCTCAAATCATCCCACCCTTGCCTTCTCCCACAGAGTCCAAAACACTGTTCTATACATCTGTGTCTCTTTTGCTGTTTCGCATACGGGGTTATCTTTACCATCTTTCTAAATTCCATATATATGCATTAGTATACTGTATTGGTGTTTTTCTTTCTAACTTACTTCACTCTGTATAATAGGCTCCAGTTTCATCCACCTCATGATAACTTATTCAAATGTATTCTTTTTAATGGCTGAGTAATACTCTATTGTGTATATGTACCACAGCTTTCTTATCCATTTGTCTGCTGATGGACATCTAGGTTGCTTCCATGTCCTGGCTATTATAAACAGTGCTGCGATGAACATTGGGGTACACGTGTCTCTTTCAATTCTGGTTTCCTCAGTGTGTATGCCCAGCAGTGGGATTGCTGGGTCATATGACAGTTCTATCTCCAGTTTTTTAAGGAATCTCCACACTGTTTTCCATAGTGGCTGTACTAGTTTGCATTCCCACCAACAGTGTTAGAGAGTTCCCTTTTATCCACACCCTCTCCAGTATTTATTGCTTGTAGACTTTTGGATAGCAGCCATTCTGACTCGTGTGAGATGGTACCTCATTGTGGTTTTGATTTGCATTTCTCTGATAATGAGTGATGAGTGATGTTGAGCATCTTTTCATGTGTTTGTTAGCCATCTGTATGTCTTCTTTGGAGAAATGTCTGTTTAGTTCTTTGGCCCATTTTTTGATTGAGTCATTTATTTTTCTGGAATTGAGATGCAGGAGTTTAAGCAAGAGTAGTTTAGCGGGAGTAATTTAAAATAATTAAAAGGAGGGAAAGGGATACCAGAGGGCAGTCATGTGGAGGAGCCAGCTCCTGTTTGCAAGAGCTGATGGTTAAATTCTCAGGAATTTTGTGAGCCAGTTGTTGAACATGGACATTATTGAAAATGAAATTAATTTAAAATTAAATAAATGGTATTAAAAACAAAAGTATGAATCATTCAAAGGGCTTCCCAGGTGGCACAGTGCTAAAGAATCCTCCTGCCAATGCAGGAGACACGAGAGATGTGAGTTTGATCTCTGGGTTGGGCAGATCCTCTGGAGTAGGAAATGTCAATCCACTCCAGTAGTCTTGCCTGGAGACTACTACCAATGGACAGAAGAGCCTTACGGACTACAGTCCATGGAGTCACAAACAGTTGGACACAACTGAGTTCCTGAGTGCGCGCGGGCATACACACACACACACACACACACACACACACACACACGAAACATTCAAAACTCATCATTTCCTAATAATTTTACTATTCCCTAAGCTCCTGATTTTATTTACATCTATTTTATGTTTACAACAGAATACTTCTAATTCCTGTGCTACTACACATCTCTTCCCAACTCTGTGTTCAGTGGCTTTGGATTGTAGCAGAGCCAGTTTATGCATTAACACAGTAGGTACAGTGCCCAAGGCCCACCATACTTTTAGGGGCCATGAAAACGTTTAAAAGAAATAATTTCTTTTAAAATCAGAAGGTAAAAGTAAACATTGGGGTTAAAGTGAAAGTTTTCATATATAATATTAGCACTCCGTTTTTTAAAACCAGAGCTTATTTATTTATTTATTGGCCATGCTGCACAGCTTATGGGATCTGAGTTCCCTGACCAGGGATTGGACACAGGCCCCAGCAGTGAGAGCACTGAGTTCTAACCACTGGACCGCCAGGAAATTCCGAGTATATTCGTTTTTATATCAATGCAGCTGTTGACTGCAATTTGTATTTATAAATGAAAGTATTTATATAGATATTTATAAAATACATGTTTTATGGAGGAAGAATCCTACAAAGACAAGATCGCTTAAAGTCCATGAAAGTGACAATGCAGTTCTGGATGGTAGCCTGAAATTGGCCATGGTGGGAATATTTACACCACAGATATGAGCAAATGCTACAAGTCAGGGCTTGAATTTTTGCTTTGTTAGCAAACATTTTCTGTAAAGGGCTAGATGATAAATATTTAAGGCTTTACAGACCATGTGACTGTGTTACAACTACTCAACTGGGCCTTGTAGCACAAAAGCTGCCACAGATAATAAATAGTGAGCTGTGTTCCAATAAAATCTAGTTTGCCAAACCCCAGCTTAGACTTAAAGCGATAAAGTGTCAATAATGCAGATTAAACTTTAACAGCTACGTGTTTGTAGCTGTTAAACATTGTGGTCAGCACAAAAATGTGACACATTTTATTCAGCAAAGAAGTTGCTCATCCATGTCTCTGCAAATGGCACATTTCATTGCTTTTTATGGCAGAGTAATATTCCATTGTATATATGTGCCACATCTTTATCCATGCCTCTGTTGATGGACATTTGCATTGCTTCCATGTCCTATCTATTATAAATAGTGCTGCTGTGAAGATTGGGGTACCTGTATTCTAGAATAACAGTTTTCTAACTACTCGATCCTCTGTGGTGACCTAAATGGATAGAAAATCCAAAAAAAGAGGGAATATGTGTGTATGCATGGCTGATTCATTTTGCTATACAGTAAAAAAAAATAACACAACATTGTAAAGCAACTGTACTCCAACAAAAAAGAAAAAGAAGTTGCTCGTATCATTGACTAACAAGTGAAATTCTGACATATGAATGCCTTCATTATTTCATGTTCATCTGATTCATGAATATACATGACATTTCAACCCACATTCATTGGAGTGAATACTTGGAACTAGACTTAAAGAGCATATGTTGTCAAGCAGTTTACCATCGTGGTTAACAAGCTTACCCTTGTGGGGAAACTCTGGGAAACAATGCAAAACACACACCTCAGAGTTATCCTACCCAGAGGGCGAGGGATCAGGTCATTAGTTTCGGACTGATCCCACAGGGTGTTAAATCTTTGGTACTTTTGGCCTTCTGGGAACACCGGAAGCTGAAACTTTTTGCAGTTTTAGAAAAAGAGTTCTCAGGCACAGTGATGCAGATAACAACAGCTAGAAGTTCAGTCCACTGCAAGGATACCAACAGTGCATTGCACACTCTCCAAGGTGAAAAGTCTAGGGAAGACTATCCTAGCTGATGTGGTGGCTGTGCCTAAAATATCTTCAGGGATTCAGGTTTCACCCAGCTTTGCCATCACCAGAATTAATTCATTTTCATCAGAGTCTATGGTGGCAGCTAGAGCTCCAGCCTTCACGTGTACATTCTAGGCAGAAAGAGGAAGAGATGAAAACTAAGAGGTGAAAAGCCCACGTTAGTTGTCTTTTAAGAAAGGATTTTGGAAGATGCTATACCACGCTTCCACTTACAACCCACTGATCATAACTTAATCACACTACCATACTTTGTTGCAAGAGTAGGAAATGTAGTCTTCATTCCAGGGAATTGTGTCCCCGATTAAATTATATTTCTCTAGCAGTAGGGGGAACATGGATAAGATATGGGGACAACCAGCAGTCATTGCCAACCTCAGAAAGGGAAAGGATGCAAACAGTATGGAAACCGACAGAGCCTTATAGTGGAACCTATTGTGATGAGGACAGATCCATGACAAAAGTGAGGGCCCAGGTGGGGGAATGAGGAGAGGCAGTTCTACAAATCACAAGGGGAAACAAGAGCTTTTTCTATATTTAAACTCAAAGCTACAACTAGAGAAAATATGAGCAAGTTAATAATGTCTTAGAAAGAGCATCTTACCTATGCCTTCTTTGACATCTTCCAGGGAGGAGTGCATGTAGTTTTCCCATAAAATTGGTGTCCCAAAATCTATCCCCATATTTAATTAATTAATAGAATTTCATTTTAGAGCAGTTTTATGTTTACAGAAAACAGTATAGAGTTCGTGTATAGTCCCTCATCCAGCCCTTACCACCCCCATTTCATCCCTGTTGTTAACATGTTGCCTCAGTGGGGTACATATGTTACCCTTGGTGATCCAATAGTGATACATTATTATTAACCAAAGTGAATAGTTCACATGAGGTTTCAGTCTTTGTGTTGTACTTTCTATGAGTTTTGAAGTGTTTATCAGTTCAGTTCAGTTCAATCGCTCAGTTATGTCTGACTCCTTGCGACCCCATGAACCATAGCATGCCAGGCCTCCCTGTCCATCACCAACTCCCGAAGTTTACCCAAACTCATGTCCATTGAGTCGGTGATACCATCCAACCATCTCATCCTCTGTCATCCCCTTCTCCTACTGCCCTCAATCTTTCCCAGCATCAGGGTCTTTTGAAATAAGTCAGCCCTTTGCATCAGGTGGCCAAAGTATTGGAGTTTCAGCTTCAACATCAGTCCTTCCAATGAACACTCAGGACTGATCTCCTTTAGGATGGACTGGTTGGATCTCCTTGCAGTCCAAGGGACTCTCAAGAGTCTTCTCCAACACCACAGTTCAAAAGCATCAATTCTTCGGCACTCAGCTTTCTTCACAGTCCAACTCTCACATCCATACATGACTACTGGAAAAACCATAGCCTTGACTAGACAGACCTTTGTTGACAAAGTAATGTCTGCTTTTTAATATGCTGTCTAGGTTGGTCATAACTTTCCTTCCAAGGAGTAAGTGTCTTTTAATTTCATGGCTGCAGTCACCATCTGCAGTGATTTTGGAGCCCCAAAAAATAAAGTCAGCACTGTTTCCACTGTTTCCCCACCTATTTCCCATGAAGTGATGGGACTAGATGCCATGATCTTAGTTTTCTGAATGTTGAGCTTTAAGCCAACCCTTTTACTCTCCTCTTTCACTTTCATCAAGAGTCTATAGTGATATGTATTCACCATTAAGAGTATTATGCAGAACAGTTTCTTTCACTGCCCTAAATTCCACTATGCTCCATCTCTTCATCCCTCCCTCGTTTCCCACCAAACCCCTGACCTCTTTACTGTCTCTATAGTTTTACCGTTTCTACAATGTCACATAGTTGGAATACAGCATGTAGCCTTTTTAGATCAACTTTTTAAATTTAGCAGTATGCATTTAAGTTTCTACCATGTCTTGAGAGCTCCTTTCTCTTTATCACTGAACAATATTCCATTATATGGATGGAAGGATGGAACCTGTCGAAGGATATCTTGGTGGCTGCCAAGTTTTGGCAATTATAAATAAAGCTGCTAGAGACCTCTGTGCAGATTTTTGTTTGGACATAAGTTTGCAACTCATCTGGGTAAGTACCAAGGAGTGCAGTTGCTGGATTGTATGGTAAGACTATGCTTGTTTTGTAAGAAACAGACAAATGTCATCTAAAGTAGCTGTACTATTTTACATTCCCACCGGCAATGAGTCAGAGTTCCTGTGCTCCACAGCCTTGCCAGCATTTGGTGGTGTCAGTATTCTGGATTTTAACCATTCTGATAGGAGTGTAGTAGTATTGCATTCAGTTACTTTCATTTGCGTTTCTCTAATGACGTATAATGTTGAGCATCTTTCATATGCTTATTTTCCATCTGCTTATCTTCTTCTTGAGGTGCCTGTTTAGGTCTTTTGCCCACGTTTTAAATTGGGTTGTTTGTTTCCTTATTGTTGAATTTTTTAAGGATTCTTTGTATATTTTGGCTATTAGTCCTTTATCAGATACGTGATTTGCAAATATTTTCTCCTAGACTAGAGCTTTTCGTTTTCTTTAAATGTTTTAGAGCAGAGTTTTAATTTTAATAAATTCCAGTTTATCAGTTTTTTTCTTTCATGGAGAATACTTCTGGTGCTGTGCCTATCCCTATGTTTTCATCAGTCTTTCCTGTGCCCAAAGGGATAAATCAGAGTGTAGGCTAGTGGGGTTCAGAGGGCAGTGTAAACAGAAAGAGCAGGTGGGCAGGAACTGATCCCTTGATCTTGTCCATTTAGATTTTGCCTTTTGAGATCATGTCTCAGTCATATTTCTATAATAAGGCCACATAACAAAACAACCCCAGAACTCAAAGGCTTATAATACTAAGCATTTCCTTCTCTCTCACATGTCCACAGGACAGCTGGGTTTCAGTTGATCAAGGCTGTTCTCAGATGGGTTTAAATCCAAGCTGCAGGTTGGGTCCAGATCTTTTCCACATGTTGCTCATCTTCGTTGGACTTTGTTTCAGATCAAAAGGCTGGAGGGCAAGCCTAGCCACACAAGCACATTTCTAGCCTTTGCTTAATCATATCTGCTAACATCCCATTGGCTAAAACAAGTCCATGGCCAAACTCAACATCAGTGGGGTAGGGAGGGACGTGAGCTCCTCTTATGGATCACCGAACAGCGATCTAATATGCCACCAATCATATTTGCAAATTCCTATCACAGGACCCTGCGCTTTGCTTTCAGAGACCCAAAAACACATTCCCAAACCAGGAAGCAAGAGAGAAATTCAGTTATGAACTGCGTAAGTTAAAACATTTTATTTTCCACTGTTCTTACACCCAGTGCCTAAGGTTAGACTCTGAGCTACTCAGGGGTACAGAATCAAGTCGGTACAGGGTTCCATGGGACTCTGGTGGGTGCATCACAAAAGGATATAGATCCTTCAGGAGATACAAGAATATAGATGGATGTTACTTGCTCCCCATCCCATCATAACTCTTCCTATCACTTGCTCTACAACAAGGCTAACCACTGGGGACTTTCAACTAAGACAACATGCAGGAAGGCCCCACTACCTCCTTGTCTTCTCTGCCTCCTTCTTACCTCTCCTCTGAGAGCTTCCCACTCAGGGTAGTAGATACTTCTCAGCAGCCACGTTTCCACTGTAGGACTGTAGGATTCCATCACAACCGTGATGGCTGCTGGACGATGGGAAATGCAGGGGCTATAGGCAGCCCCCAGCCCTGGGGGAGATCCAGACCAACCAACTTGCATAAAAACATGGCTTGGCAGGAGAGTCATTGTCCCAGATCATGAAAAGTCACTCCTGTCATCCTGGCACATGCAGCTCCTTGGAGACAAAAACCCATCCAGTGTGACAGGTGAATAATAGTGTGTCCCCCTCCCAAAAAAAAAAAAAAAAGATGTCCACTTCCTAATTCCTGGAACTTGTGAAGATGTTATCTGGTGTTGCAAAAAGGACTTTACAAATGTGATTAAGGAATTGAAGATGGGAAAATTAGTCTGCATTATCCAGGTGAAAGTGAAAGTTGCTCAGTCATGTCTGACTCTTTGCGACCCCATGGACCATACAGTCCCTGGAATTCTCCAGGCCAGAATACTGGAGTAGGTAGCCATTCCCTTCTCCAGGGATCAAACCCAAGTCTCCCAAATTGCAGGCAGATTCTTTACCAGCTGAGCCACCAGGGAAGCTCAAGAATACTGGTGTGGTTAGCCTATCCCTTCTCCAGTGGATCTTCCCAACCCAGGAATCAAACTGGAGTCTCCTTCATTGCAGGCAGATTTTTTACCAACTGAGCTATCAGCGAAGCTTATCCAGGTGAGTCTAGTGTAATTACAGGGATTCTGACAAGTAACAGAGGGAGGCCTCAGAGTCAGAGTCAGAGAAGGAGATGTGATGACAGAAACAAAATTTGGAGTGATGAGCAGAAGGGAACCAGGAACGTGGGCAGCTTCTAGAAGCTGGAAAAGGCAAGGGAATGATTCACCCCAGGAGCCTCCGTAAAGCACACAGCCCTGCCAACCCATCTCAGACTCTGACCTCTGGAACTGTAAGCCACCAAGTTTGTGCTAATTTGTTACAGAAGCCATAGGAAACTAATACAGCCAGCAAGTATTCAGGGGGCAGTTGGAAAACTGGGAGCATTGAACCCCACTTCTCTTTGCTAGTCCTTCCCCCTTTGACTTGTCATCCACCAAAGGCAAATGTTCCAAAGCTGGCAAGACAAGAAAAGCTAACCTATTAGTAAAACCTTTAGCTGTCAGATCTTTTATTTAAATATATATTTCATCATTTTAAAAGTTTTCTATCCAAACCGCAGTGGTAACTAGAATCCAGCTGTCCCAGGCAATAGAGATGTCAACTGGAGGTGTCCTGAGAATCGCAGATTGTGGATTGCCAGAGTCAAAAAGAGAGTGTCCAGTCCAACCCACCCACTTGGCAGATGAGGAATTGTGGCTGGAGGGAGGGTGGGTGTCTGAGAATAGGAAGGGTTAGCCAGGTGCTGGGAGCCACTGCACAGGCATGGCCTCCGTGCCTGGCCCCGCCTGGCCACCCCCATCACGGCTGCTGTTGGTACTGGCTCTCGGTGGCCGTGTAGAAGTCATCCAGCACGCTCTGGATGTATTCAAAGGTGGGCCGTTCCTCAGGTCGGTTCTTCCAGCAGCGAGTCATGATGTTGTAGAGCTCTTCCGGGCAGTTGTCTGGTCGAGGCATCCGGTATCCACGCTCCAGTGCACGGATCACCTCGGGGTTTGACATCCCTGAGAAGGAGCCACGGAATTAAAAAGGGAGGGACTGGGGTCGGACTGGCAGACAGTCACTGCCTCCCCAACAACCATCCCTCCCCACCTCCTCATGGGAGCCGAGCTCCTCCCATGATGCAAGCCAGGCATCTCTTCCCCCACTTCCCCTGCAGTGAGGGCAGGGGCCGGGTGCCCAGTTTTGACCACACCCTTCCTCCTTTCTTTTTTTTTTTTTCTTCTTTTTTTTCTCCTTCCTCCTTTCTTTGGACACTGACACAAAGTGGTCTGTGGAGCTGCAGCAGCCATCTGACCACATGGGGAAGACAATCACAGAGGAACCAACCCAGAGACCTGAGAGTCATTGAGCAGCTGAACTGACCTGTCTCCAGTGTCAGACTCCTTAGTCTGGGTTGTAACAATTTACCTATTGTTTCCACCATTCAGTCTGTTAATTTGTTACTTGCCGCCTGCAGGGTTCCATAACCCCCTGCCTGGTTTTTATTGGTGAAGCCTCAAGATAAAACAAGTCAGGTAGCCGACTCAGTGTCACCCTATGAGTGGGAACATTTCTTTGTTCAATTAAAATTTATGTTAGTTATCCTCAAGAACAACCATTTAAACATCTATGATCCCTCTTTCTTTAAAAAATTACTTGGCCATGCTGTATGGCATGTGGGACCTTAGTTCTCTAGCCAGGGATTGAATCCTTGTCCCTTGTATTGGAAGTGGTATTCTTAATCACTGGACCACCAGGGAAGTCCTATATTACCAGTCTTGAACTCCAAAAGTATTCATATATTCAAGTGCTTCCTTGAACATCTTGGATGCTATGCTAAGTCACTTTAGTCGTGTCCAACTCTGTGCGACCCCGTAGACGGCAGCCCACCAGGCTCCCCCGTCCCTGGGATTCTCCAGGCAAGAACACTGGAGTGGGCTGCCATTTCCTTCTCCAATGCATGAAAGTGAAAAGTGAAAGTGAAGTCGCTCAGTCATGTCCGACTCTTAGCAACCCCATGGATAAGCCACCACAAATTTAACAGGGCTAAACAGAACTCTTAAATTTTTATCCGTAGACCATCAGACATCCAGTTGCTCAATCAAAACCAGGAGACTCATCCTTCATTCTTCTCTCTCCCTCGCTTTCCACATCAGCAAGTCACAGCCTTTCTTCTTTTAAAACACAGCACCAACCAGCTCATCAACTTATCAGGTACCATCACCCCTGTCTGTGCCACAGCTGCAGCTCCCACCGTCTCCCCAGCCCTGATCCACTCTCCACACTAAACCAAAGCATCACTTGCATGTGGAAATCAGACGATGCCACTTCCCTGCCTATAATGCTCCAATAGCTTCTTTACACTTAGACTAACACCCACAGTCTTCACCATGACCATGGATCCCGCCTGATTGGGCCCCTGCCAAGCCCTGCTTCACATACCATCTGCTCTCATTTCTTGTCTGCATCTACCTTGCTTGTTTGATATTCTTCAGATACAACTCAGGCCCTAAGAGCTGGCAGTGCCTTCTATCTGGAATCCTTTCCCTAATCCTCACTCTGCTCACTTTCAGCTCAGATATGACCTGCTCTGACAGTGCTCCATGCCCACAGGAGCCCTAGGTCACTCTCTCTCCTACACCCCTGCTTAATTTTCTGTTCCAAGTGATCTCCACTGAGAAGTGCATCTATTTAGTGCGTGTTCCTTCAGGCTATAATGTGAGTTCCTGCCAAGCAAGGGCTTTGTCTCCTACTGTATACTTCATGCCTAACACACAGTAGGAATTTGATACATACTGATGAGTGAACCAAGTGTCTGCACCTTTTATTTCTAATATTCAGAACCATTTCTGCAAGGTGGTTGACTTAATTACCTATATTTTTTACAGAGGAAGACCTGGGGTAGAAGTCAAGTGAATTTCTCAAAGTGTTGATTAAACAGGAACAGGATTAAAGTTCAGGACTATTTACTTATAAAGTCAGAATTCTCTTTATATCCACCTTGCCTCCCGCCCCAGGGTTCTGGCTACAGATACCCTAGGAAACATCCCAACTGAAAAGCAACAGAGAAAAACTTTATCTGCTGAGTCCCAGGCACTCTACATGCCAGATATATCTTTGTATACCCCATGGTCTACTCAGTGTAGAGTGCCGCCCACGGGCATGGGGATGAATTCATCCATTTGACAAATAGTTACTAGGCACCCATTACCAGCCAAGCACAAAGGTAGCAGTCCAGATGCACCAGTAAGGAATACAGACATGATTTCTGGCCTCACAGAGCTCAGAGTTTGATGGAGACAATACCAAACAAATATAGTTATCAATGGTGATGAATGCTGTGAATGAAATGGCATAGGGTATAGCGAACGAGAAGCACAGGGACGTGCATAGTACTTTAGATGACTGGGTGGTGAGGTATAGCATGACATGAAGGGAGAGGAAAGAAATAGGCAGGGGCTGGATCATGCCGGACCTGCAGGCCACAATTAGGAGTTTGGGATTTTGTTCTAATTATGCTGGGAGGCCTTTAAAAATTTAGAGGTGGAGAAGGGAAAAGTTCTGATCCACAATTTTAGAAAAATCCCTCTGGCCTCAGGGAGAGAATGGCCTTTAGGAGAGAGGGCAGACTGCTTAGGAGGCCACTGTACCAGTGAGATGATGGAGGACGTTGGTCTGGTGTGGGTGGAGGCTGTGGAGTTAGAAGTGGACAGACTTGGGATGCTTTGTAGTCCAATGGCTAGAACCCTGTGACTCCTTGAACGTGGAAAGGGATGAGAGAAGAGGAAGGGCCAAGCAGGCTTCCAGATTCCAGGCTTAAGAAATTGGATAGATAATGATGTTATTAACTGAGAGGCTGGGGGTGAGGGTCAAGAACTCACTGAGGGTCAACCAACTCAGGCTGGTGGTTGCCAAGGGGAAGGCAGTTGGGGGAGGGATGGAGTGGAGCAGACATAAACTTTTATGTAGAGAATGGATAAACAATAAGGTCCTACTTTATAGTATAGAGAACTGTCTTCAATATCCTATTAATATGTATGTATATATAACCGAATCACTTTGCCATACAGCAGAAATTGACACAACATTGTAAATCAACTGTACTTCATTAAAAATATTGATAAAAAACAAACACAATAACAAACAAACAAAAACTCAGTCTGAATGGACCCAATAACAAGAGAAAGGAGCCAGGCTGCCCTGGAAGCAGCCCCAAGCTGATGCCCTCTCTCTTACCTGGGTAAGGGATCCGGCCATAGGTGACAATCTCCATCAGCAGGATACCGAAGGACCAGACATCTGACTTGATGGTGAAGGAGCCAAAGTTGATGGCTTCAGGAGCTGTCCACTTGATGGGGAACTTGGCCCCTGTGGTTTGAACAGAGCAGAGTCAAGGAGAGCCTGGGGAGCAATCAGAGCTAGGTCTCTGCTAGGGGGAGGGAACAGGACATCAGTACAGCTGCCAACATCTGTCCCCTGCAGGACTGTGACTTCCCTCAATCTGGCCCCCGTGGAAGCAAGGAGCATCCATTCTGAAGACCAGTGGCTAAAGTAGGGAGGAGTGAGCCCAGGTACCTGGGGTGTGGCAGGGGATTCGCCCTCTTGGGGCCACCTCATTGATTCAGCTGATGTCCTGGTGAACTACAACTCCTGAAGAGTGGAGTCCTAGAGGTCACAGGACCTTTGGGGACAGCAGAAATTCAAGGGACTTTGAGTCCAGGTCATACCTGCTACCTCGACCCCCTAACCCCTGTGAGGGAAGGGAAGATTTCGGTTTCCCCCAGTCACTGGGTGTCTCTCCCTCTAGTCCTCCTCTCCTTCCATCTGGTCTGGGATAGGTTGAGTTAAACTTTAGTGAGTAATTTCTATTGCAATTCCACTGTAGTTGGGAATGCAGTGTAAAGGATACATGTTCTTTGGAATTTGTTGAGACTTGCTTTATCATCTAGTACATAATCAGGTTTTGAAAATTCTCTATGTGTTTCCTGCTCCCGCCATCCCTTCCTCCCTTGGGACTGAGAGAGTTTTCTTTATTCCTGCTTATCCTCTCCTGGTTTAGAAATTATACATTCTATTCTTACGCTTGTAGTGGTTCCACTTTTACTGTGTCATACGAACGTGAAATAAAATATACAAATCTTTCCTATACAACTAGATGCCTTTTATATATGTATCCCCCCTTGTAATCACCGTTCAGATTAAGATATAGAAAATTTCAGCATCTCAGAAGGCTCCCTCCTGCCTCATCTCAGTCAATACCCCTGCAATCCAGGTTAAGTATTATTCTGACCTTTAGCACAATAAATGAGTTTTGCCTGTTTTTTTTAAAAAGTTTTATTGAGATGCATGCACAGACCATATAATTCAGCCACTTAAAGTATTCAGTTTAATGGTTTTCTTAATATATTCACAAGGTTGTGAATTTTAAAATATTTTCACCCTACGCTTCCCCAGACCATAACAGTCACTACCCACTTTTTTCTAGCTCCCCACTCCAGCCTTGGCTGGAATTAATCTACTTTCTGTCTCTATAGATTTGCTTATTCTGGGAATTTCATATAAATGGAATCATACAATACATGGTCTTTGTGTCTGGCTTCTTTCACTGAACACAGTGTTTGCAAAGTTTGTCCATGTTTAGGGTATATTAGTACTCCATCCCTTTTATGGTCAAATAATATTCCACCACATGTCTAGATCTCATTTTGTGTATTTGTTTATCAGTTGATGGACTTTTGGATTACTTCCACTTTTTGCCTGTTAAGAATAATGCTGCTGTCGACCTTCACATACATGTTTGCCTGTTTCTGAATTTTATATAAGTGGAACTATCCAGCATCTACTTTTTTGGTCTGAGTTCCCTTATTTTGATATTATGTCTGTGAGAGTCATCTATTTTCTTTTGCGTTTGCATGTGTCATTGGTTTGTAACTTCTCACTGCTACATAATATTCTGTGAATAAACCACAATTTAAATATCATTGTACTCTTTATGGACATTTAGATTCTTCCCTGTTTTTGTCTATCACACCTAAAGTCGCTCTTGCCCTTACCCTTAATTCTAACATGACTTGACTGACCCAATCTACAATTGATCCCACTTACTGGGGGAGACTGGAGGCCAGAACTCAAGATGGAGCCCCTCCAGCTTAATAACACACAGCTGATACTGGGACAAACCTTTGCATTTTGATTAATATCACTTTCACAGGTCCTAATGCTCAGTACACACAACCCACCCCAGTGGGCCCCACAGGGCCCTCGACACCATCCCCTACCTTCCCGAGCTGTGTACTCGTTGTCCTCGATGACCCGTGCCAAACCGAAGTCAGCGATCTTGCACACCAGGGATGCAGACACCAAGATGTTGGCAGCTCGAAGGTCTCGGTGGATGTAGTTCCTCCTCTCGATGAAAGCCATGCCTTCTGCAATCTCCACCCAAAACAGAGACACCCTTACCCTCAGATTTGGCCCAGCCCAAGGTGGGTCTCACCCAAAAGCAGAAGACAACTGTCCAAGTGTGAGAAAACTGGAAAATATGTGCGCTGGCCTGGGTCCTGGTCTCAGATTGGCATTTCTCTGTCTACCTAACCAGGTTGGGGGGATCCTCATAGCCTGGGCCAATCTGTAGCTTCTCTAGGGTTCCAAGACTTCCAGAAAACACTTTAAGGAAAAAGCATTATTTCTCCAAGGACCTACACACACACACACACACACACACACACACCAGGATACTCTGAAGGGCTTTCATCCCCAATCCCCTTACTGGGAACAACCTAGGTTCACATCACATTTTGTTGTATCTCTTACGCCTTCTTCACTCCCAAGCCTGGGTAGGGAAAATTCCTTTGCTCATTCAACAAACATCTACTGAGTGTCTTGTGGGCACCAGACATGTTACTTGGACAGGTCGGGAGCCAGGCAAAGCCCCCACAAGGTGGTGATCAGCACCATAAAGAAAGGGGAAAGCAGGTGCTAGGACATGAAGTGTAGAGGGCTGTTTTGGATTGGATGATCAGGAGGTGAAACTTCAGCAAATGCTCTGTCAAAGAAGAGCATTCCTGGCAGACAAGATCATGTGCAAAGGCCCGGAGGTAGGAAGCAGCTTGGGTATTCATGGAACAGGAGGCTGAGCAGAAGTTGCCCAAGGGAAAGTGGGGAGGAGAGAGGAGGTTGTGGGAAAGGCTGCTGATGGGGAAGAACCTTGTAAGTTATGAGAGGGGGTTGGGTTGTATTCTGAGCACAAAGGGAAGTGGGAAGTCTTAGAGCAGGAGAGTGACATGGTCTGATGTATATTTTAACGTCATCAGGGCTTCTGAGTGCATAGTGGACTGTGTGGAGAGTTCTTATTCACAATGGGACCTGGGAAGCCTGACAGAAAGATGTGGGATTTTTCTGTAAAGACGTTTTCCTCTTACAATAGTTTGTGCATTACCCCTCATAAAGAGGTTTATGATTAACCCTCAGAAACTCAGAAAATAGCATTTATAGTTCATAAACTGGTCTTTGATGTCCTTGAACCAGGTGTTACCACCGTCTCTTTTGTTCAAAGGAGGGACACCTTTGTCAGATCACACCCCCAGGATTTGAATATCCACCCCCAGGGCCTCCATGCTGCCTTTAATCGCCGAGAACTCCAGCACTTTGGAGGACTGCAGCTGGCTGCAATCTGGTGAGATTATTTGAGGAGGTAGGGTGTCTGGCCAGACTAAATCAAGGTCTGTTTAAGATCTGAGGCAAGTGGATGGTACGCTTGTGGAAAGTGGCCAGCAGGGGGCACCCATGGCCATTGGAACCGAGGTCTGAGCCTCCAGACTTTTCTAACCAAACCAGGAGACTGATTTTGCTTGTCATCGCCTGCCAGGAGTGGGTGAGGCAGTCTTGGCCTCATGGGTGTGGAAAATTTATAAGGAGTTCAGATGAACAGTTAACAACAGCCATAACATTAACTGTAGACGTTGTAGCTTATTCATTAATCATAATATGATATTTAATACTTAAATACCATTTGCTCTCTACTTTGGGGTAGGTACTATTGCTTCAGCACTATTATTTCACAGGTGATAAAACTGAATCCCAGAGAAGTAACTACCCGGTCCAAGTGGAGACCAGGACTGGAAATCTGACAGCCCTGCTTAGGGTCTGTGTCCATTACCCTACCTGAATTTTTGGCACAGAGCAGGCACTAACGCTGGTAGTTAGCATTTTTCAGTGCTCAGGGCAGACACTCATGTTATGGATTTGCACATGAGCACATGAGCTCAAGGGGGCAAGTGGGACTAACCCCACTTAGAAGACAGCAGATAAGAGTGCCTAAGTGACTCCTGGGTTGGGCCAGCTCAACTTGAGCCCCACATCTCTGTGATCTCCAAGCAAACTACTTTACCCTCTGTGCCTCACTTTTCTTCTCTGTAGAATGGGACAATAGAATCTTCTTCTGAGGGTTCATGTGAGGATTAATACTCTAAATCTACATCAAGTGTTTAGAACAGAGTCTGGCATATAAGTATTCACTTCAACAGTCCCTGTTGAGGAAAGTAGCCCTCAGAAAGGTTAAACTATTTGCTCAAGACTACACAGGGAGCCCTGGGCTCAACAGCAAAACTCTGTACGATTCCTAAGTCCATGCGTATACAGTGTTGCTTCTCAAGGGTTTGTCAACTGAACGAATAGTGGATAGGTTGGCTGGGTTCAGGGTTGGTCTATAAATTGGGAGTTGATGAGGTGGTGAGATTTCATGAGCACCAGATGGTCTGCCGTGATGTCAGTCATTGGCACATGGGTTTGCTTCTGAGAGAGTACCAGGGAATCACAGAATCAGCTGGAAGGACCTGTAGGGATATTCCAGCTCAGGGCTCTTCACATTGAATCTAACTGAGGGGCAAAAGAAAGGTCACCCCTTCAATCAGAGCAGCCCTGTTTTAATCTATTTTAAAATGATCAGCTGCTCCATAAGATTCATTTGACCAATAATTTTGTAGCTAAAAAAAAAAAAAAAAAGCTTTCAAACTTGAAAAGCACAAAGATGGTCCAGTTCCTTCACTGACAAATGGAGGGACCCAGGGACCCAGAGTGGATCTGAGGTTACACAGCCAGGTGGTGACGGGGCAGTCTCTGCTGCGCCCACCCACCTCTCTAGGACCGGAGGTGAAGACCAGGCCCCAGGGTGGCTCCTTTCTGTGCCTGGGCTCTGAGGCCACCTTTGCTCCTGGATGTACAAGGGCCCGGCTCCTCTTTCCCTCCTGTGGTTTCTGTCTTTACCGTTTGTACCACGGGGAGAATTGTTCTTGCCCTGGTCCATGACCCTCCTCCCAGCAAGGCTTCTGCCAGTGTGATGGTTACAATTTAGCAACAGGCCAGACTCCTGTTTCACTAGGAAGAAGGGCTCACTGAAGAGAAAATGCCTCTTCTGGATTTCCATATGCCTCTGGTATTGGAAGACTCTGAAAGGCAAAGCCTTTTATCATACTCTTCCTTTATTATACCCTTCCCAGGATTTGCATATTCAAATGAAAATTGACTGAAATAGTCAAATTTCTGCCTTCGGCATCTCCTGAAGGCCCTGCCCTGGGCCCAGGTGCCCCTCCCTCTCCCTTAACACCTTCCAGGCTGCAAGCCACACCCCCTTCATTTTTGCCAGGCTCAGGCTCCAACAGACCAGGTTGAGCTCTGGTTTTGTCCTTTAGACTTTGGCACAGACTGTTTCTTCTGCCTGGAATACCCTTCCCTCTCATCTTCACCTGCCCAACTTCTATTCAGGCCTCAGCCCAGTGACAGCTTCCTCTGGGAAGCCTTCTCTGATTGCTCCTGGACTGGGAGAAGTGCTCCAGCCGTGGGTTCCCACCAGTACCCGTTTCCTCCCCTGTTTTCCCACAGACAGGAGAGAATGAATGAGAGAAGACAGAAGTGAAAAGCACTCAGGCTGGGAGTGAGAAGAGCTCCATAAAGTGAAGGGAAGATGAGAAAGAAAATGGAGTTTTAAGAAGCGTTTCTGTGATTTCTGGACATTATTAATTTTGCTGGATACTGCATTCTTTTGACACTGAGCCAGGACTACTTGGGTCATGGCTCTCTAAGAGATTTAGTTGTTTAATAAGTGTAAACCCTAGGGGATAGCAGTACTTTCCATTTTGTTCACTACCATATCCCCCCAAAGTAACACAGTCACGTAGGCAAGCTACTTCACCTCCCTGGGCTTCAGTTGCCTCATCTCTTTACTTCCTCTCTAAGCCTTAACTTCCTGTTCTGTAAAATGGGATGACAATTACCCATCTGTGGCCAGACTGTCACATCAGTGGTTCCCTGTGAACCACACCTCCTGGGACTCACGCCTTTTTGCAGTCCCTCCTACACTGACTCTGGGCTAGGTCATGTGACTTGCTTTGACCAACAGGACATTAGCCTGCACAAAGCGAATAGGAGCTTGCTCATGATGGATTAGTCCCTTGGAAGACTCCCTCTTGGAACCTTTCTGCCATGATGTAAAGGAGCTCAGGTTAGGCTGCTGAATGAGTGATGTGGAGTCACTGGAGACAGACCCAGAGGATGAGCCACCATCCCAGATATTCTAGCCCCAGGGAAGCTCTCAGCAGAATGCATCCTCAAGAGGGGGCTGGGTTTCACCACGCTGAGCAGAGAAATCACCCAACCAACCCCAGTCAACCCCACAGAATCATGGGAAATGATACATTGTTGTTTCAAGCTACTAAACTTTGGAGCAGTTGGTTACAAAGGAATAGATAACAAAAATCTCACCCTAGAAGGCTGATGTGAAGACTATATGAGTTAGGACTTGTGTGCATGCTTAGTCGCTCAGTGGTGTCTTGCAGCCCAAGGGACTGCAGCCCCCCAGGTTCTCCAGGCAAGAATATTGGAGTGGGTTGCCATGCCCTCCTCCAGGAGATCTTACCAACTCAGGGATTGAACCCAGGTCTACCCGCTTTGCTGGTGGATTCTTTACCTTCTGAGCCACCAAGGAAGCCCAAGAATAATGGAGTAGGTATTCTACCCCTTCTCCAGGGGATCTTCCCAACCCAGGAATCGAACTGGGGTCTTCTGCATTGCAGGTGGATTCTTTACCAGCTGAGCTACCAGGAAAGCCCCGAGTTAGGTCATAGAAGGCACAGTTAAAAAGAATACTTTTATCCTGAGCACTCAATATGTGTTAGCTATTATTGTTATTATGATAGCATGTAATCAATAAACACGTGTTGAATAAATAATTGACTTCCCCTTCCCAGACTTCCCCATTAGACTCTCACCTGGGCTGAGAAGTCGATGAGTTTGGGCAGTGGCTGCCTGCTACCTTCTTCACTTTTCAGGAAGTCCAGCAGGCTGCCTGTGTGGGGGTAGGGGGAACAACATTTACTACTCTTATGACTTTAACAAGTGGTTAACACGGTTCATAGTAATGAATTTAAATAGAAGTATTTATTTACTGTTCCTAGCATATGAGAAATAGAATCTGAGCATTTTGAGAATGACTTTGTGCTTGCCAGACTGGTTGTTTGATTGAGACAGCTTTCTGAGCCTGGGGGACTGGGGCCATGGTTTTATAAGGCTGGCATAATTGTGTGTTTAGAAAATGATAAAAGCTTTGAGATGTCAAATCCTTCTAAATGGGTGTCATGTGAGATGTTTCTGTATGTTGAGAAATGGGCAGGAATTGAACATTATTGAGAAATGATGGCCTAAAAAAATATCCCTGAGACATCCTGGACTGTGTGCCGGCAGGATGGGAGCAGCCTGGAAAGGATGCTTAGCCAATGCATAAGGAATGCTTTGCTGAGTCTCCTGGAGCATTGGTCCACCCAGGGAAGATGGCTGGTGGTTGGGGGGGCGGGGGTGGTTGAGGGAGTCTCCCCAGCCTCAAGGGCTCATGGTGAACCCATAGAAGGCTCTTCTCCTATCACCCAGAGGGGTTCTGGCCCCGCCCCCTCTCCTAGAGGTCCATGTGCTCCCCTTCTCCTGGCATCCCCCTAACATGATTTAACTCCCCTTAACCAGGAGAGTGGGGCAGTCAGATACGAAGGTGCTCAGCGAGTTTATGTCAAAAGAGTTCCTGGCCAGGCTGGGGGCATCTTGAAGGGCAAAGAACCATGTCAGAGTCAACTCTGACTCTGCAGGTGACCAGGAGGAGGCATAGTTGGTACCCCAGCTCCCAGCATGTGGCACCTTTGGCCATGAACTCCGTGATGATGTAGATGGGCTCCTCTGTGACCACAGCGTGCAGCTTCACCAGCTTGTCATGCTGCAGAGTCTTCATCAGGTTGGCTTCTGCCAGGAAGGCCTCCACGGACATGCTCCCGGGCTTCATCGTCTTCACGGCCACCTTGGTGTGCTTGTTGTAGGTGGCTGCAGAAGGACAGGAAGCAGAAAATGTGGTTAGGGCCCACTGCTCTTTCCTCATAGGCCCCAAAGACCTGGCTGCAGACCTGCCTCCTCCAGAGAGCCTTTCCTGCCCATCTCAGCCCTTAGAGAAGGAAGGGGAGACATGTGCTTTGCCCTCAGGTAGATGTGGTTTGGAAGGCTGGTCTACCACTTCCTAGCTGTGTGCCCTTGGGCAGGTCACTTAACCTCTCTGAACTATGGTTTCCTCATATGCAAAGGCTCATGTAGGGGTTAAGGGATTAAGACATCATTCTGATTATGCCACTCACTCACACACCTACCTTTGTTTTGTCACACATTCACATACACACCATCTTTGCTTTAAATGTTTATTTAATCTTAACACTGCTCTCAAAATAAATATATCTCATCATGGTCCACAAGGCCCTGCATAAACTGGCCTTGCTCTCTTAGCCTTGTCATCCACCAACACCTCTACCCCTTGCCTTTTGTGCACCAACCCACCTGCATATCATTCAGTCCCTCGAGCAGCCATCTCCCTCTCCCACCACAGGGACTTCGCTCATGCCGTTCCCTCACTTCACCCCACCCCTTCCCTGCTTCATCTTGTTGATCTTGCAAATCTCAGTGTTGCTTGTGTTTCTATTTTTGCTTTGGCTGCCAGGAAGCTCTAACGCAGAGTTGAGGTCTTCCTACAGTAAGAGCCTAAGGCCTTATATAATGTGTGTGTGTGTGTGTGTGTGTGTGTGTGTGTGTGTGTTTTCTAACCCCATCAGTCTGATCTGTCTTGCCTTCCTCACCATACACTTTCTCTGCCTTTTCTTCTTCGGTGCCTGACACACAGCAGGCTCTCAATACATATAGTTGAAGTGAGTGGATTTTAAACTTGTGTTTTTCTGGCTGAATTGTTGGCATCTCTGTAAGCTGTCTTCACTCCCATTTGGAACGTGGTGGAGTATAAACAGTGTGGGGGCGCCAGGCACTGGGCCAGGCATCGCGTCTACCCCCACAGTTCTGCAGGGCAGGCTTTGCTATTCTTAAGTCATTAGAGGCAGCCCAGCAGGGGTGGGATATGTCTTTCTGAAGCCCTACAATGCTCTAGCATGACGCTGGGCACATGGCAGGGGCTTAGAACAGCGTGTTCATCAGCTGCCAACATTGAACTCACCTGGAAATCTCCAAGCTACACTTTCCCATTCTTAATTCTCATCATTCTAAGAGATGCTCTGGTTCTCTCAACCCCAGACTGTCCCAGCTCCATGTGAGGAAGCAGATTCCTCACTGAGGACTCCGGCTTCTTAGAAGAAAGTTTTTGACCCCAACAGGCCTGACCTCAAAGATTTGCATGGCAGTGTTTGCATGGCAGGACTATTTGCTTTGCTATCAGAGGAATCACTCCTTTACAGTTATTATTCAAATCTCCCCTCTGCCCTGGGTGGCGTTCCCATTTGGTCTTGGGCTGTTCTTGGAAGCAAGGACCTCCCTCTCCCCTATCTCCTCTCCTGGCTTTGGCCCTGGGTCCTTACCCATCCAGACTTCCCCAAACTGCCCAGCTCCAAGTTTCTTCTCCATCTTGAGGGACTCCCGGGGGATCTCCCAGGCGTCTTTCTCCCAAGGTTTCTGGGGCTTGGAGGACATGCAGGGCACTGTCAGCTTCTGGCAGAGTCCGTCGCTCGCCTCTGGAACAGAGCCCCCTGGTCAGCCGAGGGCAGGCAGCCCCAAGCCAGCCTCAGGCTTCCCCTCCAGGCCTCCCTTCCTGGTCCACTGCATCTGGCCCCTGTTCCAAAGGGCTGCTCCATTGAAGGTATTCCCAAGAGAACAGAGCATGGTGAGATGGCATCTCTGCCCTCCCGCTCAACAGACCAAAGACTTCAGGAGAATCCAAAGCAACTGTTTGTCTGGGGGGAGGGTCAGGAAGACCTTAGCAGGCCTCAGAGGCAGCAGTGCCCCCTTGACTAGGATTCCCAGGAGAGAGGCCCACCCAGCTGGGCCCCCAGAAGGGAGGCAGCCCCGCAGCACTCACTTTTATAGTGGGCCACCAGTTCCTGCAGGCTGCCGAAGGTGCTCCGGGGCGAGATGTAGAAACCCCCATTGTCCAGCGTGCGGATCTTGTAATGTTTCACCGTGTCCCTGTGCTGGGGGTCGTAGTCTCGCACAGACAAAGAGTAGCTCCCTGTGTGGGCCAGAGAGAAACCACCCGGCGTGAGCACCCTGACAGCCTGTAAGGCCACTGCTGGCACCGTCTTGACATCCGCACAGTGGAGCAGAGGGTAGGAGTGGGCGGTGGAGTCAGGCTGCCTGGGTGCTTGTCAGGCTGTTCCATGTCCTCCTGTGAGACCTTGGACACGTGACCAAGTCACTTTTCTTTGCCTCAGTGTCCTTATCTGTAGAATGGGATTGGTCATCATATCTCCTCCCCTCAGCACACTGCCTGGTGGTAGAAGAAGTAATGCTTGTACTCAGGATGTAAAAGCTCAGCAATGTTGGCTGTCATTGAGTTCATTATTTCTTTTTCTTCCTATTATCTATCTATTTTTCACAAAAACCAAGATACCACACCCAATTTGGTAAAAAAGCAAGGCTGTTTAGTACTATTTACAGTAGCTAGGACATGGAAGTAACCTAGATGTCCATCGGCAGATGAATGGATAAGGAAGTTGTGGTACATATACACAATAGAATATTACTCAGCTATAAAAAGGAAAGCATTTGAGTCAGTTCTAATGAGGTGGATCTGGAGCCTATTATATAGACTGAAGTAAGTCAGAAAGAGAAAGACAAATACTGTATATTAACACATATATATGGAATTTAGAAAAACAGTACTGATGATCCTACATGCAGGGCATCAGAGCAGACACAGATTTAAAGAACAGACTTTAGAACTCAGTGGGAGAAGGTGAGGGTGGGGTGATTTGAGAGAATAGCATTGAAACATGTACATTACCATATGTAAAATAGATGACCAGTGCAAGTTCAACGCATGAAACAGGGCACTCAAGTCCAGCGCTTTGGGACAACCCAAGGAATAGGGTGGAGAGAGAGGTGGGAGGGGGGTTCAGGATGCAGGGACACATGTATACCTGTGACCGATTCATGTTGATGTATGGCAAAACCATCACAATATTGTAAAGTAACTATCCTCCAATCAAAATAAATTAGTTAATTTAAAAAATAAAAATACATGATGTTATAGTGAAAGCAGTATGGGTATATCCATAGCTTATTTAAATACAAATACACATTAATTCTGAAAATAAAAGTTAGGCTGTTTAGAAGCAAACAAGCAAAAAGTTCAAACAAACAAACCAATCCAGTTCAACTGTTACAATAGAAACATTGAAATGTAAGTGTCCATATTAAATGTTGTGGCAGGCTGAGTCACTGCTGCTGCTGCTGCTGCTGCTGCTAAGTCGCGTCCGATTCTGTGTGACCCCATAGGCAGCAGCCTACCAGGCTCCTCTGTCCATGGGATTTTCCAGGTTAGAGTACTGGAGTGGGGTGCCATTGCCTGCTCCAGACTGAGTCACGGCCCCCCACAATGCCACGTCCTAATCCCTGACACCTGTGTGTGCATCACCTCACGTGGTAAAGGGATTCTGCACATGTGATTCAGTTAAGGAGCTGGCGATGGGGAACTATCCTGGATTCACACAGACCAGAAACACACACATCTTTCAGTCCATGGCCACGGTTCTGCCTTTTGTGAGCTGTGTATCCTTGGTTAAGTTATTCACTTCTCTCCCTCTCAGCTTTCTCCACCACGATAGCACCATGTCATAGGATATGGGGGAGGTTTAAATTGTTGCATGAATTACAGTTGACCATACATGCTGGCGCTTCCCTGGTGCCTCAGATGGTAAAGAATCTGCCTGCAATGGAGGAGACCCAAGTTTGATCCCTGGGTTGGGAAGATCCCCTGGAGAAGGGAATGGGTCCATGGGTCAGAAAGTTGGACACAACTGATTGATTTTCATGCACGCTAGGCTGCTGTGCTTAGTCGCTCAGTTGTGTCCGACTCTTTGTGAACCCATGGGACTGTAGCCCGCCAGGCTCCTCTGTCCATGGGGATTCTCCAGGCAAGAATACTGGAGTGGGTGCCATGCCCTCCTCCAGGGGATCTTCCTGACCCAGAGATCGAATCCAGGTCTCCCGCACTGCAGGTGGATTCTTTAATGTCTGTTGTTTGGTTGCTCAGTCATGTCCAACTCTTTGTAACCCCATGGACTGCAGCCTGCCAGGCTTCCCTGTCCTTGACTATCTCCTGGAGTTTGCTCAAACTCATGTCTATTGAGTTGATGATGACATCCAACTATCTCATCCTCTGTCACCCCCTTCCCCTCCTGCCCTCAATCTTTCCCAGCATCAGGATCTTTTCAAATGAGTCAGCTCTTGACAATGAATGAATAGGAATAATAAATAATAAACAATGAATGGATAGGAATAATATATTATAATGGACTATAGTTATATGCATTATAATAAGCTATATTGTTCATTACAGTGAATGATTAACCCCACAGGTAGAGGTTTTATATCACCATGTTATACGTAAGGAAACTGAGGTCCAGGGAGATGAAGTACCTAACCTGCAGTCACACAGCCTGTAAGTAGCAGAGCTGGGCTTCAAACCCAGGCAGCTGGGACCACACTCTTAATCACTCTGCCCGGTCAAGGAGAGGCTGACTTGGCTGGTGCTGAGCGGGGAAGGGCAGAACCCAGGAAGCAGCAGGATGGGACTCAGGGCACTTGTACTGCAAGTTTATTAACTCAGTGAGCCCACCTACGCTCACTCTGAGGGCGGTGGGAGTGGCCAGGCTCACCTTCCTGCCCTTGTGTGTAGGATGGCCCAGAGGGAGAAGCCGAGGGCTGTGTATGGCTTTATCTTTTTGCACCATTTCTTTTCCTCTGGGGGCTGGTAGGGAGTTTCTTGGGTGGGAGGAAATAAAGCCCAAACATTCCCTGACCTGAAACACAGATTGTGAGCGCTGTTTCAGCCACATTCAGGCTTCCCCAGTTCAGAAATCAGGGGGCAAGTAGAAGGCCCCCGAACTGATCGTCCAGGGTACTGTGAGGTCATACTCAATATAATGTCCTGATTTCTCTAAACCAGGCAGTTTTGAAGCTAAACCCAGTAGTAAAGGCACACTGTGTGCGATGTCTGAAATCACAGGACTCCTCCTTACAATCATCCCTTTGGCAAAACTGGCCTTACTCGATACCAGTTTGAGTTATTTGTTGTTTGGGGGCACTACTCTTTCCTCCTATGCAATGACCGGGCACAAAGCCACCCTCACAGCACGGAAGTTTCAGGAAGCAGGTCACTGACATCAAAATATCCAAATGCCTTAAAGGAGTTATTTGAAACAAGTCCCAGACAAGGTTGGCTTGGGGTCTCTTCCTACAGCCCGAGCCCATCTCATTTCCTTATGGAAGGAGAGAGAAGTCAGGCTTGTGGACAAGATATATTTTGATGGGTATATAAAAGAATCCAAGCTAATGAAGATCAAGTTCAGTAGGTTGTTGTTCTTCAGGGCAGTAACCACTGCATCTTACTTCCACTGACCTAAGTTGGCAGGTCTGGGGGCTGAGAAGGCTTGAACAAAGAGCAGAAGGAAGCCTGGCAGCCCGGGGAGGGGGGCTGGGTGAGTTGTTCAGACAATGGCATACCCCAAGCGAAGGATGGTGTCCGGTCACGACTGGGGCTCCCCTGTGTGGTGGGTGGAAACACGGGGCGAGGGGGACTGGCCTCACCTTTGGTGGTCTCACTGTCCCGGATCATGAAGGAGCCCAGCACGTTGCCAGGGGCCAGGAGTTGGCGCTCTGCATCTTTTCGGCTGATGCCCTTGAAGAACCACCTGGAGGGAAGGCAGGGGGCAGTGTGTAAGCCCGAGGCGGGCAGTCCTGTTTGACTATCGGCACTCTCGCCTGGCATCGGGACTCCAAGGGCCCGGATTCCTCTGGTGTCAGTTTTACTCAGAGATTCTTTGGGGGAAAAGCAGTCATTCCTTTGATATTGACATTTTACCACAAGTGAATCCAGTTCGCTGAGGCTGAAACTTGCAATTTGGGGCGCTTTCTTTAAGAAAAATAATAAAGCATTATAAATACTAATACAAAATGTTGCTGGTTATTCCAGTACCACCCAACATGAGGGATAAGGTGATGAGCAAAAAGACTGGGTGGAAAAATACAGCAGTCTTAACCAACTGTGGTCAAAAATCTTCCTTTTGCAGATTTCTCTAGAACGTTTGATCAACCTCTCAGGATCTTAGAGGCCCATATGAGTGGGGGCTGAGCTTTGTCATCACAGTTCATCTTCCTCTGTAGATACAGAGTTGAATATAACATCAGCATGGATTTCTAAGCTCAAATGTGAGATTTCAAATAATTTTATACTTGGCACCACATCCCTGGACCTTTCTTCATCCTCCTTGACTATTTGGGATCTTTAGATCCCCCCAAAAAATCTAAGGATAACTTTAAGCAGCAGAAACCAAATTTATTCCCTGAGGAGTGGTTCATGCACTGTGATGGAAAAAGCCCCAGACCAGAGATCAACTGGCCTTGACCCTGCCACAAATCTATGTGTGACTTGGAGCACGTTGCTTTCCCTCTCTGGACTTCTGTTTCCTCTGCTATCAACTGGGGAAACAGGCAGTTACCATTTATCAAGCTCTTATTATCCACCCAACAACTCTATGGAATCATTGCCTTTATTATCTCCATTTTACAGATGAGGAAATCGAGAAATAGAAAGAGCAAGTAACTTGCCTGGCATCACACAGCTAGTAAGTGGTGAAGGCAGGATTCAAAGTCAGGCAGTCTAACTCCAGAGCCAAAGATCCTAATCACCCTGCAACACCCCTGCCTTCCTTGCTTTCATTTGATAAAGTGATTCAAGCCATGGTAAAATGTTCAAGCAATGTTAAAGGTACACAGTAAGAGCTGTCCTCCTGGCAATCCCACCCCAGGAAGTTATCCTACCGATTTTGCACAGGAAGTAATGACATATACCCAAGGAGACTCAAGGCAGCATGAGACTGGAGACAGCTTAAGAGACCACTGACGAGGGATGGAGGGGCATCTACATGACAGACATGGCAACTGTGAAACGGAACAACTGTAGGCCCTACCTGGAATATCTGAACAAAAGAGGTGGGAGAGTATAGTGTAGAAGCTGCCACTTGCGTAAAACGGAGAGAGACAATCTTCTTTGCAGCATTGTTCACAATAGCCAAGACACAGAAACAAGCTCAACGTCCATCAATAGATGGATGGATCAAGAAGTTGCAGCACTTATATACAATAAATATTGTTGTTTCTGTTTAGTCATTAAGTTGTGTCTGACTCTTGCGACCCCATGGACTGTAGCCCACCAGACTCCTCTGCCCATGGGATTTCTCAGGCACAAATACTGGAGTGGGAAGTTATTTTCTTCTCCAGGGGATTTTCCCAACCTAGGGATCAAACCTGTGTCTCCTGCATTACAGGTGGATTCTTTACTGCTGAGCCACCACAGACATGATAGTGGAATATTAGCCATAAAAAAGAATAACACAATGCCATTTGCAGCAACATGGATGAACCTAGAGATTATCATACTAAGTGAAGTGAGTCAGGAAGGGAAAGACAAATACCAAATGATATCACTTACATGTGAAATCTGAAAAAATTATGCAAGTGAACTTACAAAACAAATAGTGTCACAGATGTAGAAACGAACTTATGGTTACCAGTGGGGAAAGGGGAGAAGAGGGATAAATTTGGAGACTGAGACTGACACATACATACTACCATACATAGATAACTAATAGGGACCTATAGCACAGGGAATCCGGAGAAGGCAATGGCACCCCACTCCAGTCCTCTTGCCTGGAAAATCCCATGGACGGAGGAGCCTGGTGGGCTGCAGTCCATGGGCTCGCTAAGAGTCAGACACGACTGAACGACTTCACTTTCACTTTTCACTTTCATGCATTGGAGAAGGAAATGGCAACCCACTCCAGTGTTCTTGCCTGGAGAATCCTAGGGACGGGGAAGCCTGGTGGGCTGCCGTCTCTGGGGTTGCACAGAGTCGGACACGACGGAAGTGACTTAGCAGTAGCAGCAGCACAGGGAACTATATTTAATATTTATAATGACCTCTATGGGAAAAGAATCTAAAAAAGAGTGGGATATATCTATATGTATAACAGATTCACTTTGCTGTACAGTTGAAACTAACACAACATTCTAAATCAGCTATACTCCAATTTTTTAACAAATTGGAGGAAGATATATGTAGTTTCTTAATCAAGTATAAAGCATTTGGGAGGACTTACAAAAAACTGATTGCTTCTGGAAGGGAAGTAGCTGGCTGGGGATAGGGTGGGGGGAAGACTTTTCACTCTTTAGTCGATGTCCTTCTGCACCATTTGCATTTTGAAACATTTGAGAATACTGCCTATTTCAAGGCAAATGAGGAAGTAAGATTCCGTCCCACGCTGATTTCCAGGCCCCAGCTGCTCTCTTCAGAGCAGTCTCTGTGAGCAGTCTCTTGATGTGGACACAAGAGCCTGGGAGTGCAAGACTCATATGGGTATTCAGGTCAGTGGTTCTCAAGGTGGGTCCCTGGATCAGCAGCATCCACCTCACCTGAGAACTTGTTAGAAATGCCAATTATGAATTGGACAGTCGAGGAGTGGGGCTCAGAAACCAGCATTTTAACTAACCCTCTAGGTGATGCTGATGCACTCAAGATCGAGAACCAGCCATTAAGTTATCACCCAAATGATAACCCACCATATCTGTCCTCTGCACCTGGCCTTTTCCACTCAGCAGTTATATTGCTTTAAGGAGTAATACCAGCCATGCCTTCTTCAAGGCTGCTGCAAGGTGAGGTATGGTGCAAGAATTGTCTAAGTGTTCAGAGCCTGGAGCAGGGGAGCAGAGCACAGATGCCCCAGGAGAAAGCCTGGAAGGACAGAGAAGCAGCCAACCCTGCCCCCCTTCCCGACGCCACAGCATGTACGGCATGTGCTGGGGGCATTCCAGGACAGAAGGGTCAGGGCTGGGAGTGAGGGCTTCCTCACGGCCACAGAGGGGAGATTTCACAGGGCAAGGAAAGGGGTGTGCTAGGAAAGGGGTGACTTTAAGATGGGAAGAGCCCGTTTTAACAGGTAAGCATCCCAAACCATTAACACCATCTAGCCAGAGGGAGGAGGCAAAGGAGATAAAACTGTGGTGACCATCAGGTTTCAACTTTTTTACTGGCTGATTCTGAATTGAATCTATTGCCACCCTGTAGTATGGCCATCTTCTTACTTGTCAGTGTCACCCTACACACTGTGAACATCTCCAGGGAGGAAGCCTGCCTGAGTCATCTAGTATTCCTGGAATAAGGACTGGGAGTTCAGTGGATGCTCAAGGGTCTGTGGAATGATTGAGTGGATGGATGGATGGATGGATAAAGTACAACTGTCTGTTTTCTGAGTCAGATCAGATCAGTCACTCAGTCGTGTCCAACTCTTTGCGACCCCATGAATCGCAGCACGCCAGGCCTCCCTGTCCAGCACCAACTCCCGGAGTTCACTCAGACTCACGTCCATCGAGTCAGTGATGCCATCCAGCCATCTCATCCTCTGTCGTCCCCTTCTCCTCTTGCCCCCAATCCCTCCCAGCATCAGAGTCTTTTCCAATGAGTCAACTCTTCGCATGAGGTGGCCAAAGTACTGGAGTTTCAGCTTTAGCATCATTCCTTCCAAAGAAATCCCAGGGCTGATCTTCAGAATGGATTGGTTGGATCTCCTTGCAGTCCAAGGGACTCTCAAGTAGACACAAAGAGCCCGCAGTAAAGAATGAGGGGTCACAGTGATCTCCTTGAGGATGGGGGATGTCTCATTGGCTCTGTGGCCCCCAGTTGGCACAGGGCCCAGGGAGGCACAGGCACAGGCAGGCTGAACGAGTCATGTGAGGAGTGACTGGCCAGGTGCGGGCTGGCTTGCCTCTCAGAGGACCCTCCTTGGCACAACTGTTATACTTCACCCAACAAATATGCATTGAGCACCTACTGCATGCCAGCCTGTGTGGAGGGTGCAGGATGCAGTAGAGGACAGACCATGTCCCTACCCCCATGTGCTCCCATTCTAGTGGGGGAAGGCAGACAGTGAACTGGGGACAACCAAAGAAACAAGACTGTTTTTGCTAGTGAGAAGTGTTCAGAAGAAGTAAAGCAGGGAGTCACAGAGTCACAGCAGGGCCCTGCTTGAGACTAAGTGGCCAGGGAAGGCCTCTCTGAGCCCCAAAGGATGAAAAGGATCCAGCCAGGCAAACAGCTCTAGGAAGTGTGTGCCAGGGAGGGGAGACGGTGAGCACAAAGGCCCTGAGGCAGAAGCAAGGCTGGCTCAGCTCATGCTTGCTTCTGGAGGGCAGGGAGATGGAATACTCACTCCTCCGTCTCCAGAGAGTTGACGCGGGCAACGTAGTTGCTTGGGATGTAGCCCTCTTTCCGGGTGGCCAGAGATCGCGCTCTCCACCACTCCCCAGACCTAGGGGGCAGAAGGGAGCAAAGGGGTCAACCCCCCAGCCGTGGCCTAGAATATCCCAACAACAGGAAGCTGGTAAGGTGAAGGGCAGGGCCACTACCGTCCCAGCCCCCAGCCTGCACCCCATGATGAAGGTAAATATCTTTACAACAACCCTGGGGCTAGAATCAAGCCCTGTCCCTACATTCACAGTCCACAGTCCTAGGTCTTTGGCCTCACCCTCATTCCCTGGACTTGTGGCCTTGACCTTACCAACCATATATTAGGCAGGGCCCTGTGCCCATGGCAGATTCACAGTGTGCTGGCCAGAGGGACTGGGCTCAGGAGTCTGACCAAGCATAAGCGGTCCCAGCACATATTAGATACTCCATCTAGTGATGGTGAGGATTATAGGAGATTGGAGGTAGCAAACTCAGAGATCCATGGATCTGAATGCAAAGTCACCTTAACAGGGTCTGTTCCATAGGTAAGCCTGCCACTTAATCATAGGAGTCCAAGAAAGGCTTTCCTAGGAAAGCACTGTCAGCTGTCCATCCTTGCCTGGATGTACACCATTAGCCAGCACACAAGCCCCTTTACTGTGGCTAAAACCTAGATTAACAGCAAACCCTTCTTCCTTTATTATGATCACATTCTCATCAGTCATTTACACTCTAGTATAATATAGCCTATCAGGTTCTTTATTGAAACACAAGAGAGAGCAAAATTGAGTATTAGAGATAGCTATGTCTTAGGGATGGGGACTCACTCCTCCAGGACCACCATCTGGTCCCCCTTTTGGAAACTGAGGTCTTCATGGTGAATGGCATCATAATCATACAGGGCAACCACAATGATATCCTCAGAACCTGTTGGGAAGGGAGACACATGGGATGGTGAGGCTTTATCTGAGCACACCCACAGCCCTGGGTGTTTCCCACCCCAAGACCTGGCACCCAGCCCTGGACCCCTTGATGTGTGTGTTCAGGATACAAGTAAGCACCTTGCCAAAGCGCATTCTTGAGTTCAAAGCTAATGGAGTTATGTTCATGCTGTGAAACAGCGCTATAGAAACACAATGGCCTGTACTAAGTACATTGGGGGCAAATTAGGGGATTTTCAAGGGCGGTTTTGACTGTTTTGGGTTTTTGCCTCAAGCTCTCACCAAGCACCCAACCTAATCCTCTACAATCGCCAGACTCCACTGCACGTGCCTGCCAGTTACTTACCCTCTGTGGACCCTGGCGGGTTGCCGTTGCTGCTGTCAGGCCACTGTGGGGAAGAAACGGGAGAAGAAAATGAATCCAAAAATGTGTGTGGAGCCATGGAAGGTTGTGTCAAAAAAGGATATCCCAACCCCATGTGTCATGGGGGGAGGCCCAGAGGGGGCTGGGGAAGTGCCCAAAGTAACACAGCACATTAGGGGCACAGCTAGTACAAGGATGCAGATCTCTAGGGTTATAGGCTCTGCCTTAGACATACTGGGGGACACTACTTGTCTCTTCCCCTCAACATACAGTGAGGGGAGTTGGTCCAGATCAGTGTTCTCCAAGCTCTGTTTGAAGAGCTCCTAGGTCTACCAGCAAGCCCATGAATAAAGGCTCCACTACATAAAACAACCTAAGTGTCCATCCAAAGGGGAATCGGCACCAAATTAAGGGAGCTGCTCTAAGCAGCTCTAATAGGAAGGAGGCCACTTCATTCCTGACACAGCGAGACCTCAAAGGGACATTGTTGAGTAAACAAAGCTAGTTCTTCAGAATGGTAAAAATGATACACTGGTATAAAACACATTCTCACACATCCTAAACAGTTTCTGTGGACACATACTGTACTGCTACTGCTGCTAAGTCACTTCAGTCATGTCCGACTCTGTGCGACCCCATAGACGGAAGCCCACCAGGCTCCCCAGTCCCTGGGATTCTCCAGGCAAAAGTACTGGAGTGGGGTGCCATTGCCTTCTCCGACATACTGTACAGGTGTGAGTAAATTCATGGAAAGAGGTTTGCAAGGTTCCCTGCTAAACTGACAACAGCTGTCATCTCTGGGCTGGGGTGTGGTATTTCTAGGGAGGAGGGCACTAGTCAGCAGACACTATAGTTTTAACTGTAATTTGTGATTTTTATTTTCAAAGAGAATGAATTTGTGTGTCACACATGTAAGTAAATGCTAATTTAAAGAAATAGCTTTGGGAAACACTAAGTATATCCTTTTTGGAGAGATGCGTAAAGCCCATTACAAAGATTCATAAAGGCTCTGGGAAGTCCTACAGAAAGGAGTGTGTGGCCTGGTGCTTTGCAAGCTGATTTGACCTGGGAATCCTTTCTCAATTACTACATTACTGCTAAATCAAAGTTCTGCATGAGCAGAGCAATGAATGGCTGATAATAATGTCCCTTAAACTTGATGTTCAGAGAGAACGGGCAAAAACTGATGGGAGAAAACCTCTACTTCCCACTACGGACAAGTCAGGGGGCCTCAGAGAACCTGAGACTCTGGAGCCCTGGCCACAGAAAGGGCCCCAGGCCACGCAAGTTAGGAGAGAAGCTGACCTGAGAGTGACTTAGGGTTTAGGATGTCACCTCAGGACATCACCAGTGTGGGAAGTTCTTCTAAACTCAGGCTGTATTAATGGAGGTCAAGTGTCAGAAGATGGGAGGTGCCTATTTCACTCTTCTCCCATTTCTAGAATTAGTCCTGTTCTAGGCATCATGCCTGGAGAAGGGCAAGCAGGTGAAGAGAGACCAGGAACCCATGTTGTGTGAAAAATGATTTGGAAGGAAAGGGTGGATTGGGATAAGATCTTCGCCTTCCATCTCTACAAGCTCTCATGGGGTAAAGGTAGTGGATGTGTTTGGGGCAGGACTGAGAGAGGAGGTATAGGATCCAGGAGTAAGGGTTATGGGGTAATAGGCCTCCCTTCAACACGAGGAAGAACTTTCTAAAGAGCACCAGGAAGAAGTGTACCCCTGTCTCTGGAGGCAGTGCTTGCTGGGATAGCTTCAGATAAGGGGATGGACGAAAGGAACCCAGAGGAGAGAGAACCCCAGCGCTGAGTTTAGAACGACCCAGCTCTGCTGCCTCCCAGCACTATGAGCCCAGGGAGCCTTTTAACTTTGAGCCTCTGTCACCCTGGCCATAAGAAGCATTAACTCCAGCCTCACAGCTTTTGGTGAGAATTAATGGCCACCTCATGCAAAGAGTTGACTCATTGGAAAGGACTCTGATGCTGGGAGGGATTTGGGGGCAGGAAGAGAAGGGGACGACAGAGGATGAGATAGCTGGATGGCATCACTGACTCGATGGACATGAGTTTGAGTGAACTCTGGGAGTTGGTGATGGACAGGCAGGTCTGGCATTCTGCGATTCATAGGGTCGCAACGACTTGGACATGACTGAGCGACTGAACTGAACTGAACTGAACTGAATGGTATAGAAACAGCTCACTCCAGTGCCCAGACCACAGAAGATTTCCAAAGAACAACAATGCTTGTTACAACTGTTACTGCTGCTCTTAACAGCAGTAACAGTACTGTCAGCCCTATTACTAGCACTATTACTGTAACCACCACTATGACTATTGTTCTTGCTCTTCGAACCATCACAACTACCATGACTAGCAGGGTGACTTCTGTGGCGACTACCGCCCCCAGGCCCCCACTAATGCCAGCATGACTACTGCTCCTGTCACCAGCAGCTGGCGCTGCCTCTGTTACTTTGTTCCTGCCACTGGGACACTGGAACATGCACTGAGTTTGAATCCCTACTAACCATGTAGCGCTCAGCAAGTCATTTAATGTCTGCGTCTCATCTCTAAAATGGGTATAAAACAAGCTGTGGCCCACAAGAGCACTATTGTGCAGGTTAAAGGTGTTAATAACCATCATGCACTTAGGATGGTACTTGGCTCATCGTAAGCTCTGTGTAAGTGTAACAGAGGTGAGCAGATACCTCTGCTAGTATTACCACTTCTCTCAGAGACTCTGTGCTGGAATTCCTACCTCCATTGCTATTATATTCCCACCAGTATTGTTGTTACTCTTACTACTACCATTGTTATTACCGCTATCACCATGATACTGATGCTGTCTGTCATCAATACCGTCATTTCTTCAACTGCTGTTGTGACTAAGCTGCTCGTTCACTACCTTCAGCACTGATTATGGTACTGGCCCGGTGGGACGGCTGGCTATGCCCCTGGGACCTGGTCACCCAGGCTGAGTGGCCAAGGCGTGTATCCTGGGGAGTCAGGGTGCTGCTGGTGACTGGTCAGCTGCATTTCACCCCAGACTCAACCTGCTCACCCTTGGGATAACAGGGAATGGTGAGAGTAGTTTGGGGCAGCGTGGGGCAGCCCCGGACAGCCGCCAGCATCCCCTTTCTTCCCCCACTCACCCGCTTGCCCGAGGACGTGGGATCCGGCACGTACAAGGGGCTGTGTGGGTTGGTGTTGGGCTCGGTTTTTGAGACCTTGCCTCCATTCCGGAGGAACTTGGACTTCACGCATCCCATCCTGTGGTAGAGAGAAGGGAGATGAGCCCAGCTTGCTCTGATCCCTGAAAGGGGGAGTCTTTGATGCTGGGCTTGAGACCCCCTGTTGTCAGGCTGGCTCCCGTCCCTGTGTCAGCCCCCCTACCTCACCCTCACCGTACAGAGCTCACTCTGCCCTTGTCAACTCTGGGCTTCCCCATATCCACATCTGCCACGCACCCACGCAGAGCTGACAAGTTGTCAAAGTCACGCTACCAAGGACCCTGGCGATGGGAAGTTTATTGAGAGAATAAATCGTGATGATCATTGAAATTCAACACACTCTGGGGTCAGAAAGCCTGAGCTGATACTTGGTCCCTCCCCCCTGCCCCCACACTAACTGCTCACTTATCACTCCCCCTGCTCCCTAGTCTCGGTTCCTCATCAGCGAAATGGGGATAATAATACAGCCTACTCTCAGGGTGTTGGGAGGATGAGAAAGTACGTGGGTGGGGAAATAGTCTAGAGTCAGGCTCTGAGCAAACAGTAAGACTATACTTTCATTATATAATAAGTTAATATTTTATATTAAATGATAGAGATCAGGGCACATAATGTGGCTCAAACAGTCAAGCCACCAGACCTCTCACATAACTTTATAATTGCCTTCTAAAGCTTCCTTCCTTCTTCCCTCCCTCCCTCTTTTTCTTCCTTCCCTTCTTTCTCTCATGGACTTATTTGGTCATTCATTCGTTCATTCATTTACTGGGCAAACATTTACTGAGCACTTTTCTTTCTTTAAATTTTTAGTTATGTATTTATTTTGGCCTCACCACATGGCATCTGGGATCTTAGTTCCCCAGTCAGGGATTGAACCCATCCCCGCTGCAGTGGAGGCATGGGATCAAACCACCAGGAAATTCCCTACTGAGCACTTTGCTAAATCATGACTAAGACAAGCAAGGTCACGGCCCTGTTGGAGCTCACCCTGGAGGTGGATGGGAGACACAGATAAAGATCAGGTAACAAATAATTAACAGGATAAATTTAGCTAGTGAAACGTGGAGGATGCTCAAAGAGGATGTTGATAGGGAACAAGCGCGCGGGGCCTCTCTAGACAGGGTGGTTGGCGAAGGCCTCTCTCAGGAGGAGATGCTGGACCTCAGGCCCAACTGACACAAAGCAGTCAGTTATGTAACACTCTGAGGGAACAGTGTTCCGAGCGAGTGAGGAAAAGGTGAGTGCAAACAGTGAGTGCAGAGGCCCTGAGGCTGGAATGTGCTTGAAGAGAATCAGGTACTGAAAGGAGGCCGGTGTGGCTGGGTTTCACAGGCAGGAGGGAGCAGGTAGTATATGACGAGGCTGCCCCATCTTTACACTGGTGAGGAATCTGGATTGCATTCTAAGGCTGATGGGAAACCAGGGCAAGTTTCATGTAGAAGGATGACAGGATTCAATCTACACTTTAACCCTGTCAGCTATTCAGCTGCTCGGTGGAATATGGCCTTTAGAGAATAGGTCAGAAGTCCAGGCTCAAGATGCTTGATGGTGGCCTGGCCTGGGGTGGTGGTTACTGAGGGGGTAAGCAGCAGAAAGGGTCAGGGGACATTTTGGTATCCCTTGCATTATCAACTTACATATTTTGGAGGTAGAGCTGACAGACTTTGCTGATGGATTAATAAAATTTAAAGAAAACACACTGATCCATCAGAGTCAAAACTTCATCGTTAAAGTGGTGGAAACGTTTATTCTTTTCTCAAAATGTGCACATGTTTGCTGAGAAGTCACACAAGGAAGTAATTGTGTTCCTCATCTCTGCACAATTGCAATTTTCTTCTAAAGCAGTTATACTTATCTTGTTAAAATGAACATGTGTTTGTGGCTTAAGAAAAAAACCCAAACTGCTAGGTTTATGGGAGTTATTTACTTACTTTTTTAAAAAGATTCTTTTCATTTACAAGGATATTTCTGTCTATCCTGGTGGGAATTGGGAACAGTTTACCACCTCAAGACTTAAGTGGTTTCTGCTTCATTCTCCTTTTGTGAATAAAGTAAGTAACTGATCCAAACTTCTGGAGTGCTGGATCATTAATTTGAAAATTTATTGCAATTAATTACTGTTCTATAACATACTCATATGAACTGAAAATGAAAACCAACACCTCTCTGGCTTGTGATAAATATGTATTACAGTTGTGGGAAATAAAACACTTATTGTGAGGTTTTATATGACAGAAAATCATATTCCTATATATTTTGATTAAGTTAAGGGTGATCTGGGAAGAAGATGTCTGTGGGAGGTAGGGCAGCTCTCTCCACCTCTCTGAGCATGTATTTGGTATTCATCATCAATTTACATATTCAACTTGGCCACAGGGTCTTGAGGGGTAGGTCTCCTAACACATAAACACATGATCCAGGGTGGTGGTGAGCACAGAGTGAGTTGAGAAGTCTGAAGGCGTCTGCCACACAGTTAAGTTCTACGGAAGTGCTAATCGTATCATTTCCATTTACTGGCAGACGTAGCCCTGCCCTGGGAGAATACTGTTTGCACGTCCTTTGGCCCTCAAGTTTAGAGATCTCATAACACTTGAGAAGTTAACTTTTTAAAATAGGGAATTCCTGTTAGTTCAGCTTTTGCACAATGAAGTATTTTTTTTAAGTGGTATATGGGCAAGAGTCAAATTTGCATAAAACGTGATTTCCCCCTAAACCAAGAGAACCACGCCACTGCTTGTCCTAGAGTGGCCTCTGAAATGCTCATTTTCATGACCACTAGACACAGCAATGTAATGTGAGCCACGTATATAATTTAAAATTTTCCATAGCCGTGTTTTTTTCAAAGTAAAAAGAAACAAGGGAATTAATTTTCAGATGTATTTACTTTCCCCAATATGTCAACATTGTTATTAATGTGATCAACATAAAATGATCAATGAGATACTTTATATTCTTTTTTTTTAAAATGTTGAGTCCTTATATCTCAGTGTGTGTGTTACATGTCCAACCCATCTCAGCTAGGACTTGCCATGTTTCATGTGCTCAAGAGCTGTCTGTGAGGACTTCCCCTGTGGTCCAGGTCCACAGTGGCTAAGACACTGTGCTTCTAATGCACGGGGGCCTGGGTTGGAACCTGGCCAGGGAACTAGATCCTACATGCCACAGCTGAAGATCCCCGCATGCTACCACTAAGATCCTGCATGCTGCAACTAAGACCCGACCAAAGAAATAATATTAAAAAGAGAGCGAGAGACCTGTCTGTGGCTGAAGCTACTCTACTCAGCAGTGCAGATACAGAACATTGCCATCACAGCAGCACCCCAGAGACTGGTCCTGCTCATGTCTGTGTTCCTTGGTGCTCAGCTCAGCACCTTGCCGGCACACAGTAGGAGTGTAACACATGGTCAGTGAGCAAATGTGTGCCCAAAGCCCATGCTTTCTGTAGTCAGTCCAAAGTAAAGGCATCTGGACCTGGCTCCTGCTCCAGCTGGGATGCAAAGACTGGGCACACAGAATTACATTCCCAAGGAGCTGTTAGGTATTGGCAAAGACAGTCAGAAACATGCAAAGACTTCTAAAATACCTGTTGAGTGAGAAAAACAACCTGCAAGACATATATAATATCAAGCCATTTTGTGAATCTAATATATATTCAGGTTCTTCCACTAACATATATGTTACATTGTTCATAGTAAAAACAACCTGTGTATAATAATTGAACAGCAGAATAATAAATCGAATTTTGAAGAGAGGGAGGGATTTCAATAAAGATTTGGGGAAATTCAAGAATGTTTCATAAAAGCACCGTCTTTCAAAGGGAATTTGAGGGAGTTTATGATAGTAAACCATATACAGAGCACTTCAAGACTCAAAAAGGGTTCTGTTGCACCATTTGAAAGGAAGGATGATTGAATCAGAAGCCTGGGTCCCCGTATTGGAGGCAGATTCTTTACCACCTGAACCACAAGGGAAACCCCTATATATTGACAAGTGGTTCCCAAATGGGCTTCCCAAATGGGCTTCCCTGATAGCTCCGTTAGTAAAGAATCCGCCTGCAATGCAGGAGATCCCAGTTCGATTCCTGGGTCAGGAGGATCTGCTGGAGAAGGGATAGGCTACCCACTCCAGGAATTCTGGCCTGGAGAATTCATTCCATGGGCTGTATGGTCCATGGGGCCACAAAGAGTCGGACAGGACTGAGCGACTTTCACTTTTTCCCAAATAGATGATGCTGGTGTTTGGCTGGGTTTTGGAACCATGGGATGAGGTAGGGAGAGGGCGAGGGAAGAAGTTTATATAACCCAGGGCCTCTCTGCAGGATGGAGACCACAGAGTCACTCGAAGTGAGTTAGAAATGTAACAGAGTGCCTGGCTACTTGGAGCATGGCCAGCATGGAAACCAGCAGCATCATCATATTTGAGCTGTTGGAAATGAGGAACCTCAGGCCCCACCTCCCAAATCAGAATGTACGTTTTTACGAGGCCCAGGTGATTCGTGTGATTATTCTAGTTGAGAACTGGGCATGGTGAATATTTTTTGCTCTTGCTTCCTCAGCTGCTGCCGCTGCTGCCAAGTCGCTTCAGTCGTGTCCGACTCTGTGCAACCCCAGAGACGGCAGCCCACCAGGCTCCCCCGTCCCTGGGATTCTCCAGGCAAGAACATTGGAGTGGGTTGTCATTTCCTTCTCCAATGCATGAAAGTGAAAAGTGAAAGTGAAGCCACTCAGCCGTGTCTGACTCTTAGCGACCCCATGGACTGACTGCAGCCTACCAGGCTCCTCCATCCATGGGGGTTTTCCAGGCAAGAGTACTGGAGTGGGTTGCCATTGCCTTCTCCATGCTTCCTCAGCATCCATCCCTTTTCTGATAACCGTGCCTGGATATTCCTTAGGAACCCAGCCTTCAGTGGGGCTTCTGGGGGCTAACCCCTCCCTTGTCTTGAGGGATTGACAACTTGATCCAGGACCAGCCCATTAGGGAATTCCATGTCTTCCTGACAACCAACGGTGGTTGGTTCAGTTATAGGTATGTATGTGATTCTATCTGAGGCAGTCTGCCCTGGGGTTTTGCTGGGAAAATTAGGGAGAAGGTACTCTCTTTCTATAAGCGTTGTTGTAGATGTGGGTGTGAATGTGGACGTAGCTGTTGATGTGGACATAGGTATAGATGTAGGTATAGATGTGGATGTGTGTGGCCATGGATATGAAAGTGGATGTAGACGTAGGTGTAGATTTGAGTATAGATGATGTAGGTGCGAGTGTAGAAAACTGGAGCTCTTGGGAGCCATTCCGACACCATGAAGGGAGGGACTGCCTTAGAGGGAAGCCATCACAGAGGACAGCAGAGCTGAGCAATGGGGACAAAGTGATTCCTGAAGACATGTTTAAACACCTGGATCCAGCTATGCCTAAAACTTTTCAACCTCGGAATTTTTCTAATTCGCGAGCAAGTAAATTCTCAATTTTGCCTAAGGCAGTTTGAGTTGGATTTCTGCCACTTGTACCCAAAGAGTCCTCACTGACTCTTGACTATTCCAGGCAACACTCCGAATTGAATGAACTAGGGTTTCTGGGGATGAAGGCATAGAATCTGCATTTCACACAAATCTTTAGGAGAGTCTTATCACACTGAAATTTGAGACCCACCAATGTATAGTGGAAGGAAGGCCAAGCTTGGAGTCTGAATACTTGGCTTTGGATCCCAGTTCTTCCACTGACGGCTGTGTGACCTTGAGTAAGGCTCTTGCCCTCTCTGAGCCTCATTCTCGCCACCACCACCACCACCCCCACCCCCGCCCCTTTATAATAGGAGGCACTTGTTTCTCAGGCTTGGCCTGAGGTCCTGCGGGACAGGGATTTGAAAGGCTCTTTGAAATTTCTGAAAACACATGTTTCTTGTCTAATTTGACTCAAAACCAGGCTCTGAGAGCAGAAGTGGCTTGCCTGGCCCCACATTAACTTAGAACAGCTGATCCCCAGCAAAGACACTTCCTCAACTCACTGCTGAAACCCCTGGAACCTGGAACCTGAAACCAGCTCCCTGTCCCCTTGGTTTCTGTAGGCACTGCGTGGAAGGGAAACAAGAAAGTTCAGCTTGCTTGGCCTGTCTGCTTCCCATGGTCACCGTGCTGGCCACAGAGGCCTCAGAGACTCCTCCTGAACTCTCAGAACACTGCCTGAGCAGCCTGTGGAGTGGGCGGGAGGTGGTTCACTAGGAGCTTTTAGGCTCAAGCAGTGGCTTCTGAGGGCTGGAGGCAAGGAGCCCTGGAATTTAGTTCCACCTCTGCCACAAACTCACTGTGTGACCTTAGGCAAGGCCCTTTCTCTGGGCCTCAGTTTCCCCAACTATGAGATGAGATGTCGGGTGATTAATTCTCTGAAGGGGACAGCTATAGTCCTTTCTTGTGTAGCAGCTGCTCCTCCTCCTTCTGACAATATCTCCTCGATTTTTTGGGGGGAACTACCCCTCTCCCATTCTCAATTCCTGGACTGTGGCAGAGCTGACTTCAACCTCTGGCTGTAGGGATGGGTCTGTGATGAAATCTGGCCAATCAGACTTGCAGTAATAGAAGCAGAGGTGGGCATGTGACTCAGTTCTGGCCAATGAGAATCACCCATTTGGCTGGAAAATGGGTGTTGCAAAGCAGAGCCTAGTAATGAAGAAATACAGATTCTTCAACTCTGCATAAAGCAGATATGCTCATGGACTTTCCAATATCCTTCTTTTTCTGCTTGAGCCAGTCTGAGTTGGATTTCTGTGCCTTTGAACCTCAAAGAGCCCTGCTGAGTGCAAAGGAAATTCTTACAAAGGATTGCAATTCATACTCAGGTGTAAATGGCTTACGGCAAAGATTGCCTAAATAGGAAGTTTTGATAGAAGAAAGTAAAGGGGGTACTAGACCCATTAGAGTGGGTGGGGGGGTGTGTGGAGTATGGAGCTGGTGGCACTGAAGCCATGCCTAGAAAGGGCCTGACATGGATTAGGCTGTCCATATACATGAACCCATCTGTCAGATGGGGAAATGGAGGCCCACAGCAGAGAGGATTCCTAGGTGGTCAGTGGCAGGTAGAGCAAGAACCCAGCTCTCCTGCCTCCCATTCTCCACTGGGTCAGGCTCAGAGGCTACAACAGGGAAAGTGGGAGGAGAGGGGATGAGTAACCCAAACAGGAAGTTTAGGAAAGCAGATCACCAGGGGCCCAGGGCTCAAGATTATCCATTTAGAGGAAATTTCCCTTCTCAGAATAGCTCAGCCATGGAGGCAGGGGACAAACCTTCCACTGTCAGGGACCAAGTCCCTGAAGAGTTTTCAGGAACACATAGCTCCCTCTCTTCGGATTCCTTGACTCTTCTGAATGAACCAGCCAAACCTCCAAGTGACTGCTATCGATGATGGACATTTAGGGGTCACCTCTGACTCTCCATCTCTTCCCTTTTCCAACTGTCAGCTTCTTTCTGATCAAGAGCTCAAAACTTTGATTTTGCAAATACCCAGAGGGAGTGGGTGTCATGCCCTGGTTTACACAACAGCAAGTGACCGAGCAACATAGGAAAGAGGAAGTCAGGTCTTTGGTCATTTGCCTGACTCAGCCAGAAGGTTGACTCTGAGATGTATGTGTTCCAACCACTTGCTCCAAACAAGTAGTAAATTTTTAGCGTGTTCAATGTTACCTCTGGGTCACCTGATCAACTCCAGAACTCAAGGGCACTTGTAAGCCTCCTTAGAATACTTCTATCTTTAAGGTAGGCAGAGGGCAGGGAAGTTTGGAAAAATATAGGGTCCAGAGGATCCTCTGGAGGAGGGCATGGAAACTCACTCCAGTAATTTTGCCTGGAGAATTCCATGGAGAGAGGAGCCTGGTGGGCTACAGTTCGTGGGATTGCAAAGAGTTGGACATGACTGAGCAACTAACACTTGAAACCAGAAAAAGCTGGGTTTGAATGCCCTTTCTGCTTCTTACAGATAAGTGAGCTTTTTAAAATATAAGTCAGATCACATCCCTCCTTTGCTCAAAATATCCCGGGGCTGCCATCTCACTTGGAGTAAGAGTCCAAGTCCCCTCTGGCAAGGCTGGCAAGGCTCCATGACCTGGAGTCCCCTCAACCTCACAGTCCTGTCTCCTCCAGCCCTCCCTTGATTTTTTCACTTCAGCCACACTAGCCTCTTGCTATTCCTCAACT
>NW_011494739.1:927965-932522 GCF_000754665.1 Bison bison bison
TATTCCTCAACTCACCAACCATGTTTCTACCTCAGGGCCATTGCACAGGCTGCTTTCTGGAACATTCATCACCCAGAAAGCCTCTTTCTCTTCACCCAGGTCTTCTTGCAGATCTCACTTTCTCAGCAGGGGCTTCTCTTATCACCCTGGCTAAGACAGAAGCACTGTCCCCAACTCCTATCACTTTCTGGCCCCTTCCCAGCTATATTCTTCATGGCTTTAGCCACCACCTAATATGATGACCACAAGGATGAGCCTCTCAGATTTCCAAAGGCAGAGAGCAGAATTGACCAGTGGCCCCAGCTGTCATGCTATGAAGAACATCACTGTTTCCTTGGGCTGCTCCCACCCAGTGACTGAGAGTGGCAGAGGTACCAAGGCAGGACCATGCCAGGGGGACCTCTGATGGAACCTCCTTGGCAGCCTTGCCAACCTTCCTTAGAACTGCCCTGCAGTTTAAGACATTTCTACCTTCCTTTCCATGCTTCTTCCCTTCCTTCCTCTCTCCTTTCATTTGGAGTCAGACATGCCTTGCTAGGTATTCATGTATGGATGTGAGAGCTGGACCATAAAGAAGGCAAGCCCCGAAGAATTTATGCTTTTGAACTGTGGTGTTGTAGAAGACTCCTGAGAATCCCTTGGACAGCAAGGAGATCAAACCAGTCAATCCTAAAGAAAATCAACACTGAATATTCATTGGAAGGACTGATGCTGAAGCTGAAGCTCCAATACTTTGGCCACCTGATGTGAAGAACTGACTCACTGGAAAAGACCCTGATGCTGGGAAAGATTGAAGGCAAAAGGAGAAGGGGACAACAGAGGATGAGATGGTTGGATGGCATCACCGACTCAATGGACATGACTTTGAGCAAGCTCCAGGTGATAGTGAAGGACAGGGAGGCCTGTCGTGCTGCAGTCCATGGGGTCACAAAGAGTCAGACACGACTGAGTGACTGAACAACAGTGCCTTACTATCTTATCTGATGCCTCTCGTAACCTCTCCTAGCTGCTTCTACAGGCATTCCCTCTAATCAGTTTCTGAGAGTCACCTTCTCCAAGGACCTGACTAACTGAATGAAATGCCTTTAGCTGCCAGGGTGCCCTAGATTTCTCCTTTTAAACAATAGTCACAAATGTGTGTTTAAGCTGAGAAGGACTGTCCATGTTTGTTTATCTTTGCTTGGAGATGAACAAAGTCTTTCCTTGATTGGAGCCGAATGAAGGTGACCCCCTTCCAAAAGGACGTGGTGGCCAGTTCGCCCAAGGGACAATTTTTTCACTTCAACCTCCCACCGTGCTCCAAGGTCAGCTGCCCCTAAATCTGACCCCCTCAAGTGGAAACTTCAAAGTTTCCATCGTGTGCTCTGACCCTTTTACACTTTCTTTTTTATTGTTGACAGAGCCAGTTCTTTTCTGTTTTGGAGGGTATGCATTTTTGTTTTTAAAATTACCTTTCATCACCTAGTAAAACACTACATTGTCCTTGTTAAAAATGAAAACAATAAAGCTAAATCTAAGGCACCTTTGGAATAAGGCCAGTAAGATACCCTTTCCAGGCCCTCCATGGCCACCCCTCCATTTACCACCCCCTCCCAGGTAGCCTCTTCTTGTACATTTGCATATAATATTAAAGCAGATATGTCAGTGCCCCGCCCCTTGGTCAGCTGTTCACCCTTCTGAACACTCGCTGGACGTCCAACTGCCAGGACCTGCATCTCTTCATCTAGGAGATTTCTCTGTAGTCCTTGGCGCCTCCTCTGCCCACGAGCCTGGTAAGTGGAAGTGCTAGAGGATTGTCAGCCCGCGATGAGCTGATCTCATCCCCATCAGCTGTGACTGACAGGATCAGGCAGATAAGTATCCCAGTTCCTCTGCCTTCTGGCCTGGCTTAGCGGCTCCCAGCACTCCCAGTAGAACTGAGCTCCAGGTGCCGACAATGGGATTGACTTGATCACATCTTTATTGTCTGCTGACCTGGGTTCGATCCCTGGGTTGGGAAGATCTCCTGGAGAAGGGAAAGGCTACCCACTCCAGTATTCTGGCCTGGAGAATTCCATGAACTGTATACATGGGGTTGCAAAGAGTGGAACAGGACTGACGACTTTCACTTTCACTTCTCTTCTCTGTCTTGCTTCCCCACTCTCCTACAGGGTTTTCTGGGATCGAATCCCAAATAAACTAAATAGACATTTGACATGTCTTCTAGGGTCCGCTTCTGGGGAAACTCAGACTGACACATATACACTCATAGAAAATATGGAGTATCACTTTTTTGTGTGTGTTAACATAAAAGGAATACTGTTTTGCACGAATTGTGAGGCAGTAGTCATCTTATCCTCATTTTTTAGATGAGGAAATTGAGACTCAGGGAGTGAAAGAATTTGGTGCGTCACAACTTGTATGAAGCAATGTTGGCACTCAAACTCAGGCCTCCCATGCTCTGTCTGCATGCATGTGTGCTGAGTAGCTTTGGTCATGACCGACTCTTTGCAACGCTATACGACTGTAGCCCACCAGGCTCCTCTGTCCATAGGATTCTCCAGGCAAGAATACTGGAGTGGGTGGCCATTTTCTTCTCCAGTGCTCTGTCTATGGTTCTTCATTTCTCTGGCAGAGTAGAGGGAGGGTCTTCTATTCTTTTGGCTGCACCTAAGTCTCCTGGACCAAAGGATTTCATGGTGATGGTGGGAGCTCATGTAGGTGTCATAGTTCAGGATGAGGACTGTCACAAGGCCCAGTGCAGGGCAGGGCCACCCAGGGGGTGCAGCCTGTGTGGCCACAGCCACTGGCCAAGAACAGGACACATTTTACATTCAAGCAAGGGTTTCCTCTCTGTCATTACCCATGCTCTGGAATTACACACTAAAACTCCCAGTCCTGGGGTGGAGGAAACTGGAGAAATGGCATGGGGTATCAAAGCGCTGCAGTGGGGGTGGCTTAGAAAGACAGGCTAAGAGATTGTACCATTAACTTACTCTGTAACTTTGGGAAAGTTACTTACCCTCTCTGGGCCTGACATTTCTTTTCTATAAAAAGGGAGGCTTTGTCATGATTTTAGGACTGGATTTGAAAACTCAAATAAGCTATAGGGGCCCACAGGGCTATCCACATGGGGCAGGTAGTCCAGGCAAGGGTGCTGCAAACTGGACAGTTCGGGGGCAGTCTACAGGGCAACCCCACTCAGCATCACCCACATGAGTGAAGAGCAGCAGAGCACAGGAGACCAAGGTTCTAGTCCCAGCTCTTTCAGTGGTTCAAGAGAAGACAGAAATTCACATTTCTATGAGCTCTCTTGACTTTAAATATTAGCGCATATTTAAGAAGAATCATTGTGTGAGGCCAGAGAAGGCAATGGCACCCCATTCCAGTACTCTTGCCTGGAAAATCCAATGGATGGAGGAGCCTGGTAGGCTGCAGTCCATGGGGTCGTTACAAGTCACACACGTCTGAGCGACTTCACGTTCACTTTTCACTTTCACGCATTGCAGAAGGAAATGGCAACCCACTCCACTGTTCTTGCCTGGAGAATCCCAGGGACGGGGGAGCCTGGTGGGCTGCCATCTATGGGAGATTTGGACACGACTGAAGTGACTTAGCAGCAGCATTGTGTGAGGCCAACTGAAACACACATATTTGCTGAAATATCTCAGGCAAAGGAGGGGAGAGAGTGTTCAACACCCCTCAATTCTGTATTTTTGAGGCCCTACTATGTCTCATTCCTATTGGAATGCAAAAGTAGGAAGTCAAGAAACACCTGGAATAACAGGCAAATTTGGCCTTGGAATACGGAATGAAGCAGGGCAAAGACTAATAGAGTTTTGTCAAGAGAACGCACTGGTCATAGCAAACACCCTCTTCCAACAACACAAGAAAAGACTCTACACGTGGACATCACCAGATGGTCAACACCGAAATTAGATTGATTATATTCTTTGCAGCCAAAGATGGAGAAGCTCTATACAGTCAGGAAAAATAAGACCAGGAGCTGACTGTGGCTCAGATCATGAACTCCTTATTGCCAAATTCAGACTTAAATTGAAGAAAGTAGGGAAAACCACTAGACCATTCAGGTATGACTTAAATCAAATCCCTTATGATTATACAGTGGAAGTGAGAAATAGGTTTAGGGGACTAGATCTGATAGAGTGCCTGATGAACTATGGACGGAGGTTCATGACATTGTACAGGAGACAGGGATCAAGACCATCCCCATGGAAAAGAAATGCAAAAAAGCAGAATGGCTGTCTGGGGAGGCCTTACAAATAGCTGTGAAAAGAAGAGAAGCGAAAAGCAAAGGAGAAAAGGAAAGATATTCCCATTTGAATCCAGAGTTCCAAAGAATAGCCAGAAGAGATAAGAAAGCCTTCCTCAGTAATCAATGAAAAGAAATAGAGGAAAACAACAGAATGGGAAAGACTAGAGATCTCTTCAAGAAAATCAGAGATATCAAGGGAACATTTCATACAAAGATGGGCTCAATAAAGGACAGAAATGGTATGGACCTAACAGAAGCAGAAGATATTAAGAAGAGATGGCAAGAATACACAGAATAACTGA
>NW_011494739.1:932622-938246 GCF_000754665.1 Bison bison bison
AAGCTAGTGGAGGTGATGGAATTCCAGTTGAGCTATTTCAAATCCTGAAAGATGATGCTATGAAAGTGCTGCACTCAATATGCCAGCAAATTTGGAAAACTCAGCAGTGGCCACAGGACTGGAAAAAGTCAGTTTTCATTCCAATCCCAAAGAAAGGCAATGCCAAAGAATGCTCAAACTACCGCACAACTGCACTCATCTCACACGCTAGTAAAGTAATGCTCAAAATTTTCCAAGCCAGGCTTCAGCAATACATGAACTGTGAACTTCCAGATGTTCAAGTTTTAGGAAAGGCAGAGGAACCAGAGATCAAATTGCCAACATCTGCTGGATCATCAAAAAAGCAAGAAAGTTCCAGAAAAAACATTTATTTCTGCTTTATTGACTATGCCAAAGCCTTTGACTGTGTGGATTATAATAAACTGTGGAAAATTCTGAAAGAGATGGGAATGCCAGACTGCCTGACCTGCCTCTTGAGAGACCTATATGCAGGTCAGGAAGCAACAGTTAGAACTGGACATGGAACAACAGACTGGTTCCAAATAGGAAAAGGAGTACGTCAAGGCTGTATATTGTCACCCTGCTTATTTAACTTATATGCAGAGTACATCATGAGAAACGCTGGACTGGAAGAAGCACAAGCTGGAATCAAGATTGCTGGGAGAAATATCAATAACCTCAGATATGCAGATGACACCACCCTTATGGCAGAAAGGGAAGAGGAACTAAAAAGCCTCTTGATGAAAGTGAAAAAGGAGAGTGAAAAAGTTGGCTTAAAGCTCAACATTCAGAAAACGAAGATCATGGCATCTGGTCCCATCACTTCATGGGAAATAGATGGGGAAACAGTGGAAATAATGTCAAACTTTATTTTTGGGGGCTCCAAAATCACTGCAGATGGTGATTGCAGCCATGAAATTAAAAGACACTTACTCCTTGGAAGGAAAGTTATGACCAACCTAGATAGCATATTAAAAAGCAGAGATATTACTTTGCCAACAAAGGTCCGTCTAGTCAAGGCTATGGTTTTTCCAGTGGTCATGTATGGATGTGAGAGTTGGACTGTGAAGAAAGCTGAGTGCTGTAGAATTGATGCTTTTGAACTGTGGTGCTGGAGAAGACTCTTGAGAGTCCCTTGGACTGCAAGGAGATCCAACCAGTCCATTCTGAAGGAGATCAGCCCTGGGATTTCATTGGAAGGAATGATGTTAAAGCTGAAACTCCAGTACTTTGGCCACCTCATGAGAAGAGTTGACTCACTGGAAAAGACTCTGATGCTGGGAGGGATTGGGGGCAGGAGGAGAAGGGGACGACAGAGGATGAGATGGCTGGATGGCATCACCGACTCGATGGACATGAGTTTGGGTAAACTCTGGGGGTTGGTGATGGACAGGGAGGCCTGGTGTGCTGCAATTCATGAGGTTGCAAAGAGTCGGACACGACTGAGCGACTGAACTGAACTGAACTATGTCTCAGGTGCCAGGAGTTAGAGATACAGTAGTTTTGGAGACAGACATGTCTGTGCCCTCATGGGACTTACATTCTAAAAGAGTTTAAAGTTCAAGCCCTGACCAGTCCTCTGAATGCAGACAACTCTCTCCTCACCCTCTGGGGTAAGAGGCCCCCAGAGAGCAGCCTGGTTGAGGTGAGATTGAGACTCATGCTTAATGAATGATGGTTTTAATAATAATTTTTGATAAGGAAAATAGCAAGTGTTGACCACAGGGTGGAGAAACTGGAACTCTTGTACATTGCTGGTGGGAATGTAAAGTAGTGGAATATAATTTGGTGATTCTTCAAAAGTTAAACATGGAGTTACTATATGACCCAGAAATTCTACTCCTAAGTATATACCCAAGGGAACTGAAAACAGGTGCTCAAATACATGTACATGCATGCCCATAGCATTGCCATTCACAGTAGTCAAAAGGTGGAAACAACCTAAATTTCCATCTACAGATGAGTGGATAAACAAATCATAGAATATACATACAATGAAATACTATTCAGCCATAAAAGGAATTAAATGTGTTAGTATTTAATGTGGATGAACCTTGAAAGAAGCCAGTCACAAAAGGTCACATATTATGTAATTCCATTTTTATGAAACATCTAGAATACATTAATCCATTGATACAAAATGCAGGTTGGTGGCTGCCAAGGGCTGAGGGGTGGGAGGAAGGGGAATAACTGACCATGGCGTTTCCTTCTGGGATGATGAAAATGTTTTAGAACTACACAGAGGTGCTGATCACACAACCTCTGAACGTACTGAATGCCCCACTGCATTGTTCACTTAAAAATGGTTCATTTTATAACGTTATACGAATTTCACCTAAAAAAAGTTTTAGAAATTGAAGACTATGGACTTCATAGTGGTTAAAACTTCACTTTCCAATGCAGGGGGTGCAGGTTTGGGAAGCTAAGATCCACATGCCTCGCTGCCAAAAAAACCAAAACACAAAACAGAAGCAATAGTGTAACAAGTTTAATAAAGAATTTTAAAATGGCCCACATCAAAATATTTTTTAAAAATTGCAAGCTACCTAAAAGTGCTTTGCTAGGATGGTTAAAACAAATTATAGTGTCTCCAAACAGTGGACCATTACTCAGTCATTAAAAATTTGAGGATGTTTTAATGACATGGAAAAATGCTTGCAATGTAACACTGAGCAAATAAGTGGGATAAAAATTGTATATGTAGCATTTTATTAATTATGTTAAATAAAACGTGCACAGAAAAGAAGACAATAAAAATAAACTAAAACATTTGCTACCCAAACATTTTTTTAAAGGATTCATGCTTCTGGGAATTTCCTGGCTATCCGTTGATTAGGGCTCTGCGCTTTCACTGTTGAGGGCCCAGGTTCAATACCTGGCTGGGGGACTAAGATTGCTCAAGCTGTGAGGGGAGGCAAAAAGAAAACCAAAAAAACTGAAAAGCGAAACAAAACAAAAAAAGGTGCCTGCTCCTATTGTTGGAGCATATACTAAATGTCAGGCGCAGTGAATAAGGCGGAGGAGAATCTTTGCCCTCCTGCAGCTGAGAACAGGTGACAGGGGCCCTGGATCTAGAGGGAGCTGGAAGGTCAGCAGAGCCGATTCTTTCTTGTCTCTTCTCTGCCCCAGACCCCCTGGGTGACATTTCCACGCCTCAGTCCTCCTCATACACAAAAGCTGCCCCTTGGGAGAGCCACTCAGCCTCTCGGTGTTTCCCCCTAGAAACACCTGTACGTGAGCCCAAGACCACACGTCCAGGCTGGCCCCAGCAGTGCTGTTTGTTGTCATGAAGCCCAGGATCAACCTGAATGTTCAACATCGGGGGGAATGAGAAGTAGGGCAGGACGGTACCCTCCTGGAATCCTCCACTTAGAATAAAGTAGAGCTCTGTATCTTATTCTGGCTAGATTCTGACAACTTAATGATAACAAGGCAAGGAAAATGAAACTGCCGCAGAATCTCACAGTTAGACTGCATTTATGTAGATCTTTAAAACACGAAAGACAATTTTATGTATTGTTTATGTACCCACATATATATGTAATGCATTTTTAAAGGCACAGACAGGAAGAGCTATAATTCATGATAGAGATTGTCTCTGGAGAGGGAGAGAAACAAAACTAAGATGGATATCGGGTAGGGAGGCTTCAATGTTATCTGTTACTTTTAGTAATTTTATTTTTCAAAAAATCTGAAACAAACGTGACAAAATGCAAACATTTGTTAATTCTGGGTGCTGGGTTCCTGGGATATTTAGTATATTACTCTCTTCACTTTTCTGTATTTAACGCCTCCCCCCCAAAAAAAGGATAGTGCAGAGAAAGCAATGATGAGAACTGATATCTTTTGAGGCCTTTCTCTGTGCTGGCCAAAGTGGTTCTCAAAGTGTGGCCCCTTGAACCAGCAGCAACAGCATCATCTGGGAATAAAAATTCTTTAGGTCCTGTGCCAGATCTATTGAATCACAAACTCTGGGGTCAAGACCCAAAAATCTGTGTTTCAACAAGCTTTCCAGGTGATTCTTATGTACTGTTTAAGTTTGAGAACCACCAGGCTAGACTGTAATAGCTATAGTGAAAGTGAAGTTGCTCAGTCGTGTCCGACCCTCAGCGACCCCATGGACTGCAGCCCTCCAGGCTCCTCTGTCCATGGGATTTTCCAAGCAAGAGTACTGGAGTGGGGTGCCATTGCCTTCTCCGCGTAATAGCTATGACAGTTGTTAATGGATATTAAGCAGTTAGACCTGTTAGGCAATAAGCAGTTAGACCTGTCAGTAACTCAATCTAATCTTCAAAGCAACCCTATGGGGACTTCCCTGGTGGTCCAATGGCTAAGACTCTGAGCTCCCGATGCATGGGGCATGGGTTTGATCCTTGGTCAGGGAACTAGATCCCACATGCTGCAACTAAGACCCAGCGCGGTCAAACAAATAAATACATTTTTAAAAAGATCCTCTGAAGTAGCCATTATTTCAAATATCCCCATTCTACAGTTGTGGAAACGGAGGCACAGAATGGCCACATCCTCTGCCCAAGGTCCAACAGGCAGGTTGGCCACCCAAAACCCCTTACTCAGCCACTGCACTAAAGTGTCACTTGAGTGAATGCTCAGTCGCTTCAGTTGTGTCCGGCTCTGTGCGACCCAGTGGACTATAGCCTGCCAGGCCCCTCTGTCCATGTGATTCTCCAGGCAAAAATACTGGAGGGGGTTGCCATGCCCTCCTCCACCCTCCTCCAGGGATCTTCCTGATCCAGGGAGCAAACCCAGGTCTCACATCTCCAGCACTGGCAGGCGGTTCTTTACCACTAGCGCCACCTGGGAGACCCAAACTCAGTCACATGACCTCCAATATACTCTCTCTCACCACAGTCTGGGAAGACAGACCTAAGAGCCTTCTTTGACAGATGAGGCAATTGGAATTTAAAGAGGGAGAGTGAGTGACTTGTCCAAGGTCTCACAGGAGGAAAATGAGGGGCCAGGCATCCTCCTGTAGTCTGTCCAGGAGGTTTCAGGGTCCGACCTAGACCGCCTGGGGATCAGGGCGCAGCTGGGAGGAGGAGGGAACCCAGCGAGAGAACCGACCCAGCTGCAACCTTGCCTGGGTGTGGCTCGCGCTGTCACGCCTACGGCCAGCTGTCCCCTTCCCCACCATGGCTGCCAAGCCGCCGTGACTGTGACCGTCACCCAGCCCCATCAGGAACCGTAAGGGCTTTTCCCCTCTCGGGCTCCTTGAAGCTCCCCCCCCCCCTTTTTTTTTGTCTCTTGAAGAAGAGGAACCTGGACGGCCCAGGGAAGTGGCGGCTCAGGCAGAAAGTCACCCTCCGCGTTCCCAGGTTTGCAGCCGGGCCATTCGGCTGTTCATGCGGACATCCTTCCCCGCGGGTCGGTCCCCGCATCCCGCCGCCTGTCCGCCGCTCCCTCGACGGTCCCTTTCCGCTGCGCCCCAGCCTACGCGGCTCACCACCCTGGGTGCCCTCAGCAGCCCGAAGACCCGACCGTCAGGCCGAGTTAGAGGGCCGGTGTCCCCTGACCCCCGGATCCGAAGCACTCACCTGGGCGCCCGCTCCTCTTCCGGCGGGCAGCCCGGATCCTCGCAGCTCGAGCGCCCCCCCAGCTCGGCAGAT
>NW_011494739.1:938346-951576 GCF_000754665.1 Bison bison bison
GGGGGCCCTCTGGCGCTGGACTGTCCGCGTCCCCTTCCACTCGCCCCTAGGCCTCGGCGGTGCGTCCCCGCCGGAACCAGGGACTCGGTGGCGCCCACAGACCATCTGGGCGCCTTAGCCGCGCCCGGGGCAATGCTAATCCCGCCCCCAAGTGTCCTAAACCCGCCCCGGAGATTCTGACCCCACCCCAGGGACTCCAATCTCTGTCCCCACCTACCAAGATCCTAATCCCGCTGCCTAAGGATTTTTTTAAACACCGCCCATCCAAGGTTTCTAACTCTGCCTCCAAGAATCCTTACCTCGTCCCCGAAGGGCAACCCGCCCCTAAGAATTTTAACCGGTCCTTCCAAGGTCCTAATCCCCAAATAAACTAACACCTCCTCCAATGTATTCTAATCCCGCCTTCCAGTGCCCTAACCCTGTCCCAAACGATTCTAAACCCCACCCTCCCGAGAACCCCAGCACCCCATCTTCTCCTCCTGAGATCTTAATTCTGCCCCAAAGGATTTTGAATCTCACCTATGAAGGAATTTTAACCTCACCTACCAGAAGTTTCTAATTCTGCCCCCAGGATTTTAATCCAGCAAGTGAAGGATCCTAGTCTCTTTCATAAAAAGATTCTAACCCAGCCCTCAAGATTTGTTACCCTAATCCTAGGGATTCTATTCTAATCTCACTCCTGGGTGATCCCAACCTGTTCACATAGGATTTTAATCCGCCTCTCCCCTCAGGATTCTAATCCAGCCCATTCAGAGATTCAACGCCCGCTTTCCAGGTTTCTGATCCCACAAGTCAAAGGATTCTAAACCGGTTTGGGAGGATCCTAAGCCTACCTTCCCCGTTCTCAGAGGACTCTCCCCCTCCTCCCCCAAGCATTCCGATCCATTTCCCCACCATTCTAGTCGCCTCCTTCTAGCCCAGTCCCCTCCCGAGCACCGTGTCCCAAGCCTGCCCGGCCCTTCTGTGGTCTGCGGTTTCCATTCCTCAGGCCCTGGCTATTCAAACTCCATGCAAAGTTTCTGCCCGCAGGAACCAGCCTGACTCACTCCTGGCCGGTTTCCCGGTAGCTCAGAGGAGCTTGAAAATTGAGGGGGCAGTAAATAGCGCTGGAGGGTACAGTTTGAGGCCGCAGATGAATGAGAGGTGCCCAGGGCCAGACAAGGGCAGAGCCCATCTCCTCCTGGAAATGGACTGTCACCCTAAATCCTGCTGAACACACCTCCAAAAATGTACAGAAACACTACAGTGTCTCTGTAGCCCCACCCACTCCCACCATATCCCATTCACTGGTTCATTCACTATGCTGGGGCTGAGCTACATAGAACTTTTCAACCTCAGCACCATTGATTGACATTTGTGTGCCTGCTCAGCCGCTCATTCATGTTCGACTCTGCGATCCCATAGACTGTAAGCCTGCCAGACTCCTCTGTCCGTGGGATTATCCAGGCAAGAATACTAGGGTGGGTTGCCATTTCCTCCTCCAGGAGATCTTCCGCACCCAGGGGTGGAACCGGCAGATGGATTTTTTACCACGGAGCCACCTGGGCAGCCCCACTATTGACATTTAGGTCCTGAAATTCTTTGTTGTCGGGATCTGTTCTGTGCATAGCAGGGGTTTCAACAGAATTCCCCGATGTCATCCACTTGATGCCAGTAGCAGCCCCATTCCTCAGCTGTGATAGCCAAAAATGTTTCCAGACATGACCAAAGGTCCCCTGTGGCAGGGAGGGGGGATGGCAGGTGGTGATGGAGGGGGACAGAACCATGAATAAGAAAGAGAATGACCCTGCTCTTATGTGTTTGGTTTATGTGCTTAAATACATGTATGCCTTTTAAAAAGCAGATATTGTTTTAACTGTGTGTTTAATTTTCTTGGATAGCACCTCAGTTTTGTACTTTTTTTTTCACTCCATCACTAGATACTATTTATATCTAGCCATGTTCTGAAGGTCATTGTCTATATTCCCCACAGTCTATTTATCCATTCCATTAGTCACAGACACCCAGATGGCACACAGCTTCACCCTACCATAAGCAGTGCCACTGTGAACATCCGGACATGAGTCCCCTTATGAACCTATGTGAGCATTTTGTTAAGACTTGGCTTTGCCAAGAATGACAGAAACTTACCAAATGGCTGCTGCTTGGATTCCTCTCCACCATTTCCCCGTGTCTTGACTGTACCTTAGGTATCGTCTGCTGGTCTTAATCTGAGTCCCACAGAAGTAGACCCTAGACACAGATTAAAGTGAAAGTTGGTTATTTAGAAGGTGCAGAAAACACGGGTAAAGGAGTGGGTGAATGAGAAGGGAAGAAAGCCACTCAGGAAAGCATTACCAAGCAAGCTCCAACTGGGGGCTCCTGGAGCTCAATCACGCCCGGGGAGTGAACCCACACAGAGTTATCCCACCTGAGACATGAGGCATTCCGGGCATTTATACACCAGCTCCTGTCAGACATTGGATGAGGGCTGCTCCTGCTGCTATTTAGTCACTACCGAGTGTCTGACTCTTTGCAACCCCATGGCTGCTCTGGGTGGGGCTGGATATTAATTCTCCAACATTTCTGGCCTGCCCCATGCATGCTCTAGTCACCAGAGAGAGCCTCTAAGGAGACAGATGCAGGTTCTGGGGATGTTAGAGTGTCATTGCCAGCATCAGCTACATCTTCTGAGTTTGCCACTCTGATGGCAAAGGACCAATGATAGCAGAAACATTCTCCTTTTAATAGCCAATTTCTCCAATTTCTTTTTTTGCTATTAAAGTAATGCTGCAGTGAAAATCACGTATGTGTTCCCAAAGGCCCTATCAACTTTACTGCAGCATAATTTTATAAATAAAATGTGCCATTTAAAATACTCAGCTTGATGAGTTTTGGCAACTGTAGACATCCATGTAACTACCACACTAATCAAGATATAAAGTATTTTTATCACTCCAAGAAGTTCCTTTATACCCTGATACATTCAACTTCCCCACTCATTTCCTCAGGTAACAATTGTTTGGCTTGTTGTCACTATAGATTAACTTTGTCTTTTCTAGAATTTCACATAAATGCAATCATACAATATGTTTCTTTTTGTGAGTAAAATTGGCCTTCATTTTACTCACATATTGCTTTTAAGACTTTCCACGTTGTTTCATATTCTAGTATGTTTTCCTTTTACTGTGCTGAGTAGTATTCCATAGTACAAATGTATCACTATTTGTTCATCCATTTACTTGCTTGTGAATATTTGGGTTGCTTCTGTTACATGAATAAAGCTGCTATGAACATTCATGTACAAGTCTTGGTGTGGATACATTTTCATGTCTCTTGGTTAAATGGTTTGGACTGGAATTGCTGTATCATATAGTAAATACATGTTTAACTAAGCTTCCCACTAGGTGGCTCAGACAATAAAGAATCCACCTGCAATGCAGGAGACCCGGGTTTGATCCCTGGGTCGGTAACTTTATAATACAAAACTAAAGTGTTTTTCAAAGTAATTATACCACCTTGCATTCCCACCAGTGATGGAAATCACTATGGTTTCCAGTTTCACCATGTCCTTGTCAATTTTGTATTGTTGTTCTTTGTGATTAAAAAAATATTTCCCCTCTAACTCATATTAGCATGAAAGAACATTGATACAATTACAAATTTTACCCCAAAACACTGCCTTACTAGTATTTGGGATAGCAAACATTTTGTCTACTCAGGCATTCATTCATTCATTGTCATGGGGAATATAGCTGACCACAAGAAATGGTGCTAAATACTGCATCTTTGAAGTCAGACTAGAGTTCAAACCCTGACACTGCCATTTATCAGCTCAGTGATCTTGCACATACTGAGTTACCTCTCGGAGCCCATCTCCTCATCTGTCAAGTGGGAATAGTAATAGTATTTACATCAGTGAATCATTGTGAGAGTCAACTGACATCTTATGTCTGAGGATGGTAAGGATTATAAGAAAAATAAAGCAAAGCAAGCGGCAAGGTAGCAGGGGTGGGGAAGGAGTGATGGTGTGACCCAAGACGGAGTGGCAGGGAAGCCCTCTCTGAAGAGGGAGCATGTATGCAGATACCTGCTGAATTGGGGGAGTGAGTAACAGAATAGTCTGGGGAAATGTGTTCCAGGCAGAAGGAATAGTAATGGCTAAGGTCCTGAGGTGCGACTGCACTTGATGTGTTTAAGGAACACAACGAAGTCAGTGTAGTTGGAATAGAATGGGCACAGAAGAGAATGATGGAGAGGATGTTGGAGAGGGTGTGAGGTCAGACTGTAAGGCCATGAACATCCTGATATTAAACTTTAATTGACACAGGTTGGGAGCAATCAGAGGGTTCTGAGCAGAGGAATAAGCCACAACTGGCTTGTATTTTAATGGGATCTCTCTGGCTGCTTGGAGGAGAATGAATTAGAGGGACCGGGGGAAGCAGGGAATCCAGTCAGCGGGCTGAGGCTATGCTCCAAAGGTGAGATGATGGTGGCACGGGCCAGGGTAGTGGCAATCGACAGTTGTAGATATTTTCTCAATCATTTTCAGATGCCTTAAACTTCATGGATATGCACAAGAAAAGTCATTGCAGCACCACTTTTTACCAGGAAAGAATTGGAAATAAGCTAAATGCCTATCATTTGAGGGCTGGGAAAAAATGATAATACAGTAATGGAGTGCCCAGGAATTGTCAAAGAAATAATGGTGTTTAAAAACTACACACTGGCAGTGAACAAACTGAAAATAAAGCTAAGAAAACAATTTCACTTACAATATTAATGAAAAGAATAAAATATTTGGGAATCAATTTAACAAAAGAAGTGCAAGATACTTGGAAAACCAAGAAACATTCTGGAAAGAAGCTTAAGAAAACCTAAATAAAGTCATCTCATGGGATGGAAAAGATATCCCTCTGTGGACTAGAAGACTTAATATTAAGATGGTGATACTTCCCCAAATGGTCAACCAAATCCCTATCAAAGCCCCAGGTATCTTTTTAAAAAAATAAAAATAGACAAGTTCACCCTAAAATTTGCATATAAATGCAAGGAACCCAGAACAGCCAAAACAATCTTGAAAAAGTAAACACTGAAGGACTCACTCTTTTTAACTGAAAAATTAACTACAGTAATCAAGATAGTGTGGTTACTGGCATAAAGGTAGAAATATAGATCAATGGAACAGAATTAAGAGTCCAAAAGTAAATCCTCACATTGACTGCCAATTGATTTTCAACAAGGGTACTGAGACAATTCAATGGGAAGAAAGAATAGTCTTTTCAACAAATGGTTTTGGAACAACTGGATATCCCCATGCAAAATAATTAAGTTGAATCCCTACCTCACACCGCCCACAAAATTTAGTTCAAAATGTATCATAGACCTAACTGTATGAGCCAAAACTATAAAACTCTTAGAATTAAATCTTCATGACCTTAGGTTAGGCAAAGCAATCTTAGATGTGGCAAAAGTGATAAAAGAAAAAATAGATAAACTGGACTTCATCAAAAGTAAAAACTTGTATTGCAAATGATACAACCAAGAAGATGAAAAGACAACACACAGAAAGGGAGAAAATATTTGCAAGTCATACATCTGATAAGGTACTGGTAGCCTAAATATTTAAGCAACATAATTCAATAATAAAAAGACAACATACTTGAAAAGTGGGCAGAAGATCTAAATAGGTATTTCTCCAAAGAAGCTATACAAGTAGCTAATAAGCACATAAAAACACTTAGTAACATTAAGTTACTAAGTAACATTAAGTAACTAAGTTACCATTCAGTTCAGTTCAGTCACTCAGTCGTGTCCGACTCTTTGTGACCCCATGAATCGCAGTAGGCCAGGCCTCCCTGTCCATCACCAGCTCCCAGAGTTCACTCAGACTCACGTCCATTGAGTCGGTGATGCTATCAGCCATCTCATCCTCTGTCGTCCCCTTCTGCTCCTGCCCCCAATCCCTACATTAGCCATTAGGGAACTACAAATTAAACCACAATGAGATGCCATTTTATATCCATTAGAATGGCTAATAAGAATAAACACATAATAGCAACAGTTGATAAGACCACGAAGAAGTTAGAACCTTTACGTATGTATCATGGTGGAAATGTAAAACGGTGCAGCCCCTTTGGAAAGTGGTGTGGCAGATCCTTAAAAAGTTACCATGGAGTTACCATGGAACCCACTTCCAGGTGGTCCCACTTTCAGGGTGTCTACCAAAAAGTACTGAAATGTATGTCTACACCAAAATTTGTAAATGAAATTTTCATAGCAGTATTATTCATAAAAAATAGCCCCAAAGTGGAAACAACTCTGATGTCCATCAGTGGATAAATAAAATGTGCTATATCCATTCAATGGACTATTATTTGACAATAAAATGGTATGAAGTATTGATAATAAAATGGTATGAAGTATTGATATATGCTACCACATGAACTTTGAATATTTGTTAAATGAAAGAAGTTGGTCACAAAATATCACACATTGTATAATTCCATTTATATGAAATATCCAAAATAGGCAAATTTACAGAAACAGAAAGTAGGTTAATGATTGTCTAGGGCAGGAGTGGAAAGAAACAAGGACTGACTGCTAATGGGTACAGGGCTTTTTGTAGGGGGGGAGTAGGTAATGAAAATGTCTTAATGGCTGCACAACTCTGAGAACATATGAAATATTACTAGATTGTACATTTAAATGGATGACTGTGGATTTTAATTCAATAATACTTTTTTAAAATGAAGAAAGTTCTATGTACTAATAGGGAACAAGTGTGTAAGTGGAGGGGAGTGAGGTGCACAACAGCTTCTATTATGTTTTTCTATGTGTGTAGAACAAGAAAACAAAGATATGGGAATTTACCAGCACATGCCGGGGCTGAGTCAGGAAGGGCACACGTAAGAAACAGCCCCTGTGGTTTCTTCCAGGGAAGGGAACTATGTAACTGGATGAGAAAGGAGAGAGGGAGGCTTATTGGTCCTAGTATACCCTTGGTACTCTTGAATTTTGAACCACCTGAATATATTAATTATTCAAAAAATATTAATTATTCAAAAGTAAAGTCATTTAAAATATCAGAGATTTCATGGACAAGATAGAATTGAGGCTGGGTAGGATTTTTAGGGGATGAAGAGTCCCAAAAGGTTCTGTCTGTGCACTTGACACTGGGGCCAGCAGGGCAGGAATGATGGAAGCAAAGGCACTTGAGACTGGACTGACTGCTTCTCACTAGCTGTGACTTTGGTCAAGTTACGCAACTCCTCTCTGTCCATGCTTCTTCATCTGTGAAGTGGAATGGTAAGAGTGCTGACCTCACCAGGTCACTGAATCATTGCATTTCAAGCTCATTACTGTGCCCTCACTTGCATCATCTCATTTAATCTCTTTGAAACAGGGATGATTATAAGAGGATGGCTCAGAGGGGTAAAGACACTTGTCCAAGGTCACACAGCCAAGAACAAATTCGAACCCAGGTCTTTGAGCCTCCAGTGTGCCTCCAAAAGCTGTGCTTGTAACAACTACACAAACTTAGTAAGTGTGCCCTGGAGACTGAAGAGCAGAGAGAGAGAGACGCTGATGGCAGGACATGACACAGGGCTCAGTCTTAGAGAATAGTGAAGGCTTCACTTTACAGAGGGTCAGAGGGCTGCTCTTTCAGAAATATATTTTCCTATTTCCAGGAATATTTGCATTTTATTTATTTCAGATGCTTTGGGAACTGCTGATTATTCTACATTCAAAGCAGGATAGGGGATGGGGAAGAGAGCCACAATGATTATTTCAGGGCCCAGATATTTCCCCTTTTAGTTGCCAAGTAGCCAGTGTTCATTTCACAGCTACACCCTCCCAGGCAGGAGGTCACTGTTGCCCTCATTTTGCAAGAAAGGCAAATGAAAATCTGAGAAGTTTAGCCCATGAGAACTTCACAACAGCCCCTAGCAGATCCTTGACTTCTCTTCTTAAAAAACTCCTCCAGTCTCCACCTTCTCTAGCTGCCCCCGCCAAGCCCACCGCTGCCCCTGCCCTGGCTTATTTTTCTCCAGGGAACTTGTTGCCACCAGGCACTCTAATACATATCTATGTTAACCTGTTTGTTGTCTATCTCTTCTACATTTTTTTGGCATGTTCCATGCAGATACTATTCATGTACACTGTTTTATAGATGGAGAAACTGAATGAATGAAACAAATAGAATGATGAATGACAGTGCCTAGGATCCAAACCCATTCATTGATTAATTCTATTAATATTTATTAAGGGCTTACTATGTGTAGCTTCCAGGCTTATCTTTACATATTTACATACAAATACAGGTAGGTGGCACACTGGTAAAGAATCTGCCTGCCTACACCGAAGCTGCAGGCGATGTGGATTTGATCCCAGGGTGAGAAATATTCCCCGGAGGAGGAAAAGGCAAGGCACTCCAGTATTCTTGCCTGGAGAATTCCATGGACAGAGGAGCCTGGCGGGCTACAGTCCACAGGGTCATAAAGAGTCACCCACCACTGAGTGACTGAGCATGCACACACACATAGGTAAAAAAAATAACCATGTTATATTTTTAAAAAATTAATGTACTCTCTGTACTATTCTACAAGCTTGTTTTACAGCTCTCTCTATGTTAATTCACCTGAGCAAGGCTGGGGCCCATGTCCTTTAATCTCTCCGAAAGCAGCCAGGAGCTGGGAGGACAAAAATTTACAAGATAGTCTTGGCCCTCAAGCAATTCAGTTAGGGAGACAGAAACTTAGACCAATAACTTAGACACAGAAGTGGAAAATTCTGTGGTAGAGAGGCACATGACATTGTAGAACCGAGTAGGAGGGACACTGGCTCTGCCTGGGGTGCATCATGGAGAACTTCCTGGAGAAGGTGATCCTTTGAGGTTTAAAGGATAACAGTGGAAGGTCATGGCAAAGGGTCCTCAAGATAGAAACTACAGCCTTTCAAAGACTGGAGACTGGCCTGTTTGAGGAACCACAAACCTTCTTTTTGTTGGTGTCTGAATGAAACTCCAATACTTTGGCCACCTCATGCGAAGAGTTGACTCATTGGAAAAGACTCTGATGTTGGGAGGGATTGGGGGCAGGAGGAGAAGGGGACGACAGAGGATGAGATGGCTGGATGGCATCACCGACTCGATGGACGTGAGTCTGAGTAAACTCCGGGAGTTGGTGATGGACAGGGAGGCCTGACGTGCTGCGATTCATGGGGTGGCAAAGTGTCGGACACGACTGAGAGACTGAACTGAACTGAAGCCTTAGGCAAGACAAGGCACATCCGGAGGCTGGAGATGGCAGCAGCAGCAGCGGATAAGGAGCTGGGACTTTCTCATGAGGGTGACCAGGGAGATTGCCCTATGCGGGTCTTGGAAGCTCACCTACCCCAGGTACTACCCTAGCGGCAGCCGACCTCCTGCTCAGAGGTGTGGCGGAGCAGAACGGGGACGGGGGTGTTGGGGGTGTCCACGGAGTTGTTTTTCTGCCCCCAGCTGCGTGGCCACCTCCAGCTGATGGATCTCCCCCGGGGAGGAGGGGTAGGGGACAGTTCGGTTTCACAACCCTACTCCCTTCCCCCGGTGTCTCCGGAGGCCAACGAAAGAGGAAGCGCTACGTGGACTTCCTCCTGGGTCCGGGTGCGCGGGAACCCAGGGGGCTCCTTCGGTAGGGCGGAGGGATGGGCGGAGAGATGGGCGGAGGGATGGGAGGGGAGATGGGCGGGGCAGAGCATGACCTGCCCGCCAACCCGCGCTCAGCCTGGTCTAGCCCCGCCCCCTTCACTCGGTGGCCGAGCTACGGCTGGGGGAGTCCAGGCCTGGACCCCGGGCAGGAGGTTCGCCTCCTGGCAGTCCTAACTCACTATTCCTAAAAAAGACCTCTTTTCTAAGACTCACATCTTGAATGAGAGGGCACATCCTACCCAGAAATTTAAAACTGAGGCGTTGTGTATGAATTAACATGGAGATAGCCCCAATATATGCTTTCAGAATAGTATAGAGAGCATTATTCATTAAAAAAACAAAAACAAACGGGAAACACATTGTTTTGTGTCTACCTATATACACAGCCGACAAGAACAGAGATAGTCACTGAAGAAGAGTGTACCATGGGACCAGAGAATTTAACAAATTCCCTCTAGTTGTTAAAAGTAGACTGTATTTGTTTTTATTTGTGTAATTAAAATAATAATAAATGAGAGGATTGGTATGTATGGTTATGGAAGGTCCTTTCCCTAAAGTTTCTTATTGCGAAACTTCCCCCAAATACATCAAAACTGAAAGACTTTTACAACAAAACCCCTATACTCACCACCTGCATCTACCATGAACCTTCTACTTGCTTTATCACAAGTCTATCCATCTAGCTGTGCATCAATTCCTCTTTAAAAAGTATTTCAGAGTGAATTAGTTCAATCTTTGTTTACAAATTTTTGATATAAAATATATGTACAACAAACTGCATAAGATTAAGTGTTCATTTGCTGAATTTTTGCAAATGGATTGTACATTTATATAAATTCAACCCCATTAAAATAGACATTGCCATCAATCCTGAGAGTTCCCTTTTGTCCTATTTTAATTGCCAGCATTCTGTGAGTCAGCATTTCACACAGGGCCAGGTATATAGTAAGTGCTCAATAAATGTTGGTTGAAGGATGAATGTGCACATGGCCTTCTCCCCTGAGGCCAGGATCATGTCTTTTTTTCTTGTACTCCCCACAGAATGTATACACAGTATAGCTCAGATGGTAAAGAATCTGCCTGCAATGCAGGAAACCTGGGTTAGATCCCTGGTTGGGAAGATGCCCTGGAGAAGGGAATGCTACCCACTCCAGTATTCTTGCCTGGAGAATTTCATGGCCAGAGGAGCCTGGCAGGTTACAGTCCAAGGGGTCGCAGAGAGTCAGATACGACTGACATACTTTCTTACCTTCCTAGATGCTTAATGAAGACCATTGACTGTACTATTTACACATTGCTGTGTAACAAATTGCCCCTAAATTTAGCAGCTTCAAACATTGTAAACAGTTGTCTCATGCAGCTTCTGTGGTCAGGAATCTGGAAGCCGCTTATCTTAGTGGCTCTGGCTTGGGGTCTCTCTGAAATAGGCAAGGTAAACTTGGTCTACAGTCAAATGAAGGATTGACTGGGGCTGAAGAGCCATTTCCAGGGTGATTCACTCATACAGCTATTGGCAGGAGGCCCAGAAGCTCACTACGTGAACCCCCCCATAAGGTTGCCTGAGTGTGCATATGACATGGTGGCTGGCTTCCCCTAGAGCAAGTGATTGGAGAGAGGAGGTGATGCATCACGCTGGTCACACAGGTCATCTCCATTCCATGTGGGAGTGGTCCACACAAGAGCAGGAATGCCAGGAGGTGAAATTACTTGGGGGCTTCTTGGAGAAGGAAGTCATTATGAATATGGATTCAGATTCTCTGAGCCCTTGCTTTGTGTTGGATGCTGTGTTGGGCTCCAGGAGGGAGTATAAGTCACAACCAATTCTTCCCATCCCCCTCACAAGATCAAGATCTGTGTGTGTGTGCATGTGTTGGAGATGGAGATGGGGAGGTCAGGTAGACATTGAAACACATGGGGTTGTAGAGTATGATAAATACTGCAATAACAGGTTTTTACTTGTTTTTCTGTAATTCATATTCATGGCACAATATTTAAGATACATCATGAAAAGAGAGTTTCTTTTCCTCCATATTTTACAACTGTACATTCCTCCAGCTCAGAGACAACAACTATTACCTATCTTGTATATCCTTCCAGAACTATGTATTCCATGCGGAGACACAAAGACATTCTCTGCCCTCTTTAAAGAAAAGGATAGCACCATCCAAAGTGCATTATTCTGTATCTTGCTTTTCTTTTTTCCAGTTACTTTATCCTAGAAACAATTCCACATCAGTACACAGAGAGCTGGGCTTCCCTGGTAGCTCAGCGGTAAAGAATCTGCCTGCCAATGCAGGAGATGCAAATTTGATCCCTGGGCTGGGAAGGAAATGGGAGGAAATGGCAACCCACGCCAGTATTCTTGCCTGGGAAATCCCATGGACAGAGGAACCTGGCAGGCTACAGTCCAGGAGGTCGCAAAGAAGTCAGACATGACTGAGCAACTAAATGACAACACCACTACTACTTCATTCTTATTTATGGCTGCATGGTATTCAGTTGTCTGCACGAGTCCCAGTTTATTTAATCAGTTCTCTATCACTGAACATTCGATTTGTTTCTAATCTCTTGTCCTTAGAAGCAAAGCTGCAGTGATTTTCCTTGTATATTCATCATTTCCATGTTGTGAGTATGAATGCAGGAGACCTTCCTGGCAGTGAAACCATTGCATCGGAGGGTGTGTGCATTTAAAATATTGCTAGATATTGTGAAGTAGGGTTTATACCAACTCGCCCTCCCACCCAAAACATGTGAGTGCCTGTTTCCTCATACCTACCCACACTGTAAGTTGTCAAACTTTCCAAACTCTGCCAGTCTAGTAACTGAAAAAAAAAATGACTTCTCAATGCAGTTTTAATTTGCATTTTTCTTATTAGAGTGAGGTTGAACATTGTGTCACAAGTTTCAGAACCAATTATCTTTTCTGTGAACTGAAAAAAATAATTTGCTTATTTTTCTGTTGGGTTATGGGTCCTTATTATTTATTTGAATGTTCTCTTTATACATCAAAGACACTGTCTGCGTGATAAGCTTCAAAAATAATGTTTTGGAACAATTTGCTTCGAGACAGAAATGAGAAGTTTCTACCCCACGAGCTGCCAGGTTCTTCTGTCCATGGGATTTCCCAGGCAAGAATACCAAATGGGTTGCCGTTTCCTTCTCCAGGAGATCTTCCTGACCCAGGGATCAAACCTGGGTCTCCTGCATTGCAGGCAGGTTTTTTTACTGTCTGAGCCACCAGGAAAGCCTGAAGTTTCTACAGGTCACATCATTTTCTGTGCATCACTGCAGGACCACCTAAGGGTTAAGGGAGCAGCCATGCCATGTAATGTTCTAGAAGGTGATGCTAAGACCCGGTGGTGGGGTTGCGGGGAGAAGGGTGGGCTAGGAGGCAGTTGTGAGCCCTTGTCCTAGATGGAAAGAACTATCTCAGAAGACAGCAAGCTTTCCAATGCAAGAAGTAGACAAGACAGGCTGGCTTGGCTCTAAAACATTTTGCCCTTCATCTGGAATGTCTGCGAATAGGCAAGTCAGAAATAGGAGGACACAACAGTGCGTGC
>NW_011494739.1:951676-959357 GCF_000754665.1 Bison bison bison
TGTCATGTCCAACTCTTTTTGACCCCATGGACTGTAGCCCGCCAGGCTCCTCTGTCCATGGGATTCTCCAGGCAAGAATATTGGAGTGGTTTGCCATGCTCTCTCCAGGACACAGCAGTGGGGCTGTCAATTTCTGATCATTTGCTGGTTACTGCATCTGGAACATTAATAGCAATATAAACTCCTTAGAGAGGAAGCCCCATGAGGCCAATGTTCAAGTGCTAAATAAGCAGTTGTAAAGAATGAGTGAAGGAGGGAATGAGTGAGTCTAATCAAAGGATATGAGATATTACTGTCTCTCAGCTGATAGGAAGCCCTCTTCCCCTCCCTCCTTTGAACCTGCCCTCCCTTCTTCCTTCCTCTTAGCGCATCTGAGCCAGTTCTTAGCATCTCTCCTCTGGTCCTTGTCCCAGCCCTCTCCCTAGGGCCCCAGGGCCCAGGTTTTTCTCCCCTCTAAGCAGCTAGATTCATTTTGAGAAAATGCAAGCCCATTAGCTCACTCCCCACTGCCTATACTTCCCAGCCTGCCCTTCTAGGGCCATCTCAGCCTGTCCATTTCTCTGATTTCCTCCCCTACAAGCCCTGCCCCTCACTGCACATACCCCATGTACCTCCCAAATAAATCATGGTCACATTGATTAAGCACTTACTAGATGCTTTTGGGGTTTTCCTGATAGCTCAACTGGTAAAGAATCTGCCTGCAATGCGGGAGACCCCAGTTCGATTCCTGGGTTGGAAAGATCCCCTGGAAGAGGGCAAGGCAAACCACTCCAGTATTCTTGCCTAGAGAATCCCATGGACAGAGGAGCCTGGCGGGCTACAGTCCCTGGGGTCACACAGAGTCAGACAGGACTGAGCGACCAGCAGCAGCCGCAGGTGCACTTTTATGTGGATTATCTTGTTCACGCCTCACAGCAATCTACGAGACCTATGAGGCCAATGCTGTTATTGCCCCACATTATAGATGAGGAAAACAAGACCTTTAGGGGCTTACCCCAAGGTCACCCAACTGCAGATGACAGAGTTGGGACTCAAAACCACAAGTCTGACCCTGGCGCCAGAGTGTTTAAGTGTCTCAGAGGGTGCCACGTTCCCCTGTCTACACTCATGCTGGGCCCACCTGAAGGGCTCTCCCTGCTCTTGTCAACCTGCCAAAACCCACCTTGTCCTTCAAGGTCTCACTTGTAGGTCACCTCCTCCAAGCAGCTTTTTCCAGCTTCCCCAGAAAGAGCCAGTTTTTCACTCTTTGATTTTACAGTTGAGAATTTTGTGTAGTGATCATTTGGGGACCATCAGCCTAGGAGCCCCCAGCAGGCAGAGATTATTCTGTATCTCCCTCTAGTGTCTAGCACAATGCCTGGCACAGAGTGGGGGCTCTCTAAATGACAGTGACTAGATGATAATGGTGCCAGACCCCATCCCCAACATGCAGTTGCAAAGGATTGCTGGGAGTCTCCAGGGCCCCAGGTGGGAGGGACTTCAGTGGCAGTGGCAGTTGGAGACAGTTGGAGTGCCAGGCAGTGCATGAGTGCCTGGCACTCATCCATGGGGCAGGAGTGTCCTCAGGGGATCCAGCTGGTCGGGGAGTTCCATCCTTACACCACCCCTACATGTCTTTGGGAATCAGCTGTCCCTGCCCAGGGGGGTTTCCTGTCTTGCAGTGCCAGGAACTGAACCATGATGGGAAGTGACCCTGGCAGGGTTTCTGAAGGCTACAGGAGGAAGTGTGGCCAGAGTCCCCATGCTCAGAGCCTGGGTCACCACAGCCTTCAGAAACCAAAGGGTTACATGGCTTTAGTAAGAGGATAGTTCCGGGGTGGCTAGGGACTTCCTCAGGGTATGAGGGGAAGTTGCTCCATCCTCAGAGCTGTGGGGTAAGAGCTGTCTCAGTGCCTCTCAGCAGTCCTGACTCTGTGCCAGGCTAAGACTGTGGCCAATTTCCAAGCCTGATCCTTTTGCAAAGCCCTCAGGCCTTTAAGAGGGACCCCTATCTCTTTGGTCTCTGCCCCTTGTCAATGGACTTCCCCCTCGTGGCTGCCTCATTCAGGAACTTAACAGGACACCTCATGGCCTCAGGTCTAAATACCTCAGCCTCTGATCAATGTATCCCAAAAGTAGGTAGACAGGATAGCAGAGCCAGTAGGAGCCTGGGCTCTGGGGTGAGCCGGATATGGGTCCAGATCCCAGCTCGCTGTGGATCTTGGGGGTCATTCACTTCACCACTTTGAGCTCCAGTTCCCTCATCCATAAAATGAAGACAAATAAATTTGAAAATATAAAAATTAAAAATTTGTTCAGAGGAAGATACCACAGACCAGTGGTTCGCAGTATGGTCCTTGAACCATTACCATCATCCGAGTACTTGTTAAAAACAGAAGTTCTTGAACTTCCCTGGTGGTACAGTGGATAAGAATCCGCCTGCCAATGCAGGAGACATGGGTTTGATTCCTGGTCTGAGAAGATTCCACATTCCACAGAACAACTAAGCCCTTGCACCTTGACTACTGAGCCCCAGCTCTGGAGCCCATGAGCCACAACTCTGAGCCTCTGTATTGCAACTACTGAAGCCCGCGAGGCCTGGAGCCTGTGTTTCACAACAAGAGAAGGCATTCCAATGAGAAGTCTGTGCACAGCAACGAAGAGGAGCCCCCATTTGCCACCACTAGAGTAAGCCCATGCCCACCAACGAAGACCCAGTGCAGTCAAAAATAAATAAATAAATAAATATTTTTAAAAGCCACAAGTTCTTAGGGTGTCCCTGGTGATCCAGTGGTTAAGACTTTGCCTTCCAGTGCACAGGGTGTGAGCTCAATCCCTGGCTGAGAGCTAAGATCCCACAGGCCTCGTGGCCCAAAACCCAAAATGTAAATCAGAAACAATATTGTAAAAAATTCAATAAAGATTAAAAAAATATTAAATAAGTAAATGCTAAAAACACACAAACACACACAAGTACTTGGGCCCCATCTCTGTTCTATTAAGTCAGAAACTCTGGGGTGGGGATCAGCAATCTGTGTTTTACAGAGCCTTCCAGGAGATTCTGATGCATGCTAAAGTTTGGCAACCACTGCCATAAATAAACTTAATAGATGGGCAAGGGACTAGGAAAAGATGTTTATAAAAATATCCAACAAGGGATTAAAACCTAAAAGGTATAAACTACTCCTGCAAATCAACAAGAAAAAGACAGGGAACCCAAATGATAATGGGAAAAAGATATGAGCAGACAATACTGAAGGGGAAGCCTAAATGCCTGACAACTATAGGAGAAGGTTCTGAATCTCAGGGTCAACAGAGAAACGCAACTTAAAGCAACCTGATGCCACCTTACACCCAAATAGGCAAAAGGTTAGAAAGTCAGATGATGGAAAAGTCGCTGATAACATGGGGAGACAGTATCCTTCACACACTACTGGTGTAGTCATTCTAGCGAATTTTAGTGAAAATGAAAACATATATACCCTATGATCTACTCTTGGGTATAGAGCCCAAAGAAATTTTCGCACAGCCCCACAAGGGTCATGCACAAAGATTTTCATCACAGTGTGGTTTATGCTAAGAGGAAATCAGAAGCAACCTGAGCGTCCATCAGTGGATGCTCAGCTTGGAATATTTTGCAGTGGTTGGATGTAATAAGTTAGGTTTTTACACAGGAAGGAAACAACAGAATGAGTTTGTTACATAATACCATTTATGTAATGTAAACATACACACAAGACATTATACATTTTATGTCCGGGGACATATATCAACACATAGAGATGGGTACCCATGGTGGGGAGGAGAAGGATTTCGGGGATGTGTGGATGAAGTCTGGGGAATATAAAACGAAGTAAGACATCAGTTCAGTTCAGTCAGTTGTGTCCGACTCTTTGCGATCCCATGGACTGCAGCACGCCAGGCTTCCCTGTCCATCACCAACTCCTGGAGCTTGCTCAAACTCATGTCCATAGAGTCGGTGATCAGAAGGGCCTTTTGTGGGTCAGTTATGATGGGACAGTCATTTGCCATGAACTGAGAATGAATCAGGGAACTTGCTGAATCCAAGCCCTAGTAATAATAATGATATTACTTTAACAATGGCGATAATAGTACCTACCTCATGGTAAGTACCTTGTGTCTGGCCATGTAAAGTTCTACAGATAAATTTTAGCTCTTCTAGGCAATTCTCTTGCCTCTTCTGAGGGCTTCTTTCAGCCTCTGAGCCTTTCCTGAGGCTGTGCAAGTTCTGTCTTTATGCTGACTTTTCTCCCCCTCCAATTCTGTCTTTGGATTTCTTTGACTACCTGAGATGCGATGGCTGGTCTGCAGAATCTTTTCATTTGAACTTTGAGCATGAATGGAGTCGGGCTGTAATAGAGCTGTGAGGGGCAAGTCCTATTTTCTCCTCCCAAACTGTGAGTTCCCTGAGGGTCTTCCTACATCTCACCCTCACCTCAGTTCGTGTCCCGTTGCACACAGCTAAAGACAGGTTAACTGAGTCAGAAAGTGTTCGATGTGGAAGGGAACAGCATTTATTGATCACTTATCATGTGTTAGACCTAGCACTAAGGTCTTGACCTTCAGTAATCCCTATGACCCCCTTGTGAGGTGGGTGGGGTTAGAAGAAAAAATGGGAGAGGCAGAGAGGCTAGGACACCTATCAGACAGGGAGCCCAGCCTGTCCTGCTCCAATTGCAAGATCTGAACAAGTAACTTGTTCATAGCCTTAGGGTGGGGGCTGGGACCCAGATCACGCACCTCTGGGTCGACTCTTGGTAGAAAGAAACCTCTATTCCACACTAAAGATCTAAGTCCATCTGCAAAGGGGAGACCCTGCCTCTTAGAGCTTCAGAAAGACCCTTTGCACGATTTAGTATGGCCAGCGTGAGGTAATATCTAAGGGGAATCAGGAGACTCCCTCCAGTTTCTTCTCTGGAACCTCAGTTTCTCAAACTGTAAAATAGGAAAAGAGGTCTTCAGGCTCGGGGAATTCTTTTCTCAACCGGCCAGCAGGTGGAGCACACTCTCCATCACTCGCTTGGCCTCCAGAAAGTTGCGGAGTCTCGAGTGTCCGTCCAGAGGCCGAACCTTCGGGCTATCGGGACAGAGAAGTTCGCCGCCCTCCCCGACCGGCAGAGGGAGCTACTGAGCCCCACTTAGGGTCCCGCCCCTGCAGGACATTCTCCGTCCTGCAGGGACCCGGGGCAGGGGACCGGTAGGGACAGACCCCCGCCCCCGGAGCGCGGAGCCCCGGGTTGGGGTCTGGGGAGGAGATCCTGGGGATGGATCACACAAACGCACAGACAAGGGCGCATGAGACTCAGAGGCGGGAGCGCGGAGCCACCCGCTTGCCCGCCCTCTGCAGGGACGGCGGCACAGGCTACAGGTAGTTGTCCTCGGCCGCGTCGCCCCCGCCCGGGGAGTCCCGGGCCTCTTCATCCGTGCTTTCGTCATCGTCGGGGGCCAGCGCCTCGATGTCGTGCGTTATGTCTGTCAGCAGCCGGTGGAAGGCCTGCGCCTCCGGCCGCTGGGCGCCGTCATAGCTGCGCACCGCTGACGCCGACGTGGAGCTCATGCTGCGCTTGATGCGGCCGAAGCTGTCGGTGAGGATGCCGCCCTCGCGGATGCCCACGCCCTCCAGGAAGCCTTCGAAGTAGCCGATGTCCTGGTCCGGAATGAAGGGCCTCATCCCTGCGGGTCGAGGGCCAGGGTGATTCCTCGGGGTCAGCCCTTCCCCTCCCACCTTCGCTGGAGGGCGGAGTTCAGATCCCCGGCCCTGCCACTCGCTGGCTGTGTGGCTTGCACAACTCCTTGACTCTCTGAGCTGGAGAATAATGGTACAGTGCCCCGTACACATTTAAATGCTCACTGCATGTTAGCTTATTCTTGTTATCATTATTATTTCGATGGTTATATTCCTATTTATTCGTTATGTGCTGTGCTTAGTCGCTCGGTTGTGTCCCACTCTTTGTGACCCCATGGACTCAATAAGTAGCCTCAATAAGTATTCTGAGCCTTACTGTCCTCACCTGTAAAGCGGAGGTAATTGCACCTGTTCTCCCGGGCTGTAAGGATTAAATAAGGTTCTTAGCACACACTGGGCAGCCCATTTGACTTCTGTTTTACTTCTGTCACTACTTACTGGCTTTATGACTTATGTACTTTGTTTCTTTAAGCCTCAATTTTCTCATCTGCAAAATGGAGGCAAGTCATAGTTTCAACTTTCAGTACCGAGGGCCTTCAACCAGATGATCCTTTGGCACATGTTAACAGCCAAGTACATGTTAGCTTATTAAGAATCATCATTCCTGGGACTTCCCTGGTAGTCCAGTGGTTAAGGCTTGGCCTTCCAATCAAAGGAGTGCAGATTCAATTCCTGGTCTAGGAGCTAATATCCCATATGCCTCAGGGCCAACAAAACCAAAACATAAAAGAGAAGCAATATTATAACAAGTTGAATAAAAACTTAAAGAAAAAAAAGGATTATCATTTCTCTTACTGTTATCATTAGCCCTCTTCACTAGCTCCATGACCTTGGATGAGTTCCTTAGCCTCTCTGAATTTTGGATGCCTCGTGGGGTAAAATGGGAAGTGTCATGCCCTCTTGCAGCTTTGCTGTGAAGGTGAAATGGTTACACCTGTGCTCTCTTTCCCGGCTCTGTGACTGCAGACAAGTCCCTTCCCCTCTCCGCACTATGGTTTCCTTGTTTGTCTTGTGGATCTCATGATGTGGCTTTCAGTTCAGTTCAGTTCAGTCGCTTAGTCGTGTCTGACTCTTTGCAACCCCATGAATCACAGCACGCCAGGCCTCCCTGTCCATCACCAACTCCTGGAGTTCACCCAGACTCACGTCCATCGAGTCAGTGATGCCATCCAGCCATCTCATCCTCTGTTGTCCCCTTCTCCTCCTGCCCCCAATCCCTCCCAGCATCAGAGTCTTTTCCAATGAGTCAACTCTTCACATGAGGTGGCCAAAGTACTGGAGTTTCAGCTTTAGCATCATTCCTTCCGAAGAAATCCCAGGGCCGATCTCCTTCAGAATGGACTGGTTGGATCTCCTTGCAGTCCAAGGGACTCTCAAGAGTCTTCTCCAACACCACAGTTCAAAAGCATCAATTCTTCAGCGTTCAGCCTTCTTCACAGTCCAACTCTCACATCCATACATGACCACTGGAAAAACCATAGCCTTGGCTAGACGGACCTTTGTTGGCAAAGTAACGTCTCTGCTTTTCGATATGCTATCTAGGTTGGTCATAACTTTCCTTCCAAGGAGTAAGCGTCTTTTAATTTCATGGCTGCAATCACCATCTGCAGTGATTTTGGAGCCCAGAAAAATAAAGTCTGACACTATTTCCACTGTTTCCCCATCTATTTCCCATGAAGTGATGGGACCAGATGCCATGATCTTCGTTTTCTGAATGTTGAGCTTTAAGCCAACTTTTTCACTCTCCACTTTCACTTTCATCAGGAGGCTTTTTAGTTCCTCTTCCCTTTCTGCCATAAGGGTGGTGTCATCTGCATATCTGAGGTTATTGATATTTCTCCCAGCAATCTTGATTCCAGCTTGTGCTTCTTCCAGCCCAGCATTTCTCATGATGTACTCTGCATAGAAGTTAAATAAGCAGGGTGACAATATACAGCCTTGACGTACTCCTTTTCCTATTTGGAACCAGTCTGTTGTTCCATGTCCAGTTCCTGT
>NW_011494739.1:959457-960282 GCF_000754665.1 Bison bison bison
TCTGGTATTTCCATCTCTTTCAGAATTTTCCACAGTTTATTGTGATCCACACAGTCAAAGGCTTTGGCATAGTCAATAAAGCAGAAATAGATGTTTTTCTGGAACTCTCTTGCTTTTTCCATGACCCAGCGGATGTTGGCAACTTGATCTCTGGTTCTTCTGCCTTTTCTAAAACCAGCTTGAATATCAGGAAGTTCACGGTTCACATATTGCTGAAGCCTGGCTTGGAGAATTTTGAGCATTACTTTACTAGCGTGTGAGATGAGTGCAATTGTGCGGTAGTTTGAGCATTCTTTGGCATTGCCTCTCTTTGGGATTGGAATGAAAACTGACCTTTTCCAGTCCTGTGGCCACTGCTGAGTTTTCCAAATTTGCTGGCATATTGAGTGCAGCACTTTCACAGCATCATCTTTCAGGATTTGAAATAGCTCAACTGGATTCCATCACCTCCACTAGCTTTGTTCGGAGTGATGCTAAGGCCCACTTGACTTCACATTCCAGGATGTCTGGCTCTAGGTCAGTGATCACACCATCGTGATTATCCGGGTCATGAAAATCTTTTTTGTTCAGTTCTTCTGTGTATTCTTGCCATCTCTTCTTAATATCTTCTGCTTCTGTTAGGTCCATACCATTTCTGTCCTTTATCGAGCCTATCTTTGCATGAAATGTTCCCTTGGTATCTCTCATTTTCTTGAAGAGATCTCTAGTCTTTCCCATTCTGTTGTTTTCCTCTATTTCTTTTCATTGATCACTGAGGAAGGCTTTCTTATCTCTTCTTGCTATTCTTTGGAACTCTGCATTCAGATGCTTTTATCTTTCTTTTTC
>NW_011494739.1:960382-961241 GCF_000754665.1 Bison bison bison
CCTTTGCTTTTCACTTCTCTTCTTTTCACAGCTATTTGTAAGGCCTCCCCAGACAGCCATTTTGCTTTTTTGCATTTCTTTTCCATGGGGATGGTCTCGATCCCTGTCTCCTGTACAATGTCATGAACCTCTGTCCATAGTTCATTAGGTACTCTGTCTATCAGATCTAGGCCCTTAAATCTATTTCTCACTTCCACTGTATAATCATAAGGGATTGGATTTAAGTCTTACCTGAATGATCTAGTGGTTTTCCCTACTTTCTTCAATTTAAGTCTGAATTTGGCAATAAGGAGTTCATGATCTGAGCCACAGTAAGCTCCTGGTCTTGTTTTTGCTGACTGTATAGAGCTTCTCCATCTTTGGCTGCAAAGAATATAATCAATCTGATTTCGGTGTTGACCATCCGGTGATGTCCATGTGTAGAGTCTTCTCTTGTGTTGTTGGAAGAGGGTGTTTGTTATGACCAGTGCATTTTCTTGGCAAAACTCTATTAGTCTTTGCCCTGCTTCATTCCGTATTCCAAGGCCAAATTTGCCTGTTACTCCAGGTGTTTCTTTGCTTCCTACTTTTTGCATTCCAGTCCCCTATAATGAGAAGGACATCTTTTTTGGGTGTTAGTTCTAAAAGGTCTTGTAGGTCTTCATAGGACCGTTCAACTTCAGCTTCTTCAGCATTACTGGTTGGGGCATAGACTTGGATTACTGTGATATTGAATGGTTTGCCTTGGAAACAAACAGAGATCATTCTGTCGTTTTTGAGACTGCATCCAAGTACTGCATTTCGGACTCTTTTGTTGACCATGATGGCCACTCCATTTCTTCTGAGGGATTCCTGCCCGCAGTAGTAGATATAATGGTCA
>NW_011494739.1:961348-969856 GCF_000754665.1 Bison bison bison
TCTCCAGTAGCATATTGGGCACCTACTGACCTGGGGAGTTCCTCTTTCAGTATCCTATCATTTTGCCTTTTCATACTGTTCATGGGGTTCTCAAGGCAAGAATACTGAAGTGGTTTGCCATTCCCTTCTCCAGTGGATCACATTCTGTCAGATCTCTCCACCATGACCTGCCCATCTTGGGTTGCCCCACGGGCATGGCTTAGTTTCATTGAGTCAGACAAGGCTGTGGTCCTAGTGTGATTAGATTGACTAGTTTTCTGCGTGTATGGTTTCAGTATGTCTGCCCTCTGATGCCCTCTCACAACACCTACCATCTTACTTGGGTTTCTCTTACCTTGGGCGTGGGGTATCTCTTTACAGCTGCTCCAGCAAAGCGCAGCCGCTGCTCCTTACCTTGGACGAGGGTAGGTACCTCTCCTCACTGCCGCCCTTCCTGACCTTCAACGTGGGATAGCTCCTCTAGGCCCTCCTGCGCCCACGCAGCCATGGCTCCTTGGACGTGGGGTTGGTCAAAGGGTAAAGAGTGAACACTCCCAGCCTGGGCAGGGGGCTCACCGAGCAGGAGGAACTTGCGCCGGTCTCCGTAGAGCTTCAGCAGGCCTGCGCAGTAGTCCTGGATGGGCAGCCCTAGCCGGTACTCCCGAAGCAGCAACGCAAACTGCTGGATCTCTGGGGGCCCCAGCTTAGTCCGCAACTGTGGGTGCACCATTTGAAATTACTCCCCTGCCTAAAAGACCCAGAGCTGGATGTATCCAGCCCAGCCCTCCTCTGAAAAGCTGGCCTCCTGGGGGACATCCAGACCCCTTGGGCTGCATCTAAGAGTGGGATGTGGGCTCAAGCTGCCTAATTTAAAATCCTGGCCCCTTTACTGACCAGCTCTGTGATCATGAGCAGATGATAACCTCCTTAACCTTTGCTTTCCTCATCACAAAGTGAGAATAATGATGGCACTTCCCTCTTGGGTTGTTGAAAGATGAAAGGAGATGATAGATTATAGGTGCTCAGAACAGTGCCCGGTATAAAGCCAGCACTCACTGCTAGCTGACATTCATTAAGGTCTTTCATGGCTGACTCCGTTTATTCTCCGAATGTCATGCCCTGCCCTGACCTCTGAGGTCTTACACTTCAGTTATGCCCAGGATTGTTCATGATTCCTGAAATATCTGGCCACCCTGCCTGCCCCAGCTCACCGTGACCATGTAATCCTGTAACTGCTCGAGGCCCAGGCCGCTGTGGTCGCTGCTGCTGCAGTGGGAGCCATGGAAAGAGGGTGTGGACGTGCCGCTGTAACAGGCTTCAAATGTGTCCTGGGAGCTGTTGCTGCAGGAACAGAGGGAAGGGGCCTCACTCCCTCTCTCCAGCTCCTCTCCATGAGGTAGGCTGAAGGTGGGAGGGAACAGCCACCCATGCCCTGGGACTGAGCCCTCCTCCTGGACCCCATTTTGGCCCTCGAGGTCTCCTGTGATCTGGCCCTGCACCACCTCTTAAGCCTTGCCTCACCCTTGCTGCTTAGGCTCAGGCCACCTGTCTTCTTGCTTTTCCTCTAATACTCCAAGTACCTCCTCACCTCTGGGCCTTTGGCCATGCTATTACCTCGGCCTGGAATGCCTCTCTTTCCCTGTTGTGTGCTCAGCTAACTCTTCCTCATCATTGCATTTTAAAAGTCACCTCCTCGGGAGAGTTCTCCCTGATCCCTCCTGACCAAGATAGACCCTCTGTCCAATATGATCACAAAGTCTATAAATCTACCCATGACATGGAGGCCTTTCCAATGCCCCCGCCAAATGTCCTTTCTAGCCACTCTGTCCCTCACATCCTCTGTCGCAGTCTCAGTGGCCTCCTGGCTGCTCCTCAGCCTCGCCAAGCATATCCTGCCTCAGCCTCCTTGCACTTGCTGTTCTCTCTACCTGGAGTGCTCTTCCCCTTTTTATCCATCAGGTCTCAGTTCAAGTGTCGTCACCTTGGAGAGGCCCTCCTGACTCCCCAGATGAGGCAGGGTTTTTGCAGCCACTCTCTGAGCTTCCCGGTCATGTTTCTTACTGTTGATGCTTATTGCTACTAAATAATGATTTCCCTGTCCCTTTGCCACACTTGCAAGCACGCATGAGCAGAGACCTTGGTTTTCTCTGTTTGCTGAGTACCTCCTCTGTGCCGAGCACAGGTCTCATTCTTGCCCTGCTCCCCCTGTATCCCTAGCACACAGCACAGCACACAGGGATGCTGAGGCAGGATCTGCACAGTGAGTCTGAGGAGCAGCCAGAAGGCCACTGTGGCTGCGACAGAGGGTGTGAGGGACAGAGTGGTTAGAGAGGACATTTGGTGGGGGCATCAGAAAAGCCTCTGTGTCATGGGTAGGTACAGAGTAGGTACTCAATAAATATTGCTTAAATAAAAGTCAGCCTTGGGCTCTGCCTCCTGGTCTCTATGTTGTTCCAGAACCATCGTCAATGATTAGCTCTATAGAAGCACTGTACGTTTAGTGTGGATTCTAAGCCTACTTGGGTTCAAACCCCAGGCCAACAACTTACTAGCTTCTTGACCTTGTGTCAAGTTACTTAACTTCTCTATTTTCCAATTTCTCTAGCTATAAAATGGGATGGTAAAAAATTGGTGTCGTGAGAAATAGAGTTTTTAAATGAAGTGCATTATAAAATAGCCCTTGGCACATAGCACATTCAAAAGTTACTCATTGTCATGACTATTGTCTCTCTAGCATACAGCAGATTGTTTAAGGACTGGCCTAAGGGCACACAGTATTAGGCAAATACATTGCTGCTAAAAAGTTGGTGGGGGGGAAGTAAGGCATATATCACCGGCAGAGACTTGCCCTTGTCCAAAGGCCTTAGCAACAGAATTACGGTGACCAACGTGTCTCACTTTTCCTGAGACTTTCCTAGTTTTAGCACTGAAAATTTCATGTCCTGGGGAACATCTAAATCCTGAGCAAACTGGGTGGTTGATCATCCAAAATAGAACCCTAGACAATGTTCTGCACTGAGACTTTTTTAAAAACCCTGTGTTTTCCAGTCCTGCTTATAGCTAGTTGTGGCTATGAGACCACGTTCTGGCCAATAAGATGTAAGCAGAAGCCATCAGGTGGAAATTTTAGCAAAGAATTAAAGACCTGCTGTGATGGTTGGAGCTATTACCACTATTTTGGCCCATGAGGTGATTTGGAGGATGAAAGCAAGTGTTAGGGAGGCTGGAAAGATACGTCTGGGTCCTTGATGACCACAAGGCCATGAACTCCTGGTCTACTTTATGTAAGAGGGAGGGGGAGGGGGAGGAAACTCTTGTTTAAACGGCTCTTTTTTAGAGTTTTCTATTCCATGAAGCCAAAATGATTTTTTGGCATTATTTGTGATTTTGGCCTCTGCAGGCCATTGAGTGTCTGGATGACTGGGGAAGAGCGGCAGGGTCCTGTGGACCTAGTTCTGGCTTCTGGCTGCCTTGTCTCTCTCTCTGGGGTTTGGATTCTATCAGCTCACTAGAGCCTCAGGCTCAGAGACCAGTGTCTCAGCACAAATCAAAGTGGAGTCACTTTCCCCCATCTTCTCTTGCCCACAGGGTCTCAAGAGTGCCCAGAGGAGCAGTCCTGTTTGTGCAGGGACAGAGGGACCAGAGTGGGATCCCTGGCCAGGGCAGTACCCACAAGGAGCTGCAGCAGCTGAAGTCCGCGTCATAGGCATAGGTCCCGTCAGTGCGGCAGCTCTCACCTGGGGGCAGCAGAGAGAGGGCAGTGAGTGGTGGCAAAGCAGGGACCAATATCCCCGGGTCCCTGAGGCCCCAAGCTCAGCCCCACCCTGGAGTAAAGATGGCGGCTGGAGCAAGGATGGCCTTGTAAGCAATCGTACAGGAGTTAGCTTACGCACTGAGTGAAACGGGCAGCCACTGGAAGATTGTGACCAGGATTCCTGCCCCCACCACCAACACAGAGACAACCTTGGGCAACCCACCTCTTCCTCCTGGCCCTCACCTTCCCCAAGGTTGGGACAACACCACCTTCCTGCCTACTCATGGGGACCTTGGGGAGAGCAAGCCAGGGAACAGTTGCTGTAGGGTTTGTAAGCCATATATGTTTGAGAGAGAGAGACAGAAAAAAAAAGACCTTTGGAGGGAAGGAGGTCAAAATCATGAGGAGAAAGGAGCACCGGGTACAGAGAATTTGCTCTGTACCTGACCCTGGTACAGGTACTGGCCTCCCCCTTGGCTCACTTAGTGGCACTTCCTCAGGATACTCCCCTGACTTTCCAGGTCAGGCTGGTTTCTCATTATATATTTTCCTACAAGAGTGTGTGGTTGCATTTTATTTGTGTAACTATTTCTTTTAAAGTAGGTTATTTTTCTTAAAAAAACAAAAACAGGATTTCCCTGGTAGTCCAGTGGTTGAAAATCCACCTGCCGATACAAGGGACATTGGTTCGATCCCTGGTCCAGCAAGATTCCACATGCTGCGGGGCCACTAAGACCATGCACCTTGAAGCCTGCGCTCTGCAACAAGAGATGTCATCACAATGAGAAGCGTGCGCACCACAACTACAGAGTAGCCCCCGCTTGCTGCAACTAGAGGAGCTCCACAAGCAGCAGTAAAGGCCAGTATGGCCCAAAGAAATATTTTTATTTATTTGAGTACATCGGGTCTTCCTTGTGGCACACAGGATCTTTAGTTAAAGCATGCGAAATTTTGGTTGCAACATGTGGGATCTAGTTCTCTGGCCAAGGATTGAACCGGAACCCCTGGCTTGGGAGCATAAAGTCCTAGCCATTGAATCACCAGGGAAGTCCCTGTGTAACAATTTAATTACTGTCAGCTGATTTCAGCAATGCAAGCCTCCGAGGGAGGACCATGTCTGATTTTAGTCACCAGTGCATCCTGGGGATTAGCAGGATCCAACACTCAGGTGTTCAAGAAATATTTGTTGAATTATCTTATTTATTTCTCCATCATCCCTGGGAGAGTCAATGAACTTTCCCAGATTCTCAACAACCACAGTTCCCACAGATGGGAGTGCCTCCAGGAGGAAAGAGCCCACTCCCTGTTGCTGGAGCTATGCAAACAGGGACCACCCTGAGGGAGCTCTGGCTGAGGAAGTTCACTTTGGGGCCTTGAAGGAGGCATGTTGCAGATGGAAGCTTTAGAATCAGGTGCACTTGGGTTTGAATCCTGACTCTGTCATTTGCCAGCTGTGTGACCTTGAGACATTTATTGACCGCTCTGAGCCTTAATAGCCTCGTCCATTAAAACTGGATTCATAAGGCCTCAGTTCTTTCATCCATTCAGAAAATACACCTTGAGCGTCTGGCCCTGATCCTCCACTAGGAACAGGGGACACAGTGGTAAACAGGACAGATGAGGTTGTTATGAGGATTATAAACATGTGGCACGTTGGGTCTGTGCTTGGCACATAGCTGGTGCTCAGCAAATCTCTGTTGATTTCATCTGCATTCCAGCCCTTGACAGCATTCAAGGACCAGTCTTGAAATCTTGGTTTTGACCTAGAGTCCTAGTAGGGCTAGATGGCTCAGTAAACAGACAATGCCCCTGGGATGCCAAAATACAAAAGGGAGAGAGAGTTCACCTCTAAAGGGCTTATTATAAAGCTAGGCTTGAGGTCATTATGAAATTGGACATTTTATTTTAGCTATATATTGGGGGTACACTGTAATTGCTGTAGAAGTCAGGACCCCTAAAGGCTTTTGTTGGCCCCAGTCTTGGGACATATCACCCCCTACCCTGCCCCTGACCCCCACCTCCTCTGTCCTTTCAGGATGATTCGCAGGAAGGTTGGCCAGGAATTGGAATACTCACTGCGGCTACAGAGCCACGGCCGTTCAGGCGTGGATGTGTAGTGGTAACCGGCCCGGTCCACGCACTCAATGCTTTGGTCCCCGTAGATGATCTGGAAGACCTGACAGATGAGGGCACAGGACTCCTCAGCAGCATCCTTGTCCAGAGAGAAGGATAGAGCTCAGTCCCTCTTCTGTGATCAGGATGCCCCTGCTTCCTGAAAACGCAGTGTGAGCGGGCACACAAGGGCACACACTCAACTATGGGCGACTTTAGAGCCACTCTAAGGTCATTTTCCATCAAAATTATCTAGCCATGCTCTGGGTGGCTTCTATAGAAATAGCCATTTACTGGTCTTTCTAGAATCGTGTGAAAACTGTAACTCTCATGCTCTGAAAAGTACACACAGGTACCCCCAGTTTATGGGAGAATTATGGGCCTTCCTGAAGCTTATGCTAAATTAAACATTAGCATGCTTATGCTAAATTAAATTAAGTTTACACGTAGGAAGCTGAAACCCAGAGACTAAAGTGATTAGCCAGGGCTAGAACCCTAGTCTCCTAATACCTAGTAAGAGGAGGAAGAATTACATGTATGAAAATGTTAGGCTCAACATAGTTATTGTGCCATATTTAGATGTGAGCTTCCTGGCACCCAGGGCAAAAATGGAAGCAGGATGAATATATAAACTTCAGTCCCTGATAGAAGGAAGGTATTTAGGTTCTTGGGTAACACTTTTTTGAGATGGCGAATTTGAAGAGGAATTTGCCTTTTTGGTTTACCTCTTTAGTAAGAGATATAGAAAGACAACTAATAAAGAGTCCATCTTTATGAAGTCATTTCTCATTTTGTGCTTCTAAAAAAGTCAGCCCAGGGTGTAAATTAAAATGTAACCTTAGGACAGGCATTTTGGGATGAGGGAGTAAAGTTATCATTAAACCAGGATTGATCCTTATAATAACCCTATTAAGTGGACAGAGAAGACGGGATCCTTATTTCATGACAGTGGATAAATGACTCACACAGTAGGCTCATGGCTTTGGTTAATATTGGCACCCAGGTTTTTTGACTCTAACTCCTGTACCCTTCTTGGGACCATGATGCCTCAGATTGAAGGCCAGAGGCTCAGATACTCCCGGAAAAAAGCCTTATTTATTTACTCATTCTACAAATTATTACTTATTTCCACTGTGTGGCAGGCACTGTGCTGGGTTATGGAGTCTCAGAGGTGAATTAGGTAAGGCCTAAATCCCTCTCAGCCTAGAGGAATAAACAGGGTACACTGGTGCCTATGCCTGGAATGGACTTTCTTGGCTCTTTGCCCTGCTGCTTCCTTCTCTCTTCCACATTTCAGTTTAAAAGGCACAAACTCACTTTCCCTCTGAAAAATGGATCTCCTTCCTCCTTATCATTTCAAGTTGCCTGTTTTTTTCTTGGTCCCTATCACAACATATCCTAATATATTATGAACTAATCCATCTACTCAATATATTTATTGAGCAGCTAGGAAATGGCAACTCACTCCAGTATTCTTGCCTGGAGAATCCCGTGGACAGAGGAGCCTGGTGGGCTATAGTCCATGGGGTTGCAAAGAGTTGGACATGACTGAAGTGACTTAGCATGAACGCATACATATGCCAGGCACTTTTCTAGGTGCCAAGGATAAATGAGAAAGTGTTTCGAGTCAGCTCCATAGCCTGAGTTTACTGGTTACTATCCACCTTTCTTTCTAAAGAGGCACCGTGTCTATTTTGTTCACCACATGGGATTTATACATAGGGGAGTTCAAGACCCTGGGTCAGAGAAAAAGCTTACAAGTCTCAGGGTTTGAAGGTGTCCGCTAGACAGTGAGCTCCCTAAGAGAGGACACTAATTATGTCTTGTTCATTTCTGTATCCATGGCACCTAGACCAATGCCTAGCAGAAGCTGGTACTCAATGAACATGGTCAAATAAATAAAAGCAAGGGTGAATGTGGAGGATAGAGGGTGGAGCAAGAATGGCGGGAAATCTTATGCTTTGGGTGATGACCGTTGTTACCAAGAACACAGGCTCTGAACTTTTGGGTCCCAGTGTTGAAATCACTGCCTGCTTCCTGTGTGACCTTGCACAAGTTGCTTAGCCTCTGTGTCTGTTTCCTTCTCTGTAGAATAGGAATGATGGTAATATTTGCCTCTAGGGGTTAACGTGAGAACAAAATGATTAATACTGGTTTCCTGTCTGGCACAGGTCGGGCACTCAATTCGTGCTGGAAATTACTGTCCTCATGATTCTTACTGTGGTAGTGCGGAGACTGACGACTTTGGGGAAAGAGGAGGGCTGGAGGAGAGATTAGATCAAGTCTGGGCCATTTTGAGCTTTCATCCCTCCGGGACAAGTAAGGGGAAGGTGTCCCTGAGGTGTCCCGGAGCTGGAGGGTAGAAGCCTTTTGCCGTTATGGGCACACAGTACCTGAAATCCTGGAGAGTAGGGCCAAAAGAGGGAGATGAAAAGGGGCGAGGGGACGGGGAAGTGAGGGCGGAGGGTTGCGGGGGTGGGGGCGAGGGATAGGGGGAGGGGGTGGCGGGGACAGAGGGATGGGGAGCGGGAGGGGGCGGTGCGGAGGGAGTGGGGGCGGGGGTGAAGGACATGCCCTGGAGGCAGGGTGCAGGGACTCAGGGTGCCCTCGGGCTCACCCTGTTGGCCACAGCCAGAATGACCAAGTTGCAGTAGGCGTCGGGG
>NW_011494739.1:970148-984640 GCF_000754665.1 Bison bison bison
GGTGGTGCCCACCCGCCGCTTCTCGGGCGACACGCCCGGCGGGCCCGGGTCGCGCCCCGCCCCGCCGGGGCTGGCGTCTACGCCGGCTGGCACCGGATCCACGCCCAGACCTAGGAGAGGTCGTGTGGCAGTCAAAGCAGGAGATCCAGGCTAAGCGCCCCCTCTCCCGAGGCCAGCTGGGGGTCCTGACCCGCCGCTGCGGGATGGGGATTTGGGAGTGAGTCCCCCAGCCCCTGTGCTCAGGACGCACCCCTGGCTTCAAAGTCAGGAGGCCCGACCCCGCCCCATTCCGGGTCCCTGCTTTTGGACCCCGCCCCACCCCTCAGGCTCCACCCCTGCATCTGGCCGTTCCCACCCATCCCACCCCATCCAGACGACCCTCGCCTCGGACCCTGCCGTCTGATCTGAGTAGTGGTCAGGCTATCGCCTCTCTCTTTACTGTTAATCTGACCCTGTTCTTGGTTTCGGGAACCTGTCCTTGGATCCAAGCTTCCCTTCAGCTCCGCCCCTGGCCTCAGGCCCCGCTCCTAGGATACCTCACACCTCCCACCGGGTATCTCAGCCGCGAGCTCCGCCCCCCAGTGTACGGCTCCGCCCCTAAGTGAGACTCCGCCTCTTGCCCCAGGTACCCTCCTAGCCTCAGAATTTTGCTACCCATTAATCACGCATTCGGGCCTCAGGATTCTGGCTTCTCCATCATTTCCGAGATGGTGGGTCAGGCTTCCCTCCTTCAAGCCTCAACACTGGGCTCCCTTTTCTTGCAAACAGCCGTGCCCTATCCCTAGTCTCGGGGTAGTTTGGTCAGGCCTTTCACCCCATCCTCCAGCCTCAGGCCCCGCCCCTGCCCCAGGCCACGCCCATTTCTAGGTGACGGGCGCGTTCTCTACCCCTTCCCCTCCCCGCCCTGCCCCGCCAGGCCCCGCCCACCGTACCGGTCTTCAGCACCAGCAGGTGCAGAGCGTCGTCCTGAAGGTAGGAGGCGGCGGCAATCTCGTGCGTGGGGATACGCAAGATAAGCTCCTCGTTGTCGCGCCAGGTGAGCAGCAGGCAGCGGGCCGACAGGCTCAGGATGCTGTCTTGCTCCGCCGTGGTCTTCAGCGGCAGCTCCTTCAGCTGCTGCAGGGTGGGTCGGATCTCCTGAGTCCCGGTGGCCACGGGTGGGAAACGTAGGGTGGGAAACGTAGGGGACCAGACCCTGTCCTCCCCTCTCCCGGCGCCTCACCCTGGCCGTGTCCAGCAGCTGCAGGAGCTCGTCCCGACTGGAGGGGTTCAGTGAGGAAGTGACCCAGGTGAGGTGGCCCAGGAACTGTATAGAAATGGGACGGGGGTCGGGGGTGTGGGAGAAGGGCAGAGAGAGGTCACCTTGAAGCCGCGGAGGACCCTGACCTCACTGACACCGTAAAGTTAGACTGAGATAGAAATATCTGAATTAATAATAATGGCTTGGTTATAACTGTTATTAAAGCAATCCTAGGAGCCATAGTCCTGCGAGTTTTAGGCACTCATTCATCCTTACTTTGAGGATGAGAAAACTAAGGCACAGTCAAAATAAATAACCTGCCCAGTATTATCTATAATATAAAGGGTGGAGCTGGACTCCACACACCAGAACCCACACTCTCACTGCTCACTTATTTTTGCTAATATAAGCTTACTTTATGAGCATACAGTTATTTAACTATGGCAGAAGCAAAGGTCACTGTAATAGCTTGAAAGAACAGGCCACTTGCAATTTCCCACTTGGCCTGAGTGGCTCCTGTTCATCCCAAGTACCCATGTCAACAGGTCACTGGCCTTCTTTATGATCTTGTTGCAGAAATTAAGTGGGAAGGAAAGAATATTGTATCAAGTTAGTATATAATTTTGTCAGAAAAATAAGTAAATCATTCATTCTTACTTATAGCTTAATGTTATCACACTTAAATGTCATTAAGTGTCTTCTTTCATTATTTTTAGTCTTATTCTTACAGGTGAATTCTACCAATCATACCATTTCTCTTCTTTTTATTCTCTATAAAGTTTCAGTCCCCAGTTTTTTAAGTGACTTTGTTAGCTTTTCCCTTTATAGGGTTGCCAGATAAAATACAAGATGCCAATTAAATTTGGTTTTCATGTAAACAGCTACTTTTTTAGTTTGTTTTTAAAGTAATTTTAGTCTCATGTAACACTGGGTATATATTAATACTAAAAAATACTCATTGCCTACCTGAAATTCAAATTTTTAATAAAAACTTTATTGAAGTATAATTGATTTACAATGCTTCAGGTATACAGCCCAGTGATTCGGCTGTATACATATATAATATATATATATATTCTTTTTCATATTCTTTTCCATCATAGATTATTACAAAATATCAACTATATTTCCCTGTGTTATATAATAGGTCCTTGTTGTGTATCTATTTTATATATAATAGTGTGTGTTAATCCCAAACTCCTAATTTATCCCTCCCCCTACCAACCGGGTGCCTGTTTTTGCTAAATCTGACACTCCTACCCCCATATCGATCTTTGTTGGGTAATGAGGATTCTCCACTGCTCCTTCATGGTGTGCATGAAATAGAAGTAGAGCCCTTGAGTTGGCCCAAGTCCCTGTGACTTGCAGAACTGGCTTCCTTTAATCTGGACACCATCCAAGTAGCAGTAATGTCACTGCAGTAAAATCTCACAAGACGGACTGGCTTTTCGGTGCACAGGGCACCTTCCCATCTGCTTTGCCCTTGGGGTATAGACTTTGAGCCCCGTGTTGAGATGGGAACACTGAGGCTGAGCAGATGAAGGTCACTTGCTGAGGGTTCCCAGCAGAGTGCACGTGCAGGGCTGGGTTGACTCCATGCCTCTTTCCCCTGAGCCTCCCCTGTGTAAGATAAGGCTGGTCATAGGTTGGTGTGTAGGAGAGGTAAAGTCTTTCCTGATGGGGTCCAGAACATGCCACCCTAAAATATGGCACCTCAGCACACTATTTTAAGCTGAGGGAGTCAGAGGAAATGACAGCAGCAGGAAGGTCATTCAGAATTCCCCTGCATCATCCTTCTTCCCTGAAAGCAGGAGATAAATCTCCCTGGTGAAAGGTACCTTCTTTTCAGAGTACTAGCAGGAAGGGAGACCTCCTTATCACCAGAGACAGGGAACTGAGGGCCGAGAAGTCTGTATAAACAAATCTTGTTCCTCCTTTACCATGTACTACCCCTACTCCGAACCCCTCTGCCTTGTCAGTTCTTCACAGATTTATTGTTTCTTTGTCCAAAATGTATTAAAGTTTCCTCTAGTCACTTCTCAGGGTCTTCCATTCTCTCCCTGAACGTTCTCACGTACATGTGAAAATTTAATAAAATGCGTGTGCTTTTCTCCGGTTAATCTTTGTTCAGTTTAAATTTCAGACCAGGGGGAACCTAAGAGGGTCGAGGGAAACTTTCCCCCTAATCTGTTGTCCCGGGATCCTTCCCACCCTTCCCCCCTCATCCCACGCATACCTTGACCTCTTTCTCCAGATAGTCACAGAGCAGAATCTGAGGGTCGATGAGGTAGTCGGGGGGATAGAGGGGCATCGAGTGCAGGGGGCGGCGGCTCACACTGCTCCGACAGGCTGCCCGGCGCGCAGCCTTGGGGAACACCAGCCTCCGGATGGGGGACACAAAGCCCTGGGGGAGGCAAGGGCATGGGGGTAAAAGCCACTGACTTGGTCTTCTCCAGCACCAGCACTTATACGCAGCCTTGTACTTATATTATCTAATTGCATTCTGACAAAAACACTGCAGGGAGGGACAAGTTACCTCTGTGATTTCCATTTTACAGATGGAGAAACTGAGCCTCAGAAAGAGCTAGTAAGGTTACCAGCTAGTGGCTGTAGAACCAATAGTTCACCCTGGGCAGTCTGGCTCCAAACCTTCATTCTAAATACCCAGGTGAGGGAGTTTGAGGGAGAATGGATACATGTCTATGTATCGCTGGGTCCCTTCCCTGTTTGCCTGAAACTATCACAACATTGTTAATTGGCTAACCCCAATACAAAGTAAAAAGTTAAAAAAAATAAACACCCAGGTGACAGTAGGAACTTACCTAGGCTGGGGCAAGTACAGAAAAATATTAACATCCAATCTGGCTGAATGGTAGGTGCATAGGTATTTATTAAGCTATTTCCTATGCTTTCCTCAATATTAGAAATGATTGATTTCTAACTAATGATACCATAGTATAATCCAGTGGGCACCTGCATTAAAAATGGCCTGGATCTAGATTGAAGGAGCAAATTCTAGGGCTTCAACTCAGCCCAACAGAATTTAAACTCTCAGGAAAGTGTGAGCACTGATCTAGACCAGTGGTTCTCAGTGTGTGGTTCCTGGGTCTCCACCACCAGCAGTAGCAGCATCACCTGGGAATTTAAGAGAAATATACATTCTTGTACTCCATCCCAGACCTATTGGACCAGAAACTGGGATGAGACCCCCATGATCTGTGTTTTAACAAGCACCAGGTGATTCTGATGCCCAGTTCAAGTTTTACAATCAGTATCATGGAGCCTGGATTAAGTACAAGGAAGCTCTGAGGAATGAGATCAAGCAATCTGGGAACAAACATTCCAAGAAGAGGGCACAGCATGTGCAAAATCCTGGGGGCTGCAAGGGCTGGATGAGCACAAGCCTGGAGAAGATATGTTATAGCCATTTTGCTGTAGCCAAATGATGAGCTGAACAAGTCATAGAGGGCTTGAATGTTGGCTATGGAGGCAGGACTTTATCCCATGTATGGAGTATGTGTGTATGCCTAAGTGGACCGGGAAGGTAATTGTTTTGTCTGTGGCCCTGAACGGTCCAGCCTTGACCACTTCTCCAACTTCATCTCACTGCCCCTCACTCCTGTCCTCTGGGTCTAGGGCCATCTTTCAGTTCTTCCTACTTGCTATATTCCTTCCTCCCATGGAGGGGCTTTGCACACACTGTTTCCCTGCCTGAAACATTCTTTCCTACTCCCTTTCTTTCCACCTATCAGCTCAGGCTGACCAGTCTAAGGTTTAACATTCTCCCAGCACTGCATATGGAGCCTTTTGTACAATTTTACATTAATGGCTTTAAAAAAAAATTAATAGCTGTCTTCCCCACTAGACTGTGAGCTCCAGGGAGGGGGCAGGGACCTTGTCTGACTTTATTCACAGTGCATCATCACCAGCACCAGGCATGGTGCCTGGTATATAATAGGTACTGAATAAATATCTGTAGAAGAAAGGAACCAAGAAGCAACAAGCACCTATGTCTTGGCTCCCTTCGGAGCCCTCATAATTCACGTGGGAGCCTTTTCAAACAGTTGGATCTTGGTTTCCTGGGGGAAGAGGGCTCGGTGGGGATGGGGGTGGGAGTTGGAAGCCCAGAGGCTTCCTGGACTGCAAAGACAAACAAGTGAGATGCCCAGAGAACCAGACTAGAAAATTTCTGAGAGTCAGGAAGAAGTAAAGATCTAGGGGTTTGGGGAGTGACCCTCAGGCTGAGGCCTTTGGAACAGAACTGGTCCCTGTATAAAGATGGGGAGAGGCCAGGCTCAGCTAGAACCTGGCAGGAGGAGGAGGTAGGTGTCCCAAGCCCAGATAGGCAGCCTTGTAGCACAGACTTGCCCTGCCTGAGGTCCTTCTCCCTGATGAGGCAAGAATCAGGGGAATGGGTTTGCTTGGTGTCTGTTTTTCTGTCTGTCCTTCGGTCTGAGAAACTGCAGAGGGGAACCCCCAGGAACACCAGGGAAGCAGGTTGGGAGTGTCTCCCAGACTAATCTGGCTGGCTGGATTTTCCTGGAAGGTACCTGTCCTTCTGTTCTTTCCTGGGATGGCAGAGGCCACTAAGAGTAGGGAGACTGGTTAGAGAGTTTGAGCCCAAATGTCTGGCTGCCCAAGGGTGGAGAGAAAGGTCTTTCCAAACAAGAAGAAAGGTGCTCCTGAGCACTCACTGCCCATCACCCCACCCCCAGGCTTCTCATTTCTCCAACTCCGGGTACACTTCTCTACCCCGAACCCTTTCCAAACCCCCACCTACCTTTTTCCCTTTCTTGACTTCATATTCCATGGTGAAGCGTCCCCTCCGCTCCTGCCACCCTCCTAGCCACCCCTCCACCTTCTCCCCCCACACAGTTTCTTTGTTCTTTTTCCTGCCTGGTCGGAAACTCCACCAGCCCTGGAGTTCCTGCCCCTCCCATCTGATAGTGAGCGGCCGGGTGAGGGTGGATGAAGGATGCAGCCTTGGAACCCTCCAGCTGAACAGTGGAAGCCCAGTCAGAGCAACAGACCAGGGAGAAAACCCCAAGATCTCCAGCCCGCAGGCTTGCTGCTGAGGGGACTTGGGAACTGACTAAGGCTGGGAAGTGTCCTCTGAATTTAGAGGCAGAAAATCCCAGATCCACCCACTTCTGCCACTAACCTTGCTGTGTGACCTTGGCAAGGCAGGTGAGTTTCCCCTTTTCACAGCCTGTTTCCCCCTCCATTTTATAAATTAGGGGTAAACATTGCCTTCCTCTCTAGGCTGCTGTGGTGAGAAAAAAATGAAAGAGTGGGTAGGCAAATGCTTCATAAACTATGGAATATTGTGTGAAAGCAAGTTATGATTTTAAGAATTAATCATTACCAATTTTAAGGGAGGCAGTATGCATGGGCTTCAGAGATAGGCCGCTTGAGTTTGAATCCTGGCTTTGCCACTTACTAGGATTATGACCTTGGGTCTGTAACCTCTTGTGCCTCCATTTCCCCATTTGTAAAATGGGTACAATATCAGCCTGGCCCTCAGAGTGAACTTGTAAGAATTAAACTCACTTAGAAAAACTCCTGGAACACGTGAAGTACTCAATAAACATTAACTCTTCACCTATCTGTGTATCTGCATGTTCTGGGCTGTTTTACTGTCTCTTGAGAGAATACTACTAGGGAAGCGGGGCTCATTTTGTGGTTCTGGACTGAGCCCTTTATGTATTTCATCTCACTTATTCTTCACAATACTGGTGTGCCATTATTATATGTGTTGTGTTTGTATGTATATTAGTCGCTCAGTCATGTCCAAGTCCTTGTGACCCCATAGACTGTAGCCTGCCAGGTTTCTCTGTCCATATAATTTTCCAGGCAAGAATACTGGAGTGGGTCACCATTCCCTTCTCCAGGGGATCTTTTCAACCCAGGGATCGAACCCAGGTCTCCCACATTTCAGGTGGATTCTTTACCATCTGAGCCACCAAGGAAGCCCTATATGTGCTACCCAGATTTTTAAAACAGACTCAAGTGCAGAGGTGAACCCAAGGAGGGCACACAGTAAACGAGACGAGGGCCTGGAGTTTCTGCTTGGTCTGGCTCTGATCTGAAGCCTGGTTACTTACCTCTTGGGCCTATGCCCTCTGCGTGGCCCACCCAGAGCAATGGGAAAGGTTCTGAGTGATCCCTCCTCACCTTGCCCCGACCACTCGGTTCTGGAGAACTAAGTCCTGGAACTGATTTGCTATATGATGCAAGCAGGCTGCTTATTGCAACGTCTCTGGGTCTCAGCTTCCTCATCTTTCCACTGGAAACAATAAGCCCCCAAACTCTGTCCTGCAGTCAGAGGTATGACAGGAGAGATATCAGGCCGTGGATGAGAAGGCAGTTGGAAACTGTGAAGTGCAGGGGCCCATGCATAGGATTGTTTGGGAAGTTTTTTTTAAATACCCCAGTATGCCAGGCCAGTGCCCGTGGGAGCAAAGCTCATAGCTCCCTACTGCCTCTGGGTGTGAGAGCTGCAGAAGACTCTCAGACACCAGCCTTCCCTCTGTCTCTTCCTCCCTCTTTCGGAGGTGGGGAAATGGTCCAGACTGCTCAGTGATAGCTCACACAGCCACCCTCCCTGCTCCCTGACATCCTGCCCATCATGTCCCTACAGCAGGAAGTGAAAGCCTCTGCCTGCGGGCTAACAGGAAGAGGCCAGGATGTACTAGCCAATCCCTGACCGCCCTGGACATCACCCTCCCAGTTAACCCCTGAGCTGGTCCCAAATTCCCACCCTCAGATGGCAGCTGGGAATGAGATGTGGTCTCTTGCTCTGGCACCTCCATGATGGCTTTTGCAAGCCTTTTCTTCTCTCTGAGCCTCACATTCCCTCTGTGTAAAACAGGGACGTCTCTTATTCCTGGATTAACTCCAAACATCCATGAACTTCTATGGAGGTCGAACATGACCAGTGTTCTGAATGCCACTCAAAACAGCAAACCATCTCTGTGTTCTCTGCAGTCCCAGCCCAGGACCATGAACAGATCAGGTGCTTAGTACAAGTCAGTGGAAAGTGTGTTAGTTGCTCAGTTGTATCTAACTCTTTGTGACCCCATGGACTGTAGCCCACGAGGCTCTTCTGTCCATGGAATTCTCCAGGCAATAATACTGGAATGGGTAGCCATTCCCTTCTCCAGGGGATCTTCCCAACCCAGGGATGGAACCCCTATCTCCTAGATGTTCTCCTACATTGGCAGGTAGATTCTTTACCATCTGAGCCACCAGGGAAACCCAAAGACAGGTGGACCTAGGTTCAAATGTGTATGACCTTGAACAGATAGTTTCTCTCTTGGAGTCCCAGAATCTCACGCATCAAAAGCAGAATAATGATACTTGCCTCAGGAGGCTGCTGCAGGAATTAAATGGGATCAGAAGCATACAATGGTAACACTTAATAATAAAGCTGCTTGTGAATCAAAGAAGAGGCGAGTAAAACAAAGTCTGTGCCCTGAAGACTTGACAGTCTTGGCAAATAGAATTCACCTCTTTTGAGGCACCTCCAATTGATTGGCAGGGGCTGCCCTGGAGTGCTGATTATAAAAACCAAATCTCCCAGTGGAAAGGGGATTGCCAAGGGATGGTGAGTGGGTGGGTGGAGGATGTGGCAGCCAGTGCATATGCTGACCCCTGATCTAGTGAGAAAGAAAGACAGACAGGCAAAGAACTCTGACTCAAGGCAAGCAGCTTGTTTGGGGAAAGCAGAATCGAGAGCCATTCACCAAGCCTGTGGCAAACGGGGTTTGAAGGGAAGCAGGATTTGAAGGGTGTGTGTACAGGAAGGTCACTCCAGGCAGAAGGAATGGTGTGAACAAACAGTCAGTGCCTGAGATGTGATGCTCTGAGCTGCTAAGAATAGACTATCCGATCAAAGGTGGCTTATACATAAAGAACATTTATCATCTCCCAAGACAAAGCCCAATGGTAAGTGATTTCAGGGCTGGTTAATTGAGCAGCTCAAGAATGATTTCAAGTGGGAGGGGAGTTTAGGGGAGTTGAACTGTGGTGTTGGAGAAGACTCTTGAGAGTCCCTTGGACTGCAAGGAGATCCAACCAGTCCATTCTGAAGGAGATCAGCCCTGGGATTTCTTTGGAAGGAATGATGATAAAGCTGAAACTCCAGTACTTTGGCCACCTCATGCGAAGAGTTGACTCATTGGAAAAGACTCTGATGTTGGGAGGGATTGGGGGCAGGAGGAGAAGGGGACGACAGAGGATGAGATGGCTGGATGGCATCACTGACTCGATGGACGTGAGTCTGGGTGAACTCTGGGAGTTGGTGATGGACAGGGAGGCCTGGCGTGCTGCGGTTCATGGGGTCGCAAAGAGTCAGACATGACTGAACGACTGATCTGATCTGATCTGATCTGGGTATAAATATACTTATGGCTGAGTCCCTTCACTCTTCACCTGAAACTATCACAACATTGTTTGTTAATCAGCTATACCCCAATACAAAATTTAAAAAAACAATTTTTTTAAAAAGAAAAGATCAGGCTTAAGAGAGGAAAAAGTAAAATACCATTAACACCAAACCAGTGAGAGAGAAATTCTACCAGGAACGTACACAGCCTCGGAGCTCACTCTGAAAAGGCAGTACACATTATTTCTAAATGGGTTTTTTAAATCCCTTCTTCGGTTTAGTGTTTGTATTACTTTATATAATTAAAAGATTTCCTCATGCGAAAAAAGAAAAAAAAAAAAAAGAATGGCATCAAGTTTCTTACATCTTCTGCTTTGTTGGTGTTACAGGCTGAATTCTGTCCCTCCCACATTTGTATGTTGAAGCTGTAACACCCGGTACCCCAAGGGTGGCTGTTTGGGGAGATAAGGCTTTTAAAGAGGTGATTAAGTTGAAATGAGGTCACAGTGTGGGTTCTAATCTAATCTGACTGGTGTCCTTATAAGAAGAGGAAATTTGAAGACACAGATACCAGGGGCGCATATACACAGAGGAAAGGCCCCGTGAGGACGCGGTGAGAATGCTGCCATCTGCAAGCCAAGGGGAGAGCTTCAGAAGAAATCAGTCCTGCTGACAGCTTAATGTTGGACTTCCAGTCTCCAGAACTGTGAAAAAATAAGTTTCTGTTAAATTGCCCAGTCTATCGTGTCTTGTTACAGGAATCCTAGCAAACTAGCACAGCTGGAGAAAGGGTAGCAATACAGACATCATACTCTTCATCATTATTCTGATTTTGATGCTATCAACGATTGAGGAGGCCTTCTTTCTGTTGAGAAGGAAACCTTTCCCAGAGATTCTTCAAAAGACTCCCCTTAGAAGTCCAGGGGTCAGATGTATTAGCCAGGATATATTTCTGCTGTCATGAAGACCCCCAAACAGTGGCTTAAAGATGATAGAAGTTGATCCCTTCCATCACATAAGCAGTCTAAGGCAGGTATGGCAGATCCATGTGTCCGGGACCCAGGGGCTTCCTGTCTCGCTGCTCCACCATTCTAGGATTTTTCTCTCAACTTCAAGCTGCCAGTAGGAAGGGTAAACTGAGCTAGAGGAGAGCACAGCTCCTCCCTCTAGGGGGATGACCTGGAAGTAGCACAGTTCTACTGCTCATAACCCATTGGCTGGAACTTGTTTCCATGGCAACAACTAATTGCAAAGGAGGCTGGGAAATACAGTCCTCTGCTCTACAGTGGCCATGTGCTCAGCTAAAAAGCCCTTTATAGAGAAAAGGGTGTGTGGATACTGGGGACATACAGCAGACTCTGCCTCACTGAATTGGTCACATGCCCCTGCCCCCATCAATCCTCAATCAGGGGAATTATCTTGGACCAGTGGTTCTCAAACTTGGGTGTGCATCAGAATCACCTGGAAGGCTTATAAAAAAAATGCTGCTCCTCATCCCCACACTGGCTGATTCAGCAGGTCTGGGGTGGGCTCTGAGGATCAGCATTTCTAACAAATTTCCTGGTGATGCTGGTCTGGGGTCCACACTTTGAGATTTCTGTCTTAGGCCAATTCAATCGTGACTTACATCCTGAGGCCAGGGAGAGGCTCTACACCCTGAGCACTTGGGCTGTGGGCTACTAGGAAATGGGGCTGTACCTGAGACCATGGTGAGAAAAGCCGTTGGGTGGCACCCAAGAGAGGCTCATAGAAACAGGAAGGTGGAGGTTTGGAGAAGCTATAAGACTGTGAAGCTATGAGGGCCAGGTATAATAATGTTGGAGACAAGGATCAAGAGATATTTTGGGTCTAGTTATGAAAAGTCAGCATCAGGCAAGGGGTTTGATCTTACCTAAAGAAAGTCACCAGCTATCTGGCAGTACAAAAATTGAGTCATTAGCCAGTGCAGTCACTGACCTTTAATACACCCTGAAATGAGGTTAGGAATGAGGTACTCTATGCTCTGGGAAAAGTGGCAAAACAGACTTTAAGATAGTTAGATATTTTCAGGCGAAATTTTTATGAATTTGGATTCTTGCATCTTCTCATACTTAGAAAAGCACTAAGACCATTAACTAAGATATCTGTTCCTTAAGTCTAACGGCAACATTCTACAGAGTTGTGTACTTGGTTGCACATATCCTCCCAATGCCAAACTAACCCCCAACCCCACTTCTTCGGACAGTTTCTCAGAGCTAGCTAAGGGGCTGTCTCCTGGGCTATAGTCCTCAAAAAGATGCTGAATAAACTTGACTCACAGTTTTTGCCTTGTACATTTTTTCAAAGTTGGCAATCTTTATCCTGAAGGCCCTGGGGAGCCACAGGAGATTAAAAAGTCAGGAAATGTCATAATCAGATTGGAGGGAGAAGGCATTAAAGCAGTGTCCTCAAAGAGAGGTTCTCAGACCCCCTTGCACCAGATCTGCTGGAGAGCCTTTAAAATTCATATTCCCAGGCATGCTGTATCCACCCTCCAATCATGGAGATGGAACTCTGCATTTTATTTATTTTTTATAATAATTTTAATTGCAAACTTTCCCCCATATTCCTTTTTATTTATTTATTTTTGGCTGCACTGAGTCGTCATTGCTGTGCCTGGGCTTTCTCTGGAAGCGGTCTGTGGGCTTCTCGCTGAGGTGGCTTCTCTTGTGGAGCACCGGCTCTAGAGCTTGGATTCAGTAGTTGTGGTGCACCGGATTAGCTGCCCCGCAGCATGTGGGATCTTTTGGGACCAGGGATCAAACCTTTGTCCTGGAGCACCAAAGAAGTCCAGAAATCTGCATTTTAAATAATCCCCCTCTACCCCAAGCATTTTAAGGTTTGAGAACCACTGGATTAGAGGGTGGAAACACTGGAGGTAAGCAGATCATTTAAGGGCAATACCTTCTAGAATGTAAGCTCCATGAGGGGAGCGATCATGACTGTTTTATATCTTTCTTACTCACTGTGTCTAGAAGAGTGCCTGGAACATAGTAGGTACACAATAAACATTTATTTTAGTGGCATCAGGAACTTCAGTCTAGGTCCTGACTTCGTCCATGGACTCATCCTGTTGCCTCTAGCAAGTCTGTCCCCAGTCTCTTTTTCCCCTTATCTGTAAAATGGGGAGTTTGGTCCCACCCACCATTCTGGATGTATGGATGTGAGAGTTGGACTATAAAGAAAGCTGAGTGCCAAAGAATTGATGCTTTTGAACTGCAGTGTTGGAGAAGACTCTTGAGAGTCCCTTGGACTGCAAGGAGATCCAACCAGTCCATCCTAAAGGAAATCAGTCCTGAATATTCATTGGAAGGACTGATGCTGAAGCTGAAACTGCAATACTTTGGCCACCTGATGCAAAGAACCGACTCATTTGAAAAGACCCTGATGTTGGGAAAGATTGAAGGTAGGAGGAGAAGGGGATGACAGAGGATGAGATGGTTGGGTGTCATCACCAACTCAATGGACATGAGTTTGAGTAAACTCCGGGAGTTGGCGATGGACAGGGAGGCCTGGTGTCCTGCAGCCCATGGGGTCACAAAGAGTTAGACTCGACTGAGCAACTGAACTGAACTGAACCATTCTGGTTGAGTGATTGAGGCTTTGTCAAATCAACAGGGAGCTTTGTGGACTGCCACCAAGTGCCTCTGTCTCTTAACAGCCCCAACAGCCACAGGGGATGTGGCAGAGGGTATCTTTCCTCCCCGCACCCTCCTTCCTCATCTCCTTTCTCTGGCCCAGAATAGCCAAAACAATAGGACACAAACAGCACGTACTGAAATGACTTTTAATATCTCATGTCGCAGCAAAATTAAAAATATACAAAAAGTTTGTGGTGTACAAAAGAGTCTCAGTACAGAAGTCCCAGCTTGGGGTCCCCTCCCCCTCCTGGGGGAAGGGCAGAAGGGTGAGTGGGGTCCAGGACTGGGGATGGCACAGATGTAGTAAATACCAGGAGGTGGGACTGGAATGGGAAGCACAAGTGGGTAAAAGGGTTGGGGGCCGATTAGGAGGGGCAGAAAGAACTTGGAGGGGAGAATCGCCCGGAATTGTGCTGAAGGAGGGAACTCAGCCCCTCAGGCATGGCTAGTGGTTCCTGGAGTTGGCAAAGAAATGGGAGGGGAGGCATCAGGGCTGGGGTGTTCGGATGGGACCTCAAAGAACCTGGGTTCTGGTCCTACCCTGCTATAAACTCACTGACCTTTCCTCTGGCCGTGTCTTCCGGGCCTTCTCCTTTGGTAAAACAGATGCTGGATGAACAAGCCACTAATTCCTAACTTGGGGTCCCAGAGGCAGAAATGAGGGCCCACAAATGCTCTTGAATATTGTATATTAAACATGCCAACAGAAGGCAGCTATTCCTCCCACCTTTAAGCCCTAAAAGCTAACTCAAGGCTGTGGAAGCATTTATCTGCATTCAGAAGCTCAGCTTGAGTTCATTTAATGTGGGAAAATTATTCTTCAAGAAGTGAGGCTCGTTTGGGGGGGGCGGGGTGGATCTCTCGAACTGTAGGATCCTAAGGGGTGAAAATAATAAAGAGGGCTCTGGGAATCATTCGAGTCCCTTCCAGCTAGTTTATGACTGGTTTAAAAAAAAAACAGTGGATTTGGGAGGCTGTTCAGATAGGGTCCCTCCAAGTTTGATTATTTAGCCCAGTGGAGACAGGTCTGTTTTGGATTCTGGGATTGGGGGAAAAGGGAGATGGAAGAACATCCTTTTTCTACCTGGTGCCATTCACACTCACTTTGTCTCAAGCTACCCACCACTCTGGAATTATTGCAGGTGCTCCAGGGCCCCCATCCCTTCAGCCTGGCCTGGGGGTGCCCTTACAATGATTGTGCATAGAA
>NW_011494739.1:984874-998602 GCF_000754665.1 Bison bison bison
TTTGACAGGAACCAGGCCATCCCTAGATCAGGACTTCCTTTCCCACTTCCACAACTTCCTGTCTTCCTCCCCACCTCTACCTGTAGCAACTAAGAACTGGGAATGTCCTAGCCCCTCCCCAACCAGAAGGGCACATCAGCCCAGCCCCAGGGTCTCAGAAGCCCCTCTGGCTGGGAAGTGGCATCACCAGCCCCATCTCCACTGCTGCCCATGTGGCTTGGCACTCATTGTAATCTTTCATTGACACATCACGAAGCACAGAAGTACAGAAACAGATAGCTCCTCCGCCTGCAGGCCTTACCTGGGAGGGGGCCATCCTCAGGGTGCCTGTCAAAGAGTGGCATGGCCCAGCCCAGGATGGGGGCAGTTGGCTCCTGGCCTTCAGTCCTCTCTGCCTATACCCGAACTCTCTCTCAACCCAGAGCACTTTCTTCCTAACTGGGGGCCCCAAACTGGAGAAGATCCTGGGTTTTACACTGCCCCTCTCAGGCTGTGGAGGGGCCTGTAGCCCTTATTGGTGGATAGTTCCCAAACCAGGGACCTCACAGATGCCCAGACTTCCCTGGTCTTTTCAGCTGAGAGGGCACAGGGCCTGCTCTCACGTGGCTAAGCCATGGAGGTTTAGGGTTGGACTAGAAAAGTCTCAAAGGAGTTTCCAGACTCTTCAGGGCTTCCCAGAACCATATCAACATTTTGAACCAGGTTTCAAACTGCTGGCCCATGGGTCATATAAAAGTGTTTCGATTGGCCAGGACTGGATTTTTCAAAATTCTGAATTTTAGTTGCTATAGGCAGGGCCTACACTCTTTGGTTTCCCAGAGTCCTAGGCATGCTTTACTGTCCATCACCTCTACATCTCTTCTTTTCATTAATGGGAGGGATTTGAATTTGCATCCCATGCACTCCTGCCCCAGAAATCTTCTCCCCACTGCCTGAGGTTTCTATGAATTCTCAGTCCGGGTGATCTCCAAGGGAAGGGACTTGTGGGACTTTAGCCCTTAGGAGGGCACTGGGGCTGCCAGGCAAGACCTTCCCTGGACACTCCTAGTCCTGCTGGCCCTGATCCTGAGACCTGGACCAGGGCTTGCTCTCCCTGCCCTCTGCTTTCATTAACTCTCATGGGTGACATGTCTCTGCAGGACACAGGTATAGCAGGGAGCTAGCTAGAGGTAAAGGAGATTTGGGGGAGACAGGAGGATAAGACAGATGAAAGGAGAAGACCAAGAAAGACTTCCTTGTTGGGGAGCCCCCTGCAGTGGAGGGATGGAGGTCTCTGTGCTGTCCAACCGGGGTGATAGTCACAAGGCACATGGTACATCAGTGCGTGGGGGTGTGATGAGGGGGTGTGCTGCCTGGAGAGGTTTGGGGAGCACAGTCAGCAGCCTAGGGCATCAGTTCCAAACACCTGGGAGCTAGAAGTCTGCCCTGGGAAGGGGGACATGGTCTCCTAGGGGTTGAGATACTGAGGGCAAGGCAGGGCCCAGCATATTCGATACCTAGAGCATCCTGTTCTCTTCTATCCCTGACAAAATTAAGATAGACCCAACTTGGTTGGATAGTGTCACCGACTCAATGGACATGAATTTTAGCAAACTCTGGGAGACAGTGAAGGACAGGGAAGCCTGGGGTGCTGCAGTCCATGGGGTCGCAAAGAGTCGGACATGATGTGGCAACTGAACAACGACTACCTCTCATCCCCAGGAAAAAACTAACTCTACCATGGACTTCCTGTGTGGTCTTGGGCAAGTCCCTGGTGCTCTCCGGGCTTCCGTTTCCTTTCTAGTAGATGTGGAGGATAGGTGGCTTAGGGGACCCTAAAGTCCCCTCTGGGCTGTGGTTCTCACTGCAAGCACCCTCTAGAGCTTCTGGGAAGGACTGAGTCAGGCTAGGGTGGAGGACAGGGAATGGGGAGCGGGAGGCAAGGACCCAGGGTGTCCACTTCTGGCAAGGAAGAGAGACTGGCTGAGGTAGACTGTGTCACATAAAGGAAAATAAAACAGCTCGAATGGGATGGTTCGCTTTCTGCACCTACTCCTCCAACCCAATGAAACCAGCAGACCAGCAGGGACGAGATGAAGTAGGTGACAGGTCAGCAGAGAGAGGGACCCCAGGACTGGGAGGGATGGGGTGCTGAGCTCCTAGGTATGGAGGGAGGGGGGAGTCCAAAAGAGGCCTTTCCGAGGATGAGAAGCAAAAGGTGCCTGCAGCCCCCTCCTTTGGGCCCTTTGACTATGACGACTTCTGATGCTCAGACAGAAGACAAAGACACTTGCAAGCAAATGCCTTTAAGGGAAGATTTTGTAGGACTGAGATGATGTGGGGGTAGGGATGGAGTAAGATCCAAAACTGAGAGCCTGCAGCCACGAGTTAGCACTGCCTGCTTGTCTCGACTCTGGTTCTCTGGGCAGCTCCTGGAGCTGTCAGCTCCCGGAGCCGTCAGCTCCCAAGGAGGGTCGTTTAAACTCTTCTTTCTAGAATGCTGGGGAATGGGGCAGCCAGATGGACCATTCCAGGACATCGGGGAGTAAGGTAACTTGCCAAGGCTCACCCTCATGTCTCCTCTCTGAGGGGACATGTTTCTTCCTCTGTAAGATGGATCGATAACACCTCTGTCGTCAGGATGTTGCCAGCAGGGAGGAGTCAAAGTGAAACAGTCCAGGGTGAAAACTCCTGGCGCAGACAACCCAGGAGAAGCAATCAATCAGATCTGGGTCCACACCCTCAATGTGGGTGGTTCAGAGGTTAAAAAGCATCTGGGTTCGATCCCTGGGTCGGGAAGATCCCCTGGAGAAGGAAATGGCAACCCACTCCAGTATTCTTGCCTGGAGAATCCCATGGACGGAGGAGCCTGGTGGGCTACAGTCCACGGGGTCGTGAAGAGTTGGACACGACTGAGCAACTTCACTTTCACAAAGGGCCATGGAATTTGATCTCTGAAAACAGATGGACAGAGGACAAGGAGGATGACGGAACCCACCAGAAAGAGTCTGAGTCAAACTTGGGCTTCCCCCAACTCCCATCACCTTGAGGCCTGGCCCCTGAGGCATCTTAGGGATCAAGGAAGTAGAAGGAAGAGAGAAGGGAAAGCACTCTTTGTATGTAGATGGGAAGGAGGTACACACCATCCTGGGCTGAAGGGGGGCTACGGGGGGGTGGGGGGGTGGAGCTGAGGTGATGTGTCACGGGGGTGCCGTGTGCTTGTGTGTGTGTGTACACGTGTGTGCAGTCCTGTCTTCTCTGCCTTTGGAGCTACCCTGCACACCCTGAGTGTGGCCCTCTTCCAGTACCTTCAGCAATTTCACCGTCACCCGTCACTATCTGATGGGCCAGCCAGGAATCTCGGACCTTGTGAGACTGGCTGCCACTCTGGGCCTCACTTCCCATCTTTAACCCACGGGAGGCTGAACTATGAAGGGCTAATTTGCCCCTCTAATTTGCATAGTCTAGGATTCTTACATCCACCTCATCCCAGCCTAGGTCTGCATGTGTCCTTAGTATTGCCTGTCGAGCCCTTGCAGTGAACGTGCCTTAGTAGGCATGAGGGAGGAGGTTTTGAGGGGAGGGGTTCCAAGCTTCACCTAGAGGCCCTGGGCCCTCACCCCACAAAACTGCCTTCATCTCGGCTCCCATACCCCACCCCCCCCACACTATCCAGGACTGGCTGTCCCAGGTGGAGAGAAAGGACGCTGGGTTAGTGGTCACAAGGATGCCCTGGGGTGTTTGGGCCATGGGAATGAACCATAGGTCCTGGAGGGTTGTCAGATCTGAGGCAAAACAAGTCAGTTTTACAGCTGCCGCTCCAGGGAGCGTCATCTGCAAGGTGGCTAAAAGCCAAGATTCATGTCATGTCCTCATAGCTAATTTTTCCCAGCTGGAAACCAGCTGGCAAATTGAAATGTCTCAGAGGTTCTGAGGACAGTTTCTTCTTGGGAAGATGGCTATGGACCAAGGTTCATAGGGGCATAGAACTCATATAAACCCTAAAATTCTAGAACTGGGGTACCCATTCCTAGAATATTCTACTCACACAGGGGTCTGGAGCCCCCACTCCCCTAGAGTCCCTGCCGCAGAGCAGGGGAAGGGTTCCAGTGCCTGCACCCTTTATAACACAATACAGGTCCGAGTGACTCCCTAGGATATTTTATCAGCTACGTGTCCTAGAACTTAGTCTAGAACTAAGAATGTCTCTCTAGAAGTTCCTCTGCTGAACGTGCCAGCACCTCATCTACAATCAAACCTGAACAGAGTATCTTCCCAGGCAGTTTATCTGTTGTGTTCAAAACCTTTATCTAGACGAAATGTTCCAGAGGCTCACCTAGAATAAAGAATGGCTCCTTGAAACATTTCACCTGAGGTATCTGGAATCTCATCCGTAACAGCGCCCACAACAAAGGGGGTCTGCTGAGGAACATTCTCCACACTCCGGGTCAGGTTCCTCTCCCCCACATCCGCCACCCCTTCATGCTTCTGCCGGTCTGGACCCCTCAGATGCCTCAGGGTTCTTCTTCCTGTTCACCTCCAGCACTGTCAGCCCAGCCCACCCCAACTTCCCAACCCACCCAACTCCCTCCTTTAATTCCCCTCTTGCCCAGGCTCCAGGCTTCGACCCCCCAGGGCTGTACCAACCTTGTTCACCAGACGCTCCCACCTCACCCCACATCTTCGATGGCCTCTTCCATCCTTCTCAGAGGCAGCCCACCCCCACACCCCCTGAAGAGCATAGAGCCTAGGTCATGAACTCCCTCCTCTGCCAGATCTGCCAGGGCTGCCAGCTGGGCAACTCCAGACAGGGAGAGGGTGTGGGGCCCCTGGCACCAGCCGTGATACAGAGGCCTCCATGAACGTGGGGCAGCTCAAGAGGAGCGTAGCACCAGTTGGTTCCCTGGGTCCTGGTTCCAAAGAGTTTAGGAAATGGGCCGCAGGGTTGAAAACAGGGCCGAGGACTGGGGCTCCACAAGGCTGTCCCTTCCCAAGAAAGAACCCCATGATGGGGGCCGCTCTACCCTTGGACCAACAGATCCACTCGCCCTCAGCCTGATGGCCCTGCAATTCTGGGCTCAACACTGTGGTCGATGTGGGGTCAGCCAAAGTTCATCCCTTTTCACGGGGAAACTCTGGCCTACACCGTGGTCTCATACTCCAGCAGCTCCTGGGAGATCCCCACGCTTCGGTACTGCAGGCGGGGAGTTGTAGGTGAGGAGTACTCCAGCGCCAGGATGGTCTTCCGGAGCCGGCGGTCAATAAAATGAGCATCCCAGGCGGGGTACTTCTTCCGAGGCAGGTCAATCCGAATGACAGGCCCCTCTGTCCGCAAGGTGCGGGCCACAGGTGTGGGAGGCAAGCCAGGCCGCACCTGGAAGACAGGTGGCGTGGGGGTCCCCGCACGCTCGCCTCCCACGGAGGCCCCATCCCGCTCAGGGCCTGTAGTCCTGGGCAGGGACCTTGGGGGACTTGTGACGGCGTCGGCTGGTGGGCCACAGGGCCCTGGGGCCTTAGGGAAGATGCAGCCGGGGGCCTGGGGACTCAGCATGGGCCCGTTGGGGTGCAGGAGACAATAGTAGACACACATGAAGAATACGCCCAGCGCGAAGCTGGAGGCCACCACACAGACCAGAATGAGCGAGTGGAAGTCAGTGGAGAAGTTGCGGCTGGAGTACCAGAAGCCGGTGAGCGCGGCGTTCTCCAGCAGAACGATGCAGTAGTAGAGGGTCACGCGGTGGCGGCTGCGGCCCTCCTTGACGTTGAACCAGCAGAAGATGTAGATGATGCCCACTACCATGTTGTAGATGATCTCTTCCCACTTGGACATGCAGAAGTCCGTCTCACCCTGGATGACCCAGAAGGTCATGACACACCAGTGGGCCACGATGAAAATGCCAAAGTAGAGCTTGTAGACACTGGCGAAAAGCGCGAAGGCCAGACTGCGGGCCGCGATGGCAAACAGGTGCCACAGCACCTGTGCCACGGCGCCCTTGTAGGACAGCGGCCGCTTGTCGTCCCGTGAGTCCCGCAGCACCTTCTGGTAGGAGGCCAGCGTCCAGGCCAGGGACACAAGTGAGGCGGAGATAGAGAGGGCTGTGGAGAGAGGGTGGGGGTGGGGGGGGCTGGGTTAGGGATGGGTCTGGGTTGGGGTCTGGGGAAAGGGGGAGGGGTCTGGGTCAGGAGCAGGGTTCTGAGGAGGTGTTGGGGGCAGGGTCTCTAAATCAAGAGGGGTGTGGGGAGGGTCTGGGTAGGTGGTCTTCCAGAACATGGATGTAGGGCTGAGAGTGGTGGGGTTAGGAGCTTCCACAGGGGTGGGGACATCAAGGGAGAGGGGAGGTGGGTGATTTTGATCTCTGTAAGGGTCAAGTGCGGGTCTCTAGTAGGGGGCTGTTAGGGTGCAGGGGTCTTGGTGGGGGGTGGGAAAATAGGGTCCAGGACTCTGGGAGTGAGAAGGAGGTGAAGAGGCATGGTCATGATTAGGGAATGGAGAGCCAGAGGGGACTGTTAGAAGCTATAGGCCACCAGGATGAGGCTGGGGCATGGAAAGGAATATCCAAGCTGAGCACAGCTGAGGGCATGGGAAGAAAATGCCAGGTGGGAAGTTTTGATGGGGGCCCGGGACCCTTGGCAAGGGATGTCCGGGGCACCTGAGAGATGGTGATAGAGTCTTTTGAAACACTGAGGGTGTGTCAGACAAAGTCTGGGTGGGAGGAGAGAGGGGAGCCCCAGGGAGACAGGGAATATGGTTTTTTCCTCTGACACAGGTGACGCAGTGGTAAAGAATCCACCTGCCAATGCAGGAGACTTGGGAGATACCAGTTCAATCCCTGGGTTGGGAAGATCTCCTGGAATAGGAAATGGCAACCTGCTGCAGTATTCTTGCCTGGAGAATTCCATGGACAGAGAAGCCTGGAGGGCTACAGTCCATGAGGTCTCAAAGGGTCAGACACGACTAAGTGACTGAGCACAGCAAGGTGGCTGTGTGGGGTGACTACCTGGGGACCAGGACAAAACCTGGGAGGAGTCTCCAAGGGGGCTGAAGAGCAGCCAGGGGTGATGGAAAGGCTCTCTGGAAACGGGTGATGACTGAGAGGGTCTGAAGCAGAGGAGTTCCCAGGAGATGCAGGCTGGGATGGGGACAGTCTAGGGAAAGAAACGGACAGGGAACTTCCCTGAGAGCCTGCAGTGTGGTGATGGGGTCAGGGGCCTCTCTCGACTTGGCAGAAGTGGGGGTCTCGTCTGCCCTGGCAATGGGGAAGGGAAGGCGGGAGGGGGCCTGAGAGGAGGCAAGGAGGTGAGGTGGGCGGGGCATAGGTGTCTCCTAACATTGAGAGTAAGTGGGCCATTGCGGGGGACGTGGGGGGTCTCCAGAGGCCTGGAAGATGGGGAGAGAAGGGGCGGGGCCTCTAAAACCCGGACAGTGAGTGGGCCAAGGGTGCGGGAGTGGACAGGGCCTCCCCAAGGGGCCTTAAGCCCGGGCAGCGGACCAGTGGCGCTGTCCTCTGAATCCTGGAGACAGGTGAGCCCCCGGGGGCGGGGCTCCGGGGGCGCGCAGGCGCGGGGCGGGGCTCACCGGGCAGCAGTTTGGGCGCGCCGCCTTCGTGCACCACCAGGCTGAGCTGCAGCACGAGCTGCGGCGCGCTGCGCAGGAAGGTCTCCAGCAGGCGCAGCATGCTCACGTCGGCGCTCTCGAACAGCATCCGCCAGTAAAGGGGGCGCCGCAGCCGCTCCCCGCGCCAGCGGCTCTGCAGCCCCAGGTACATAGCGCGCAGGTACCTGCGGGAGGACGCGGTGCTCAGGGCCTCGGGCTCGCGTGCGCTCGGCCCCCTCGCCCTCTCCCAACCAGCCCCTCGCCCCCGCCAGCAAGTGCAAAGGGCCGGGGCGTAGTGTAGCCCTGGGCACGTCACTGCTCTCAGCTTGTTTCCTAGGCTGTGAAACGGACGTAGCAAAAGGATCGCCTCTCAGAGCTGTTCCCAATGGGTTCACTAGCTTGAAGCACTGGCACACAGCAAGCCTTTCATACAGCATTATCAACATCACATTATTGCTGTGACGAGTTAGGTCCTGCTTTCTTTGCAGGATTCCTGACACTGTACCCTGAGCTTACACTAGCTCTATTATTGTCCCCATTTTATAGATGAGGAAACTGAGGTCTTGAGAGTTACGTCCCTTGTCCAAGGTCACACAACTAGGGAAGTAGTGGAACCAGGATTCAAATCTGACCATTAGACAACACTGCCTCTCACTGTAAACCCTAAAGAGTTGCCTACATACAGGTTCAGGCGGCGTTCGGGTACCAGCCTTCAGTTCTGTTGCCAGCTTCCTGGCCTTTCCCCCAACCCCACCTCTGAGTGCCCAGTTCTCCCCATAGGGAAGCTGCTCAGAGATCCCCTGGCATTTGAAACTTGGCTGCTTCCTCTGGTGCCAACTGCTCACAACAAACTTGACAGCTCCACCTGCTTTGCACTCATCACAGATGCTCACGATGCTCACGTTCATCTTCGTGGAACACCTCGCCTTGCCCTTCAATCCCCACCCTAGCCCTAAACCTGGACAGGTCTTGCTTTTCATCCAAGGCTAAGCTATTAGACATGACTTCTTTCAGGCAGCCTCTGCTGACCACCCCCATCTGAGATGAGGGGCTTTCTCTAGCATCCCTCCAAGCATTGCACTTGTCACAGGAGTTGTAACTGCCTAGTTATGCATCCATCTCCCCCAGACTGAACTCCATAAGGATGACTGGTTGGCTTGCTAACTGCTACACCCTCAGTTCTTTGCACATGGTAGGTGCCAATCCATGTTGGCTGCAGGACTGCAAACTTGTTTAACTGAATGGAACTCTGGTGACCCTGTAGAAGGTATGGAAGGGAGCCTGAAGACTTGACTTCAATTCCTGACTTTTCTAATTTGCTGGGTGATTTTGAAGAAGACGTTTCTCTGAATCCTAGCTGATCCCATCTAAAGTGGCTGTGAGGATTAAATGGATGAGAGACTTTGCAGCTATAAAGTGCAATCCCCTTTAGGGTCACAAAGGACCTGTCCACACAGATCCCGGCCCTGGTTCCTTGCCCAGCAGATTCACTCCTGGCAAACTCAACTCCCAAATTCTGAAGCACAGGACAGGTGTGCCCTCTGCTGAAACCAGAGAGGGCTCCCCTAGGAGTCATATTCCCCCAGATCAGGGGAGAAAATCCCACCAGATTCAATGGCCATATCACCTGAATCTAGAATCAGGGAGCCAGGGATCTGGGGGTCTATTCCCACATGTGAAGTGCTGGCATTTCCAGGATGTTCTGTAGTCCACTATGTGTCACCAGCCCAAGGGAGGAAGCACAGTGCTCCCTGGAATTTGTGCTCAGCTAAAACCCAGAGTTTCCCCAAATGAGTGTCCTGGTCTGAGCAATGGTGTGGCCCTCTCTGGGGCTCAGCATTGCCATCTGCCGACAAGAGGGATGGCGTTGATGACACTGAAGATCCTTTCAGAGCTAATGTTCTGGGACCCAAAGTGTCCCCCCCAAAACGTGGCCAGAAACACCCATATAGGGCTCTCCTTCCCATCCCTGGGTCTTCCCAGGACCAATGGGTGGGGTAGACGCACCCTCAGTGTGACACACTATGGGATGGCAGTAAGGATAGGGAAGAGGGCTGTTCCCTCAGAAGCTGACTCAAGAAATGCAAAGGCCCTGCAGTCTAACTCTCCCGTCCAGTACTGGAATCCCTCTGGCAGTTCCCAGCCTGTGCATTTACCCCTCTGCTCACACACTTCTCAGAACAGGGATACTCTACCTCCTGAGGCAGAGCCTTCGGTTCTGAGCCGCTCAAGAGCCAAATTGAGTTTCTTCTGATTGAGTAGAAATTTGCCTCCCTCTGATTACTATTCTTTGGACCTCTGCCTACCACCACCCGCCCCCCGCAAGGATCTCTGCAACTAGAATATTCACTTACATAGCAAGGGTATCTTGACCTCTTGCTGTGTGCTAGGCCCTGTGCCCTTAAGTATCTCATAGTCACATGAGAGAGAGAGATAAGCTAAGAGCTGAAATAGATGCTCTAAGATGCTGTGGAACTCAGAGAGGAGACGGATAACTTTAGCTGGGGAAGGGGGTCAGGAAAGATGTCCTGGAGGAAGAAACATTTGATCTGTTTTAAAGCAAGCAGGAAGGTATACAGGAAGCACAGAAGGGCATTCCATGTGAAAGATCCAACTGAAGTGAAGGTACAGAGGCACAAGAGAACGTGGCTTTTTAGGGGAATGGCCAGTGTTTTGCCAGGCCTGGAAGTAAGGGTTTTCCTGGGCTTTTGAAAGACTAGAATTGTGAAGGGCATTGAATTTTTGGAATGAAGGGTTCATACTTCATTCTAAATCTGAATTTGGTCCCAGAATCAGGGGTGATATGATCAGCTCGGTGGCTTAGAAAGCTCACTCTGGAAGGTTGGCTTGGAGGACGGCCAGGTGAGCCTGGGGTTTGGTCCAGGCATGAGATGACAGGCCTGAGTTAAAGCAGGGCACAGAGGAAGGGGCTGAGCACAGAGCTGGAGATGCCAGAAGTGGGGGCAACTAAGAGAGAGACCAAGATGACCCCCAGAGCTTCTGAGGCCCCCCAATGCACACCAGGTGTCCCAGCCCCTGTCTCCCTGCTCCCCATTCCCTCTCCCATTGGCTCTGGCTTTGGACAGGAAGGAGAGACCAGCTGGTCCAATGTGAAGGGGCCTGGGGAGTTGGGGGAGGGCAACACCCTGGAAGTTTCCCTCAGGCTGGAAGACCATCTGTTTCCTGGCCTAGGTCAGCATGAGGGAGGCCCCGGCCCGGCCAGCATCCATCACCAACTGACAGGCTGCCTGCCCAATTCCCCGCCCACTCCTGCCCCCTCCCGTGCCAGCTCCCAACACCCATGCCCCAGCGAACCGCAGACAAAGGGCTCACCCAGCCCAGGGCCACTGTGGGCTGGAGTAAGGAAGCAGGAGGGGAAGAGAAAGACTTCTGAGACCCAAGAACACTGGGTCAGCGGGGAGCATGGAAAGATCATGCTACAGTCTGGGGATAAAAGGGTCTCCATTTAGCCTCATTCTGCCCCTTTTGGCAACAGGACCAAAAACCGTGGCTGTCCCTTCCAGTCTGCCTAAACACTCATTGCCAAAAGCCTGCAAGGTTTTCATGGGCCTGGGAAAACGTCTGAAGCCAGGGGGAAAAACTGGCTCTAAAACACAGGGAAAAACTGTAGAATCAAAATTAATAAATGTTTAATTAAATGTCTGCAAAACAGAACATCATATCAGCCAGTCAACTGCAATTTGGCTTTCATCTGATTATATATAATTTACACTTGATGTTTGATATGGCTGCATTTTAATATGCTTGATAGATAGATGTAGGGCCCATAAAGGTCTTAAAACAGCCCAGCCCAGGACACGTAACCTAATTTCCCTGGGCCTCAGTTTTACCTTCTCTAGAAAGGGGCCAGCACTTGCCCTCCTGTCTCCATCATAGCCACTGGGGCGAGGATCAGGAGGCAAGGTGGATATGCTGGGTTTGGGGGTTTGCCCTGGCCCTGGGTGCTGTGTGGCCGTGGATATTCTCTCTCTCTAAGCCTCATTTCACACCCTGTTGTGAACATTTGTAAACTGTAGGGGGATGTGCACATAGACAGGGGGAGCATATGCTAGGTGGGGGCCTCTGGCTCCTCCTGATCACCAAGCAGCCTCTCTTTTCATTGCAATGTGGTTGACGTACTAGCAGCCTCCCTTAAAACCTCCTCCAGGAAGCCCACCCAATTCCATTCTATGTGGAAGAAGTTCACCACAAATGGGACTGATGCCATCCACACAGGACATCCTGTCTCGGGGAAAGGAATCCAGCCTCGGGGCAGTGCCTCTGGTCTCCTGCAAAACATAGCCTCAGTCTGTCCATTTGCTGCCACCACCCTGGTCCAGGCCATCATTATCCTCTGCTTTCTCAGACCTATATTCATTCCTGCCCCCCACCCCTGCCTCCTGCCCCAACCCTGTTGCCGTAATCCATTATCCACATGGCAACCAATGGAATATTTTAAAAACTAATCATGTCAGATCATGTTATTCCCCATCTCAAACCCTTCCAAGGGCCTCCCTCCCACTTGGAGTAAAATCCAAGCATCTCGCCTTGGCTTGCAGGCCCTAAACCATCTGGTCCTGCCTGTTTCTCTTACCTCATCTCAAACCACTGTTTCATTTGTGCCCTGGAGGTTCCTGGAACCCAGCCCAATTTGTTCCTGACTTCCGACCTTTGCGCTTGCTGCCTGCTCTGCCTGGAGCCCCCTTTCCCCAGATCCTCCTATGACTCCCAGGTCACCTTCTCAGAGAGGCGCCCCAGGCCACCCATCCCATGTCGCCCCTCCACTCTTGCTGAATCCCTCTCATCTCTCATGTCACTCTGTCATTTTCTTCTTAACATACCTTATGAAACAATCTTATTTATTAATTTACACTACTGTGGTTCACTGAGGGTTGGGACCTCATCCATCTTGGTCCCCACTATATCCTCAGCATCAGTACGTGTAGTAGGCACTCGATAAATATTTGTTGAATGAATACACGTGCATGAGTGTTTGCAAGCATCTCCATCCTGACCTTGGCAGCCCTGGGGCTTCTTTGCCTGAGTCTGTATAGAGCTGGAATATCTGTCCTTCCTCTTCCAGGAAGCCTTCCCTGATGTTCCTCGCTAACTCTGACATCCCCCCTTCCCCACAGCCTTAAACTGCCTGAGGCTGGTGTGCGCCGAACCTAACAGACAGTTTCTACCACCCTCAATTTACCGGTGAGGAAACAGGTGCTCAGAAGTCTTATTTTAGATCTAATTTGCTGACTCCCAGTCTTGGGCTCAGAGAAGAAGACTGTCTGGGAGGAAATTGGAACAGTAAGTGTTTATAGTTAAGACTGGGGCTGGGAGCAAAACAAGCAAGCCTGGAGAAAAGAGAAATCTGCAGTGGGGGTGTGACATCCCTCCACTCAAGGATCCAAAAGGCTGTCCCCCGCCACGAGCAGGCAGCTGGGCAGGAGATGGACAGAGCTCATTCCCCTCTCCCTAGGCCCAGCATACCCCAGCACTGCGGGCTCCTCTCTAAGAGGCAGAAGGGAGAAGGATGAGGGATCCCACATCCCTGAGAAGCCCGGAAGCTTCTGGGCCCAGTGTCAGGGTCACCCTGTCTGTCTCCTGTGCTCCTGGGTTACCCCGAGTCTCTGGCACTAGTCAGGGTTGCTGGCATTGGCCTCAGTCTCCGTGCAGATGGTCAGCCTGGACCTGTCTCTCTGTGGTCCTCAGTCCCACTTCTTTGTGGGTCATTGTCTCCATCTCTGGCTCAGATCAGCCTGTTGTTGTGTCTGTCCTGTGAATGCAGGGTCAACCTATTTATGTGTCTGTTCTTCCATTACTGTCAATCAATCTACTTGTCTGTCAGTCAGTGTCACCCTGGGACCTTGGGTCAGTCCTTGGACTACAGGTCACCTAGTCTTTCAGATACCATGTCCATCTACAGTCAGCCTATCTGTCTTTCTGTCCCTTGGATGTCAGGATAGTCTGTCTGTCCCCTTGGATACCAGGTCTGCTCTTCTGTCTGTCTTTCTGGCTGTTTCGTGGCTACTGCCTGTTTGTCTGTCTGTCTTTCGGTCTCGCCATGGCTTGGTCCATCTGCTGGTCTGTTGCTCAGCTCGTGGCTCGCGTGACTGCCAGTTTTCCGGCCGCCCTCCCCTGCCTGCTCCCCCTCTCCCGAC